>NC_041390.1:436090487-436207294 GCF_002162155.2 Triticum dicoccoides
TGCCCCGCGCAGCCGCCGCGGCCGCCTCGCCGTCCGGCGACCCCGGCCCGGCTAGATCCGGCCGCCGGCCACCACCTCCTCCCGCCGGCTTGCTGCGTTTCTTCTTCCCGACGAACAGCTACAGTGTCCGGCCGCGCCTCGGTATCCGTGCAAGCCCTAGATCTGAGAGAGAGGTTGAAATTTCGTCTAAGTCCCCAGAATTTTTACTTCATATGCACATGTTCGAGGCCCCGTAACTTTGCATCCGTAGCTCCGATTTGGGCATATAGTATATCAAAATGTTCATATCGACGAGTACATCATTTTATTCCATTGTATCATTTTCATTTGAGTCCATCTTGGTGCCCAAAATGCTGTTAGAAGGAGGCTTCGTGAGTTAATTGTCAGATCTGCTAGTTCATCTTAGACTTTTGTCATTTTTGCCATGATTATTGTGTGCATGCTATGCCTGTGAGTCCTTCATATGTTTTGTTAAGCATTTTGTATTCTTTCCAGAGATGCAACCCATGCATTTTTAGGATGTGTGTGGTGACCTGTGAAAGCTTGCAAAGTGAGGCACCCGGTAAATCTGTTTTCAGGGACAGTTGTTTTCACTGTCTGGGATTATTTAGTTCATGATGCCATATGTTCAGCTTGTTTCCTAGTGATCCGTGCCTCTTTTGAGGATGATCAGTAAGGGAGTTTTGTTAATCATGTTATGCTCTATCCATCCATGTCTTTGTTTGCAATTATGGAGCACCATAGCTTGAGTCAATCGAGCTCTACTTTTGCTTCGTGGTGAATCTGGGCAGATCGTCAACTCGTTTGCGATTTTGCCAATGTTATTGTAGTTGATTCGTGCATGATATGCCATTGTTATTGCCATGTCTAGCTTGTATTTTGTGCCTTCTTAATGGATGTATGCTTGCCTTGCCATGACTTGCACCGTGGTGAGTGCATCGAGCTCGTTTACATGCCTTCATGAGTTATATTTCAGCATGTCTCAGTTTTCACTAAGTCTGAAAACTAATTGTGTTGTAGCTATGTTCGTGTGCCCGTTAGTATATTTTGTGATCCCTTTTGGCCCCAGGTCATTTTGGGACTTTTGTTAAACATGTTGAGTAGCTCCATGCCGTGTTCTTACTTGTCTTAATCAGGTCTTGTTTCATGTTGTTTTGCTGCTCCGAAGAGGGCTTCGTGATCTGAAATTTCAGATAAGTGTTAATTTCACTAAGTCTGGAATCTGTTTTGCATTTGCGTTTTTGCCATGCTTGTTTGAACCTCTTAATGGATAAATTGGCCGTGGCTCAGTGCTAGTCTTTTGTTAAGCATCTTGTGTGCATCCCTGCCATGTATTTTGTTGTCATGTTTGGTGGCTCTAGCATGTTCATCTTATTGCATTTAGGTGCCTACTTGCTGTAAATCGCAGACCGGTGTCATTCTTAAAACGCTTGCCATTTCCAAACCGTAACTCCGATTCCGGCGTTCTTTATATTGTTTTCAAGCGATTTCATCCCCTATTTCCAGTGGCACCCTTGGTTTTCCAAGTTGGGGCCAGGTTCATGCATTTCCTGTCATATCTTGCATTTTGCATCCCGCATCGCATCCCGCATAGCATATCATCATTTCATCTTATTGCTTGGTC
Source organism: Triticum dicoccoides (assembly GCF_002162155.2). Lineage (NCBI taxonomy): Eukaryota > Viridiplantae > Streptophyta > Magnoliopsida > Poales > Poaceae > Triticum > Triticum dicoccoides. The sequence goes on from NC_041390.1 coordinate 436,092,112, forward strand.
TTGCACGTGGTTGATTGTATCCTTGTTGCTTGTTTGTCTTGTTTGGGTAGAGCCGGGAGACGAGTTCGCTACCGAGGAGCCCGTTGAGTTTGCTTGTGAGGATCCAGTCAACTCTGACAACTGTGCAGGCAAGATGATCATACCCTCGAAATCACTACTATCTTTGCTATGCTAGTTTGCTCGCTCTTACTATGCCAATGCTACGATGCCTGCCTTTTGCTTGTCAGCCTCCCAATTGCCATGTTGAAACTCTAACCCACCATGTCCTAGCAAACCGTTTATTGGCTATGTTACCGCTTTGCTCAGCCCCTCTTATAGCGTTGCTAGTTGCAGGTGAAGATTGGAGGCCGTTCCTTGTTGGAACATCTTTTATTTACTTGTTGGGATATAATTATATTTCCATGTTATCTTAATGCATCTATACACTTGGTAAAGAGTGCAAGGCTCGGCCTCTCGCCTAGTGTTTTGTTCCACTCTTGCCGCCCTAGTTTTCGTCATATCGGTGTTATGTTCCCAGATTTTGCGTTCCTTACGCGGTTAGGTTATAATGGGAACCCCTTGATATTTCGCCTTGATTAAAGCTTGTCCAGCAATGCCCAACCTTGGTTTTACCATTTGCCACCTAGCCTTTTCCTTTCCCTTGGGTTCTGCAGACTCAAGGGTCATCTTATTTTAACCCCCCCGGGCCAGTGCTCCTCTGAGTGTTGGTCCAAACCGTCAGCCGCCGGTGGCTACCAGGGGCAACTCTGGGCTGGCCTACCGGAAGTTTAGACAATCTGAGTGTGCCCTGAGAAAGAGATATGTGCAGCTCCTATCGGGATTTTTCGGCACATTCGGGCGGTGTTGCTGGTCTTGTTTTAACCTGTCGAAGTGTCTTGAGTTACTGAGATACCGAGTCTGTTCGGAACGTCTTGGGAGGAGGTCTATTCCTTCATTGACCGTGAGAGCTTGTCATGGGCTAAGTTGGGACTCCCCTACAGGGATTGAACTTTCAAAAGCCGTGCCCGCGGTTATGGGCAGATGGGAATTTGTTAATGTCCGGTTGTAGATAACTTAAACCTTAATTTAATTAAAATGAATCAACTGAGTGTGTTACCGTGATGGCCCCTTTCCGGCGGAGTCCGGGAAGTGGACACGGTGTTGGAGTTATGCTTGCGCAGGTCGTTCTTCTAGATTCTCGCTCGCGCTTTGCCTCCTCTTCTCGCTCTCCTTTGCGTATAAGTTAGACACCATATATGCTAGTCGCTTGCTGCAGCTCCACTTATTTTACCTTACCCTTCCTATAAGCTTAAATAGTCTTAATCGCGAGGGTGCGAGATTGCTGAGTCCCTGTGGCTCACAGATTCTGTAACTCCAGATGCAGGTCCAGGTGATTCCGCTCCAGGTGACGAGTACGAGCTCAAGTGGGAGTTTGACGAGGACTATCAGCGTTACTACATGTCTTTTCCTGATGATCAGTAGTGGTGCCTAGTTGGGGTTCGATTCAGGGTCTTGTCGCTAGTTGGGTTTTCTTCTATTTTGGCGCCGTAGTCGGGCCATGAGTGTTTGTATGATGGATGTTATTTATGTACTTTGATGTGACATGGCGAGTGTAAGCCAACTATGTATCTCCCCCTTTTTATTATATATTACATGGGATGTTGTAATGATTGCCTGACTTGCGACATTGCTTTCAATGCGGTTATGTCTCTAAGTCGTGCCTCGACACATGGGAGCTATAGCCGCATCGAGGGCGTTACAGCGTGTGACGTGGGCGGCATGCGTGGGGTTGGTTCCCGCAGGCATGCGTCACATCGTAGTAAAGGGGCGGTTCGCTCCTTCCCCATAAACGGAGGGAGGCGTGGAAGCGCGGCCCATTTACTGAATGGGGCTGAGGCACGGTCTTCAAGGCGTCCACTCCCCACGATCACGGGGTGGGAAACCGGGTCGTCGCTGGTTGGGGCGGTGGGTCGGTCCTGGCTCCCTGCGCCTTCCGTATCTTGATTGGCCGAGCGGGGCGGCCGAGCCCCAACCCCGATCCTTTATAAAGAGCGGGAGGGGGGATGGCGTCCCGCATTCTTTCATCTTCTTCTTCCTTCAGCTTCTGCTCCTCCCTTCCATCCGTCATGGAGAGAGGGAATCCCAGTCCTTCAACAGTGGAGGCGAGGGTCGCCGCTCGACAACGCGTCCCTCCTTCCCCTGTGCCTGCGGTGGCAGAGCCAGCCGCGAGGGGAAGGGGGAGGGGGCGAGGCCGTAGGCGAGGCCGGGGCGCTCGGGGAAGAGGAGGATGGGGCGGCGCACCGGCCTCGCCTCCGCTAGTAGCTCCTCCTCCAATGGAGGGCCATGTTGGGGATGACCCTTGTGAGTTCTTCGTCAGGTTGCGCCGGCCGCCGCGCCGTCGCCTTCGTCTCCCGACTCCATTTGCGCGGGAGATGGAGCTGGATCCGTCGGAATCATTGCGGCTGCACATGAGGGGTTGCGGGATCAGTGGCACGCGGGTCTGCGTCGACTTCCCCGCCCCTCACGTGATGTATCTTCATCGGGGATGGAAGACGTTTGCTCATATCCACCGCTTGACGGAGGGGCTCACTCTCCATTTTTAGCTAATGGAGGGTGGCCTTCTCTCGTCAAGGTCTTCGGGTGCTTTGGGACCCGTGCAAGGTGCTGCGTGGAGAGCTCTTCTGATAGTGAAGACTCCTCCTCGGGCGGGAGTGACGAGGAGGACAGCGGCAGCGACGAGGAGGGTAGTAGGCACCAGTATGACGGGTCCAACTAGGTATCGGGTGTCGCTCCGTGCGGCACCGGCGACCCCATCATCCGTGTCTCCGACTCCTTGAACTTCTCGGGGTCGTCTCCTTGGGCGGCTGGCGTTGGGAGGCTGCGGAAGAGGAAGAGGGCGGGCGGCAAGGCTGTCAAGTCGGAGTACGCGGGCACCGACTCCTTCGACGCGTGCTGACGTCCTGCCGCCTCATCTTCGAGCTCTGCTTCCGGCGCCGCCATCACCATCCAGCCTTTGGACGGCCACCAAGATGTTCTCTTGGTGTCTTATGCCACCCATAGCTCGCCTAGGCGCTCCTTTTGTCCTTTTCGCCTCCTTGACCTGCCTCCTGAGGAGAGGGACAAGAAAGGGATTACGGGCACCTTATCTCTTTTTAGTTTGTAAGCCTTCGGGCCTTTGTTGAATTTAAAACTTGTAATCCCATCATTCATGTTTTTCATTCCCTATGGACTATACCTGAGTGGAATGTTTTTTAATGAAAAAGGGATGCTTGCTGGGTCATTTGTTTGCGGGTGGAACCCCCGACAAGGAGTAAATCCTTGATATCTTCAAGATAAACATTTCCTTGCCCGGCAACAGACCTTGCCGTCTCACCACTTCGCTCGACCTTCCTCACGCCTTCGGCGGAGGCAGGGATGAGGCGGGTTCAGGCTCCTTGTTTCATCCTTTCGCTGTCGCGACTACGACCAAACTTGGCCCCAGGAACGAGCCCTAGGGCCTAGAGTTAGGGAAGCACGGTAGCTTAGGGGAAAACGAGGTTTCACATACCTCAGTCCATAATGGAATGCATGATAAGGGATGAAGAACTTATCTGAAGCTGCAGTCCCCGGCAACCCTGGTTCGCCGTGGGTGAATCTTTGCTCTTGCAGCCCCCGGCAATACTGGCTTATCGGGGGCTAGATGCTGGTTTGTTCCTCTTTTTTTCTCCCCAAGTGGTTCGGCACGGATATCTGTGAGTCCTGTGAACCAAAGAAGACAAAAGAAAGGCAAAGCGACGCACACTCGACCTCTAAGCTAGGGGTTAGTCGCCGCTAAGCACTATCAACCCTAACCAAGGACGAGACTCAACCTAGCATGCATGCTATAACTTAGGGCGTCAGCGCTTCATTTACTTATGCTTAGGGTCTATGCCTAGCTTTGTACAAAGGGTTACATGCGTCATCGGCAAGGCTCGTACAAAAGTTGGCTTGCCGGGGGGCCCGGCAAGCCGCGCCTCATGGGTAAAACTTGCGAAGATGCTCAATGTTCCAGGAGTTACTCACCGGAACGGCATCTTCGGTCTCCAGGCGGACTGCGCCGGGCCTGGTGACTCGTATTACCCGATAAGGGCCTTCCCACTTTGGCGTCAACTTGTTGGAATTCTTGGCCGATTGAACGCGCCGAAGAACAAGGTCGCCTTCCTCAAAGCTTCGGGCATGAACCTTGCGGCTATGGTAGTGGCGCAAGGCTTGCTGGTAGCGCGCTGCTCTCACAGCCGCCCGAAGACAGTCTTCCTCAAGGAGCGTTGCGTCATCTTGCCGCAATTGCTCTTGCTCAAGCTCATCATAAGCGAGTACTCGAGGTGACCCGTATATGAGTTCCATGGGGAGAACTGCTTCTGCCTCATATACGCAAAGGGTGTCTGGCCGGTGGCTCGATTTGGTGTCGTTCTGATTGACCAAAGAACCGCCGGCAATTCATCAATCCAGTGCCTTCCACTCTTGTGCAGTCTGTCAAAGGTCTTTGTCCTCAGGCCTCACAGTACTTCAGCATTTGCCCTCTCAGCTTGACCATTGCTTTGTGGGTGAGCAACGGAAGCGAAACAGACCTTGCTGCCGAGGTCTTGAATATATTGCATGAAGGTGTGGCTTGTGAACTGCGTGCCGTTGTCGGTGATAACCCTATTGGGTACATCAAAACGGCACACCAGTCCTTGAAGAACTTGATGGCTGACTATGCTGTGACCTTCCTCACTGCTTCCACTTCTGGCTACTTTGTGAACTTGTCGATTGCAATGTACAAGTATTCAAAGCCCCCGAAAGCGCGGGGGAAAGGGCCCAGTATGTCGAGCCCCCAGACCGAGAAAGGCCAGGAGAGAGGAATGGTTTGAAGGGCTTGAGCTGGCTGATGAAGCTTCTTTGAATGGAACTGACACGCTTCACACCTGGTGACTAGTGTCGTCGCATCCTGGAGGGCGGTGGGCCAGAAGAAGCCTTGCCGAAACGCTTTGCCAGCAAGGGCCCTCGACCCGATGTGGGATCCACATATGCCTCCATGTATCTCCACCAACAGCCCCAGTCCTTACTCTCGAGGGATACACTTCAATTTCACGCCGTTCGGCCTCTTTCTGTACAGGACGTCATCGACGAACTGGTACATAGTAGAGCGACGGGCTACTTTTTCTGCTTCTTCCTTCTCCTCAGGAAGTTTCCCTGTTTGGAGGAATCGGACGGTATGATGTGCCCACGCTGGAGCCTGGGGCTCGACGGCGAGGACTAAAGGCATTTCCTCCGCTATCGGAGCGGCTGTCTCTATGGCAAGAGCTTGATGCTCTGTCGGAGCTAGCCGTCCCGTGGCGGGCTCAGTGTCTCCGGCAACATCCTTGCCGGCTGCTTCGGGGAGCTCAGCGGGAAAGTACTTGCCGGGCCCTAATTTTCTCCTCTTGTTCTGCTCTATTGATGGATCAACGGATGGCTGAGTTAGCCGAAGCACAAAGGTACCTGGTTCCACAGGTAGCTTGAGGGCAGCGCGTTTTGACAGGTAATCGGCGATATCATTCTCCGCTCGGGGAACGTATTCTGCCTATATACCGTCGAAACGCTCTTCCACCTTCCTCACTTCATCGACGTAGGCCTTCATCAACAGGCTCTAGTAATCCTTGTTGACTTGCTTGACGACAAGTTGTGAGTCGCCTCTGACGATGAGTTTCTTGATTCCGAGGTTCGCCGCGATCCTAAGACCGGCAAGCAGCCCTTCGTACTCAGCCGTATTGTTTGTTGACACCTCCCTAGGGAAGTGCATCTAGATCACGTACTTGAGGTGCTCTTCGCTGGGAGCGACAAGCAGTACGCCAGCCCCGGCGCCCTGTAAGGAGAAAGCTCCATCAAAGTACATGATCCAGTCGCAATTGCCTCCTTGCCGGGGAGAGCAGTCTCTTGGGTTTCTTCGTCAGGCGTCACGGTCCATTCTGCAACAAACTCCGCAAGGACTCGGCTTTGAATCGTCGAGGTACTCTCAAACTTGAGGCCAAAGCTGGACAGTTCCAGTGCCCACTCTACGATCCTTCTCGTTGCGTCTGGATTGTGCAATATCCGTTGCAGAGGGAGGCGAGTGACGACAGTGATTTCGTGTTCCTGGAAGTAGTGATGCAGCTTCCTCGAGGCCATAAGAAGGCCGAAGAGCAGTTTCTGCACACCGGAGTACCTCGATCTAGCCCCCTGCAGGAGGGAACTAACAAAGTAGACCGGGTGCTGCATCATTTTCTTCTTCGGCGGCACTTCAATTGGCTGCATCGTCTCAGCATCGGTGGCATTAGGCTCCGTCGCTGCTATTACCTCATCATCAATTTCTCTCTGTGCCACTAGTGCGGTGCTGACCACCTGCTTCGTTGCCGCCAGGTACAGCAGCAACGGTTCCTGTGGCCTGGGCGCAACTATTATTGGCACGGAGGAGAGGTACCTCTTCAAATCTTGCAATGCTGCTTCGGCTTCTGGCGTCCACTCCATCGGGCCCGCCTTTTTCAAAATCTTGAAAAAGGGAAGGGCGTGCTCGGCGGACTTGGAAATGAACCTGCTCATGGCGGCAACGCAACCAGCAAGCCGACGCACATCCTTGACTCACTTGGGCACTTCAATCTGCTCTACAGCTTTGATCTTGTCCGGATTGGCCTCTATCCCACGTTGTGACACAATGAAAGTGCAACTATCCCTAGGTGGTTTTGGTAATTCATAACAACATATAGCTCATTGAGCTAATGCTATTCCAAGATGATTATTTCAGGAAAGCTCAATGATTGGCATGGCATGGATGTGAAAGTGGAACCCTCAAAATGCTAAGGAAAAAGGATTGGCTCAAGCTCAAAAGCTCAAGACTCTTCATTTTATATTTTAGTGATCCAAGATCACATTGAGTCTTTAGGAAAAGCCAATACTATCAAGGAGGGATGAGGTGTTGCTTAATGAGCCTCTTGCTTCATGTGCTTAGTGATATGCTCCAAAAACCCTCAAGTACTTTCCCATATCCACATATGACCTAAACCCTAAGCCAAACTCGGTCCTATCGATTCTTCCTATCCGGCACCATCGAGTTTCACTTGTCATTAGCCACTGCCAAACCCTAGCAATTCGGTTCTACCGATAGGGATCTCGGTCTCACCGAGATGGGATTGCAAACTCTCTGTTTCCCTTTTGTAACTTTTCGGTCTCACCGAAAGAGCGAATCGGTCCCACCGAGATTGCAATGTAAATTCAGTGTTTCCCCTTTGTAACTTTTCGGTCTCACCGAAAGAGCAAATCGGTCCCACCGAGTTTGCCTGACCAACTCTCTGGTTAGCTAATTACCAAATTCGGTCTCACCGAGTTTGTGTAATCGGTCTCACCGAGATTACGTTATGCCCAAACTCTAACCATATCGGTCCTACCGAGTTGCATGTCAGTCCCACCGAAAATCTCTAACGGTCACTAGGTTTACATTTTCGGTCCGACCGAGTTTGTGATTCGGTCCCACCGAGATTGGAAAACTGTGTAACGGTTGGATTTTGTGTGGAGGCTATATATACCCCTCCACCTCCTCTTCATTCGAGGAGAGAGCCATCAGAACACATACACCATTCCAACTCGTATGTTCTGAGAGAGAACCACCTACTCATGTGTTGAGACCAAGATATTCCATTCCCACCATATGAATCTTGATCTCTAGCCTTCCCAAGTTGCTTTCCACTCAAATCTTCTTTCCACCAAATCCAAATCCTATGAGAGAGAGTTGAGTGTTGGGGAGACTATCATTTGAAGCACAAGAGCAAGGAGTTCATTACCTACACACCATTTGTTACTTCTTGGAGAGTGGTGTCTCCTAGATTGGCTAGGTGTCACTTGGGAGCCTCCGACAAGATTGTGGAGTTGAACCAAGAAGTTTGTAAGGGAAAGGAGATCGCCTACTTCGTGAAGATCTACCGCTAGTGAGGCAAGTCCTGTGTGGGCGATGGCCATGGTGGGATAGACAAGGTTGCTTCTTCGTGCACCCTTTGTGGGTGGTTGCTTCTTCGTGGACCCTTCGTGGGTGGAACCCTGTGTGGACTCGCGCAACCATTACCCTTTGTGGGTGGAGCCCTGTGTGGACTCTCGCAACCGTTACCCTTTGTGGGTTGAAGTCTCCATCAACGTGGATGTAGGATAGCACCACCTATCCGAACCACGGGAAAAACATCCGTGTCTCATATTGCGTTTGAATTCTCCAAACCCTTCCCTTTACATTCTTGCAAGTTGCATGCTTTACTTTCGCTGCCAATATACTCTTTGCATGCTTGCTTGAATTATGTGATGATTGCTTGACTTGTGCTAAAATAGCTAAAATCTGCCAAGAACTAAAATTGGGAAAAGGTTAAGCTTTTATTTGGTCAAGTAGTCTAATCACCCCCCTCTAGACATACTTTCGATCCTACACACAAAGAACCCGAGAAGCTTGCCAGACAGGACGTTGAAGACGCACTTCTCAGGGTTCAGCTTGAGATTGATCTTGCGTAGGTTTGCAAATGTTTCTTGTAAATCTGATATGAGGGTTGCCCTGTTCTTGGTTTTGACCACTATATCATCCATATAAGCTTCCATATTTCTATGGAGCTGGGGTTCAAAACCAATCTGGACCGCCCTTGCAAACGTTGAACCAGCACTCTTCAACCCGAAAGGCATCCGTATAAAGCAATACGTACCACATGGGGTAATGAATGCCGTTTTCTCTTCATCTTCCCTTGTCATGAAGATCTGGTGGTAGCCGGAGTAGGCATCGAGGAATGACAACAGATCACACCCAGCTGTGGAGTCAACAATCTGGTCGATGCGTGGCAACGGGAAGGGGTCTTTGGGACAAGCCTTATTAATATCTGTGTAATCAATACACAACCTCCACTCCCCATTTGCCTTGCGCACTACCACCGGATTGGCCAACCACGTTGGATGGACCACAACTCTTACCAAACCCGCTGCTTCCAGTTTCCGGATCTCCTCTGTGATGAACTCTTGTCATTCCAAAGCTTGCTTTCTGACCTTCTGCTTGACGGGCCGCGCATGAGGACAGACAGCAAGCTGGTGCTCAATCACCTCCCTGGGAACGCCGGGGATGTCGGATGCTTGCCATGCAAACACATCGACATTCGCCCGTAGGAAGGTGACGAGCGCGTCTTCCTATTTGTCGTCAAGGGTGGAGCTTATGGTAAAAGCTCCTCCCGTGCCGTCCTCCTTGACAGAAACCTTCTTGGTTCCCGGCAGTGTGGCCCTGGACTTCTTGTTTCTGTCGGCGGAGCTCTCTGGCATGTCCTCGACGGGAGCGCTACACTCCGAAGAGGTGCGCTTGCCAGAGTGGGTTCCTGAGGTCTCACCGTTCTTCTTCTTTTGCCTTCCCGGGGCTCCAACGGCAGGAGCAAGCGCCTTAGCAGTGGTGGCTGCTGCAACTGCTTGTTGGTAGAGTTGGTCAGCACAAATTAGCGCATCCTTCTTGTCTGATGGGACGGTGATGACCGTCACAGGCCCCGGCATCTTTAGGGTGTTGTAGGCGTAATGTGACGCCGCCATGAACTTGGCCAGCGCTGGGCGGCCAAGGATCCCATTGTAAGGCAAGGGGATCTTGGCAATGTCGAACACAATCCTTTCTGTCCTGTAGTTCAGATCACTCCCAAAAGTCACGGGCAACGTGACCTTTCCCTTTGGTTGACTTCTTCCCGGGTTGACCCCCTGAAACGTGCCCATCTCTTCGAGGTCTTCATCAGGAATCTGCAATTTCTCGATCACGGCAGGCGAGATTAAGTTCAGACCGGCCCCGCCATCGACTAGACTCTTTGTCACCTTGAGGTTGCGTATTGTTGGTGAAACCAACAATGGCAAGCACCCGACTGTAGTAGTGCGATCAGGGTGATCCTCAGTGTCAAAAATGATAGGTGTGCTGGACCACTTCAGCGGCCTTTGGGCATCAAACGACGGTTCCGCCGCTGTAATCTCACGCGCCCACTGTTTAAGCTGGCGGTGAGAGGTATGCAGCGAGGCGCCGCCATCGACGCACATGGCCTTTGTAGCTTTCTGAAATTCTTGGTCACCAGACTCATCGTCCTCTTCGTGATCATCGTCTTCTGGCTTTTTGTCACGACCTCGGGCGGGCCTCTCCTGCTGTTTATCCTTGCTGCGACGGCCCGCCTGGCCGTCACGCTTCTTGCCGGACCCCTCAGCACCGTCCTGGCCTTTCTCCTTGTCCTGCCTCTCATATTCAGCCCTCTGCTTCTCAGCAAGGAGCTCAACCTGTCGGCAGTTCTGGAGATCATGGCCTTTGGTGCGATGGATCTTGCAGTATTGCTTGTCGGAGTTTCCTGGCTTCTTGGAAGCCGCCAAGGCCCGGTAGGTGACACATCTGGCAATTTCCTTGCCGGGGTCATCTGCCTTGGTTTTCTTGGTGGAGCCGGCGTCGCCAGATCCCTCGACGGCAAGCACAGCTTTACCTTTGCACTTCCTGTTGTGGCGCCGGCCTTTCTTCGCCGAGGCGGCAGTATCCTCATCTGAGGAGTCGGTTTCCACGCCGTCATCTTCGCCGGGGTACTTCCTTCCCTCTTCAGCTCGGGCACATTTGTCAGCAAGAACATAGAGTTCTGCCACATCTTTCACCTTGTTCATTGCCAGTTCTTCGCGCATCTTGCGGTTACGCACATTCTGATGGAACGCGCTGATGATGGCGGCAGGGTGAACATCAGGGATATTGTACTGTACCTGGTTGAACCTCTGTATATACTTGCGCAGACTCTTGCCTCCCTTCTGGGGAATGACATGCAGGTCACTTGCTTGGCCATGGGCTTGGTGACCTCTAGTAAAGGCGCCCACAAACTCATGGCACATATCCGACCAGGAGGAAATAGAGTCTACCGGCAAGTGCATCCTACAAGTGGTATCAGAGCTTTGGTCCCCATTTGCTTTGATCTCCATAGCTTTGGTGGTCATAGCCTTGGTTTCACAACCTAGGAGAGTATGGCGTCTAGCGAGGGAAATTACCACCGTAAAGGTCCCTACTTTGATGGTACTAATTTTGCTAGTTGGAAGCATAAAATGAAAATGCATATTCTTGGACATAACCCCGCCGTTTGGGCTATTGTGTGTGTTGGTTTGCAAGGTGACTTGTTTGATGGGAGAGAACCAAACCGTGAAGCTACCACGGATGAGTTGAAGATGTTGCAATACAATGCTCAAGCTTGTGATATTCTCTTCAACGGATTGTGCCCCGAAGAATTCAACAAAATCAGCCGTCTTGAGAATGCGAAGGAAATTTGGGACACTTTGATTGATATGCACGAAGGTACCGACTCCGTCAAGGAATCCAAGTTGGATGTGCTTCAAAGCCAACTTGACAAGTTCAAGATGAAGGATGGTGAAGGTGTCGCTGAAATGTACTCTAGGCTTGCTCTCATCACAAATGAGATTGCCGGCTTAGGAAGTGAAGAGATGACCGACAGATTCATCATCAAGAAGATTCTAAGAGCCTTGGATGGAAAATATGATACCGTGTGCACATTGATCCAAATCATGCCCAATTACAAAGATCTCAAGCCAACGGAGGTGATTGGAAGAATTGTTGCTCATGAGATGTCACTTAAGGATAAAGAGGAACTTCACAACAAATCAAGTGGTGCCTATAAAGCCTCATGTGAAGCCCCTCCATCATCAAGTGAGAAACAAGACTTCAATGAAGAATTGAGCTTAATGGTGAAGAACTTCAACAAGTTGTACAAGAGTAGAAGCAAAGATAGAAGCTTCAAGTCAAGGTCCTACAATGATAAAAGATCTTCTAGTCGAGAGCGAAACTGCTACAGTTGTGGAAGACCCGGACACTATTCCAATGAGTGTACGGCTCCCTACAAGAGAAGAGAAGATTCTCCAAAACGAAGAAGCAAAGAATCACCACCAAGAGAGAGGAGGAGTAGAGATGATTGTTATGAACGAAGATACTCACCGAGAAGCAAGGAGTCGGAAAGGAAGGAAAAATCATCAAGGAGCTACACAAGACGAAGACATCAAGCTCATGTTGGTGAATGGGTATCCGGCTCCGACTCCGACAGCCACTCCGAGAGAAGTTATCACTCCGACTCCGAAGATACTCAAGATGAAGGTGTTGCCGGTCTAGCACTTGTGTCAACCAACTCCTACGACATATTTGACTCACCAAATGAAGGAATTGGAAGATGCTTCATGGCCAAAGGTCCTAAGGTAACACACCCCGAGTATGTTGATTTCAATAGTGATGAAGATGACTTGTTAGGTGATGATTTGCTTGTTGACAACTCTAGTGACGAATACTATGATGAAACATCAATTAAACATGCTAATCAAGATAAAACGTATGACAACGATAAGGAGAAGATTGAGGCTCTAACTAAAGAACTAAACACTCTTAAGTTAGCTCATGAAACTATCTTCGAAGATCATCGAGAACTTTTAAGAGCTCATGAGAAATTACGCTTTGAAAAGCTCAATCTTGAGCAAGAGCATGAGTTCTTAAAAGAAATCAATGATGATCTCCCCAAGAAAAGCTCTTCTTACATTGCCAAGCGTTTACTCTTATCCACTTACATGCCTCAAGTCAAGTCTAGTAACAAGAACAAGAAAGATTCTTCCTCTAGCAGTAACAATGATCATGCTAAATCCAATATTGTTGCTTCTAGTAGTTCTCTTGATTCCACTAATGATTCTCTTAGCCAAGTTACACTTGAGCAAGAAAATAGTTTATTGAAGGGAATTATAGAGAAAGGAGTGTACAAAAGCCTTGCCGGGAGTAAGCAATTCGAGGAAATTGTGCGCAAGCAAGGAATGCACTGGAAGAATCAAGGTGTTGGTTTTGAACGAAAGTTCAATGCCAATGGAGTTGAGTGGGAAGAAGATCAATACCCCAAGACAAAGTTTGTTCCTCAACAAGAGAAGTATACTTCTTTCAAGGGGACACAAGCTCAAGATGATCTTCCACCACAAGAATACAAGCAAAAAGGCAAGGACAAGCTTCAAGAGGAAATTGACGCATTTGAAGAAGCTCCTAAGACCTTAGTCAAGTGGATTCCCAAGACTACTTCAAGTTCCACTTCATCAAGTACGACTACCACTCCAAGGATTCCCATCAAGATGATGTGGATCCAAAAGAAGAAGAACTAGACAGTTCTTGAGGGTGACTCTGCCAACATACTTCACTCTTATCATTTTGGCAAGAACAAGTGCAATCAACTTCCACATCTTGCACTAGTTCAAGGAGTCACAAACCCTCTTGTTGGTAAGACAAGGGACAAGGTAACCTAAAAGTTTTCATGGACATCATCTTTTGTGTGCATCACTCTATGTCTATGGATATCCTTGTTTGTTCCTTGTGGGACTAACCCATGTAGGTATTGAAAGTGCAATTCACTCAAATGGATAGCTCCAAGTGATATACATCAACATCTAGGGGGAGCTTTACTCTAAGACTTGAGCTAAAGCAACTCTAAAGATGTGAACACAACAATGCTTTATGTAAAAGTGGTAACCCCACTTGAGCTTAAACGATGAGTATGACCTATGATCAAGTGATCTCACTTGACTCCTAAGTCAATATACTCATATATAGATGACCTTGTCATCGCAAATTGCTTGATAGATGCTAGAATTGGTTGTGCATGCCTTGCCACATATTTCATTTGCCATCTTATTGTGTGAGCATGCTGGTTGCATATTTTTCTCATTCGAGGACATCCACTTGTTGTTTTGATTGTTTGGTTTTATTTTCTTTTGCCAAGTGGATGGACAAGAATGCCTAAGTACCTCCTCTAGCTATCTATGCGTTTCTCGTCTCAAACTCTATTCATGATGCATCACAAAATTTGATCAAGTCAGATTCGAACCACTCTGTGTGAGGAGCGCTCGGAGTCCCCGATTCATCATAGACTTAAACTTCCAAAACCTCTTTATGATTCTCGGTCTAACCGATACCCCACTTTCGGTCCTACCGAGATCATTAAGTTGATCTAGGTTTTCGATCTCGGTGCAACCGATTTGAACATTTCGGTCACACCGAGTTTCAGTAACTGCCTGCAGTTATGAATCTCGGTGCCACCGAGTTGTTCCACTCGGTCACACCGACAGGGTCGGGCTATATATAGTCACGGGCAAAATTTGGAAATTTCTCCGAACCCCTTCGCCCGCGCGATAGCCTGCTCTGCCAATGTGGTCTCCGGATCGTCTTCTCGCCGCCAGCCGCCTCCAGTCGCTGGTCTCCGTCACCGTCAACGGGAATTCTGCCCCGCTGTTGCCGCCGTAGCGAGTCTCCGCCGAACTAGGGTATGGACTCGATCATAGTGCTATTCCCCGTCCGATTCCTAGCACATTGTGTTCCTCATGATTCTTGCCACGATTGAAACACTCCTATCCAGTCAATACACCCGTAGATTAGCTTTGATTCGAAAATTTCAGGGTTAGGTTTCCGCCGAAACCATCTTGGACCCACCGAGTTGAAAAGCTCGGTCCCACCGATTTGGCTTATGCCATTGCACAAGTGAGACTCGGTCTGACCGAGAATTACTTTTCCGTGTGACCGATTTTGGAACTCTGTGAAACCCTAGCAGTCTAGGTGCCTGTCACATCCCTAGCTTCTGGTAATGCACTAGGCTAGACCTCATGTGAGCATCATGTTTTATTTCAAATGAAATTTGAATTGAGGAATTTTCAAAGCCTCAGAAACCTTCTAAAAATGATCAACATTAAAATCTCCTCAAAGAAGTCCAAGAAAATGCTCCTTTTAGTCTCTGAAAATATTGCAAAGAGGTAAAACTCAAAACAATATTTTTGGTATCTCAGAGTTAATTATTTTGGGCCTTTGAATTAAATAAATAGCTATTTGCATTGGATATATATTTGATATATAAATAATATATGTCCAATAATTACTGGAACATTTTATGTGGTTTGGTATATTTTAGTTCTAGCCACATAATTATTTTCAGGATTTTATAAAATGGTTTAGTATTTATTCCTAAACCAAAACAAAACAGAACAAAATAGAAAACAATAAATAAAAGACAGAGGAGAGAAATCTCACCTGGACCTACCTGGCAGCCCACCTAGCCGGCCCAGCTGGTGGCCTAGCCCACCAAGGCCCATGCCAGTCATCCTCTACCTCTGCCAGTAGGCAGAGGAGGGAGACAGCGCACGCGCGCGCCGTGGCGACACGCCACCTCCCTGCCTGCCTGCATCCCACGCCACCGCGGCGCCTGAACCGCCTCCCCGGCCTCCCCTCGACCCCTGGACACCGCACTCTCCCCTCTTCGCTCCTCTCTCGCCGTTCCCCACCACAGCCGAGCGCGCCCATCGCCGCCGACGCCGTTTACCGGGGCCACAGCCACCCCCCTCGCTCCCTCTATGCATCCCTGAGCTCCGCCCTGACCCCGTGGAGCTACACACGCGACGCACGCGGCCAGAGGAGGCCGCAGTCGACCGGAGCGTCGTCGTCTTCATCTCCGGTGCCCGGAGATCGCCGTCGTCAATTCGCCGTTGCAGAGGCTTCCCCGAGCCCACCGAGCTTCTCTCCCGACCCCTCGTGAGCCCCTGTCCATTTCCCCTCTCTCCCCGTGCCATCCGCGCCTTCTAACCACCCCGGCTGTCGGAGCCGACAGTTCCTCGCCGCCGGTGATGACACAGACGGGGCTAGAGCCACCGTAGCTAACCCCCGAGCACGGCAACGTGCTCAGCACCCTTCCAGGAGCCGAGCGCGCCCACCCGTGCGACCTGCCGTGCCCCCTAGCGCCAACCCCGACCTCGCCGTGCTCCGGCCGCCGCCCCGCTCGCCGCCGTCGCCAAATCCGACCTCCCCAGCACGAACGGATGCCACGATTCGATGCGCGCACACACCAGCTACGCATAGAGCCCCTCAGTCTCCGATTTGGTCGTCGGAGGAGGAATTCCGACCCCCTCCGCCGTCTCTGGCTCCGCCGGCGACGAGCCGCGGGTCAACTCCGGCGAGTTGACCCGGGGTTTGACCCCCCTGACGTGTGGGCCCAGGCGCCTGCTTGATTAGTGTTAGATTAGTTAGCGCTAATTAACTTAGCTAATTAGATAGGCCACTGACATGCGGGCCCCGCCCGGCTAACTAAGTTAGTTAGGGCTAACTAACTTGGTTAGTTGACTGGGTCACTGACCAGTGGACCCCACTGGTCAGGTTTGACCTGGTCGACGCCTTTGACCTGCTGACGTCACCCCGGCGTCATGCTGACGCAATATTCCTTTTCTGGAATTTAGTTTATTTTATAAATAATCAGGAAATTCCAGAAAATAGCTAAAACTTCAATAAATCATAGAAAATTAACCGTAACTCCAAATTAAATAAATTATATATGAAAAATTATCAGAAAAATTCAAGGAATCCATCTGTACCATTTTCATGCATGTTTGAAGAATGGTTGTCCTCTGTTTTGGACAAAACCAATAAAGGGCATTTAAATAATCACATATGGAGTTTGAATTTGAATCTTGTATTCAAACCAACCCCATTTAACTTGTTGCTAGTTGCATTAGCTCAAAACACATTCATATTGCCATGTCATAGCATGCATCATTTTGTGCATTGCATTGATTGTGTTTTTCTGTGTTGCCGGTATTTGTCCCCTCTCGATAGACGCGATACCGATGATGTGATCGTTGACACTGATGAAGACTCAATGTTATCTTCAGAAGTGCCAGGCAAGCAAAACCCCCTTGTTCATTCCGATACAATCCCACTCTCTCGCTCCTGCTCTCTTTTACTGCATTAGGACAACAACAATTCATCCATTACCTGCTGCGGTAGCTGAACCCCTTTATCATTTGCATGACCTGTCATTGCCACAGTAAATAGATGAAACCCACTAGCATGAGTAGGAGTTGTTTGAGCCCTGTTGTGCCTACTCATTCATGCTTGTTTGTCATGCCTGCTACTGCTTAGAGTTGAGTCAGGTCTGATTCATCCGGGATGAATCAGAGGTGTGTGAACATGTCCTACTGTGTGTGAGCTAAGTGTGTGAATACGATTTGGTAAAGGTAGCGGTGAGAGGCCATGTAGGAGTACATGGTGGGTTGTCTCATTGCAGCCGTCCTCAGGAACTGAGTTCTGTGTTTGTGATCCATGATTCAGCTACTACCACGCATTGGGCCCGAAACCAATGGACCCTCTCGGCTTCTTGATCACCCTTGTCCTCTGTCCAGGAGTTGCAAGTAGTTTCTGGTGTTTGTAGTATGCTGGAGGCCGTGCGCAGCGCTGACCGTAGGGGTGGGCTGTGATGCGGTAGGCACGTGGCCGGGTAAACCGGGCACCCGTTTGGTGTCACGGAACCCTGTTCACATCGTTTGGGGCTGTGAGCGAAACTCCGGCCGGATCTCCTCATGGATGGAACCCGAATAGGCGATAAACCTGGACTAGAGACTTGAGTGTTTAGGTAGGCCGTGGCCGACACCCACGTTGGGCTTCCGCTTGAAGGTTGCCGAGTACATGTCGTGTAAACGGCGGTAAGTGGTGAGAGCGTGTGTGAAGAAGTACACCCCTGCAGGGTTAATATGATCTATTCGAATAGCCGTGTCCGCGGAAAAGGACTTCTGGGTTGCTTATATCAGTTCATAGACAAGTGAAAGTGGATACTCTAAAATACGCAAGATAAGCGTGAGTGCTATGGATGGCGTTCTCGTAGGGAGACGGGAGCGGATCCATAGTGGTGTATTGGTTGGTGAATATGTGGACTCGTGTGCGCCACCTCAAAAGAGTCGCTTGCAGTCGTAGTTTAGGATAGCCACCGAGTCAAAGCTGGCTTGCTGCAGTTAAACCCCATCATCCCCTTGTTGATAATGATGCATATGTAGATAGTTCTGATGTAAGTCTTGCTGGGTACATTTGTACTCACGTTTGCCTATTTTATGTTTTTGCAGAGAGACTTCGGTCTCGCTAGTAGTTCCGCATGGACTTCGACGTTTAGCTTGTTACCTCAGCTACGATCTTGTGCCTCGGCAGGATCTGGTAGATAGTCAGGCTTCTCAGCCTTTTTCAGTTATAGATGTCTGTACCCAGACATGATAGCTTCCGCTTGTGCTTGACTTGTATGCTCTGATTGTTGGGTCATGAGACCCATGTTTGTAATATCTCGCTCCTCGGAGCCTATTGATTAAATACTTGAGTCGTAGAGTCATGTTGTGATGCCATGTTGTATTTGCACATATCGAGCATATTGTGTGTATGTTATTGAAATGCTTGGTATGTGTGGGATCTGACCATCTAGTTGTTTATCTTTAGTAGCCTCTCTTACCGGGAAATGTCTCCTAGTGTTTCCATTGAGCCTTGGTAGCTTGCTACTGCTCCGGAACACTTAGGCTGGCCGGCATGTGTCCTTCTTCGTTCCTGTGTCTGTCCCTTCGGGGAAATGTCACGCGATGAATACCGGAGTCCTGTTAGCCCGCTAAAGCCCGGTTCACCGGAGTCCTGCTAGCCCAGTGCTACAGCCTGGATTCACTCGCTGATGACCGACACGTTCGATGCTGGGTCATGGATGCCTGTCCCTGTAAGTCTGTGCCACTTTGGGTTTACGACTAGCCATGTCAGCCCGGGCTCCTTATCATATGGATGCTAGCGACACTGTCATATACGTGTGCCAAAAGGCGCAAACGGTCCCGGGCAAAGGTAAGGCGACACCCGTGGGAATACCGTGCGTGAGGCCGCAAAGTGATATGAGGTGTTACATGCTAGGTCGATGTGGCATTGAGTCGGGGTCCTGACAGCGTTGGTATCAGAGCTTGACTGCCTGTAGGATTACCAAGCCAAACTGGTCGAAGTTGAGTCTAGAAATTCTTTAGTTATATAAGGGAATTGATTGTGGGATGGAACGTAAGGCTCTTTTTACTCCTTATACCTTATGCCTTCTGATCTGAGTCATCTTATCTTTCCTGCGGGGATTAAGAACTAGGCTATCTTCTCTTTCTATCAGGATCACATGTTACTAATCCGTAGACTTATAGATTGTTGGACTTAAGCCTCATTTCAGTTCCTAGTACTTCTGTATGTTAATTATTGATCTCGAGACCTTGATATTGTGCTTCTGAGTGGTTATGCCACCATTTTTGTGAATGTCTCAAATCTTTTCTGAGCATTTACAGCCGTTATGCTGTCCGAGTCATTCCAGGTTTCTAAATAGTCTGATGCATTTGCAAAATCCTTTCCCTCTGGTTTCGATGTTCCTTTATGCCAGCTCAATCACATTAATTGTTGAGTTGAGGTATTCTATTGCCTTGACATTATGTTGGAGTTACTATTATGACCCTAGGTGTCTCAGGGGATCATCTAGTAGTCTAGCCATGATTTATGTTCCAGTGTGATGACTCTGGCCGTCATTATCGAAAGCATCCCGTGATGCCATTTAGTAGTAGGTATTCTATCCCTGGGTTTTGAACCCGAGATTCACCCTACTTGCTTCATGTTGATAGTTTTGCTCGTTCCTTTAGGTTATTAGTAACCTTTGCATTAGTCCTCGATGTTCGTGGTATTCCTTTCTTCCAAATACTATGAACCGCTTATGGCAGATGTTCCTCGCTGATCGAAAGATCACAATCAGAGTGCTCTCGATGGGTTCTCGATTCTACATTGTGACTCTGCCAGTTCTACCTTTCTGCATGGGTTATCCAGAAGAAATATGTGGAATTCGTTCGATATGCTAAACCATGCATCCACAACTCAGAAAATCGTATGTTCCTTTGAGTTGTCCCTCTTTAGTTGTCTTCTGAGCCTCGTCTATCAATTGATAGTCAAGAGTATGCGTGCATTCGTTCGTCGATGCCTATTACCCTTGTGGTCCGCCAAGCCATTCTATTTCAGAATGAATAGGAGAAACAAACTCCAGTACCTCATCCATATTTAGGATTGGGTCAAAGTAGTTGTGTTCCGCAGATCAAGTTACAATCCAGCTTCTGGTCTGCTCTACCCTGAAGTATTACCTTCTTTATGACAGGAATTTCATGAGAATTGCACCACCTTTTGTGAATTCTTGACATAGTGATACTTCTCGCCATCCTTTTTCATTCCTCGGTTCCGTGTTGTTGCAGCCGGAGTGCCGACAAGTGAATCATGATGTGTGAACTCAATACTCCTAGCAACCCCATTGCTTGGTAGTTAATGGACAATAATCTTATTCTTAGTATGTTGGTTATTGAATCACCATTCTAAGATTGATTGTGCTACCTAGTCCTTATTTCCTGGTGCACTCTTTGATTGATGAGTTAGGATTTTGTCAAGTCCTCGCTCATTTGATCATATCATCTTGCCCTGAAAAGCAAGATTGTTCTCGAGCTTAGTAACATATCGGTGGTTCGTGATTTCCGAAGATCTTCTCGGAAGTATTACCAGGTTGTCACCTGACCGCTATGTTGAGCTCGTGATCAAGTTGGTTTCTTGTGAACCACCTTCTCTCCAAGAATCGGTGTTAGATATCCCTGAGCTAGTTGGTTAAGCTAAACGACAACTTGGAGGGTTGGAAGATAAAAGCTTGCCTGACTTAGTTCGTTCCAAAGGGATATTCTTGTGTAGTGTGTGTTGAAGAAAGATGATATCTTCATCGATTGGTCCCTGTGATCAGTTGCTGGACCTATCGTCTTATCAATCCTTTGATTTGAGTGTGGGCTATCGTCAAATCAAGTCAGAACCAACGATGCTCGTAATGTTGTCTTCCTCGTGGTTGATCCCTCGAGCATACACCATTATATCTTTTGGGTCTGACCAATGCTATCACCGTGTTCACACGATGGTGGAAGTCCAGTGATATGGAAATTCCGATGAGTTGTTGTTGAGTCCATTGACAACATCCTTATCTCCTCCATGATGTTGTTGAACATTAAGTTAGTGTTGGAAACTATTGAAAGCATTTTCTTCATGCTAGCTCATGAAGTACTTGTTTGATGAAAGGAGTGACTTCCTTTGATTCACGTGCATTTTGATGTAAGCTGCCGTCGTGAATTCGAGAAAGTTTGTTTTTGCTCCTTTGGAATCATCCCAAGTCGGTCATGCACGTGCGAAGAATTCTATGGTCTGTTAGACTGATCATCTTCATTCCATATGTATATCCTAGCACACCAAGCCACTGACTGATTTGTTCAAGGAGAAGGAGTATCTTCATAAGAGCTAATCCGGACTTATGAAAGAACTTCGATATCCTCGCTGATGGTTCCCAACCAGAACTCGGTAGTGTTTTATTGTAAGACTACCATGTGATCATGTTTGTCTGAGGCAGCATGTTCACACATGTGTAGCAGAACCAGCTCATGTTTTGGAGCTTGCTATCGTAGTTCATTTCCCAAGAATCTCGCAACGTCATCTCGTCGATTTGTGTTGCAAACTTTCATTTTCTTCCTAGACTCGATGAGTCTGGAATATCCTGACACCAACCAGATCTGAATCTCAGGCAGATATGATGGTTGGAACATTTCCCAAGAACTATAATATTGGTCCCTCGATAACCGGTAAAGTGGATGTCGTGGCCAACACACCCAGCCGGAAGACCTATCATTGTAGTATCTTGTTTGAGGAAGTTGGCCACCTCCCCATAAGGATTTCGTAGGATTTACCTCCGTAACTGTTCCTTATGGATTCTATTGCTCCCGAAGTCCGACCTTTACTTGATGTTCTAGTTATCAAACCATATCTATGAATGGGTTACACTAGCACGTCAAGGAGAACATTAGAAGCGGAGTGCTAAATGTCTCTCGGTCGATCATCCAGATTTTGTTTCCTTGGCCTCGCTAGGGTGAAATCTGAGTTGATGTTATCTTCCTATGCATCTGCCTCGTCCATCGTTGTTCATCATGGTGGTATGTTGTGTTGCCAGGATCCTTGACACGGATCTTGGTAAAACCTTGATGAATATGGAAATGCTCAAGTTCTTGAGAGCACGCACAAGCGCTAGGTGTTATCATCGGCACTAACTGGGTTTGCTCTCAGTTTCCTCGGCAATGCTATGATCCTTTCAAACAGTGAATTCACTCTCTATGGTTGGGTCCTTCCCCAGTTACCAGAATCATTCCCAGCATTTGCATTTTGTTCCCAGCTTGCACCGCCAATGTGCCATTCTACCATGGGTCTCATCCATTTCCGGTGATAAGCAAATTCATCCATTACGTTGTCTTCAACAAGGTAATCCACATCATCCAAGTCCGAGTATGCTATTCTACCGACCCCCGCCAGTCGATTGCTGTGATTTGCCTTAGGCTGATATAGAGAGTCTCAATGATCTCTATATCAAAGGTAATTCTTTTTGCCACTTGGATATTTCTACGAGTCACCTACCCTAAGGTGCCTCGTTGTGGTGTCATGGCAACTCAACTCCTCGCTACATTAACAATCGTTTACCACCTTTTTAAGTGTGGAATTGTTGTCCACCTAGTGAACCTTCGTCATCCGTTTCTTTCCACCCCTCTTGATGTGTATCTCGTGTCTCCACCCGAGAGATGGTTCTATGTCTCATTCCGTGAGTTGTTCGACCTTCGAGAAGTTCGATCCTTCTAGAGTTTCCCTTTCCTCTTCTTGTCATGATTAGTTGGAGTTCTCAGAACAAGACGACAAGACAAAGATGATGATCGAATCAACGTTCATTTGAAGTGCAACCTGGATCGTGAAGATTATACTGGTTTGCGTTTCCCCTTCATCTTACCCTACGCTTGAATCTCGAGACGAGATTCTTGTTTAGTGGGGGTGAGTTGTCACATCCCTAGCTTCTGGTAATGCACTAGGCTAGACCTCATGTGAGCATCATGTTTTATTTCAAATGAAATTTGAATTGAGGAATTTTCAAAGCCTCAGAAACCTTCTAAAAATGATCAACATTAAAATCTCCTCAAAGAAGTCCAAGAAAATGCTCCTTTTAGTCTCTGAAAATATTGCAAAGAGGTAAAACTCAAAACAATATTTTTGGTATCTCAGAGTTAATTATTTTGGGCCTTTGAATTAAATAAATAGCTATTTGCATTGGATATATATTTGATATATAAATAATATATGTCCAATAATTACTGGAACATTTTATGTGGTTTGGTATATTTTAGTTCTAGCCACATAATTATTTTCAGGATTTTATAAAATGGTTTAGTATTTATTCCTAAACCAAAACAAAACAGAACAAAATAGAAAACAATAAATAAAAGACAGAGGAGAGAAATCTCACCTAGACCTACCTGGCAGCCCACCTAGCTGGCCCAGCTGGTGGCCTAGCCCACCAAGGCCCATGCCAGTCATCCTCTACCTCTGCCAGTAGGCAGAGGAGGGAGACAGCGCACGCGCGCGCCGTGGCGACACGCCACCTCCCTGCCTGCCTGCATCCCACGCCACCGCGGCGCCTGAACCGCCTCCCCGGCCTCCCCTCGACCCCTGGACACCGCACTCTCCCCTCTTCGCTCCTCTCTCGCCGTTCCCCACCACAGCCGAGCGCGATCATCGCTGCCGACGCCGTTTACCGGGGCCACAGCCACCCCCCTCGCTCCCTCTATGCATCCCTGAGCTCCGCCCTGACCCCGTGGAGCTACACACGCGACGCACGCGGCCAGAGGAGGCCGCAGTCGACCGGAGCGTCGTCATCTTCATCTCCGGTGCCCGGAGATCGCCGTCGTCAATTCGCCGTTGCAGAGGCTTCCCCGAGCCCACCGAGCTTCTCTCCCGACCCCTCGTGAGCCCCTGTCCATTTCCCCTCTCTCCCCGTGCCGTCCGCGCCTTCTAACCACCCCGGCTGTCGGAGCCGACAGTTCCTCGCCGCCGGCGATGACACAGACGGGGCTAGAGCCACCGTAGCTAACCCCCGAGCACGGCAACGTGCTCAGCACCCTTCCAGGAGCCGAGCGCGCCCACCCGTGCGACCTGCCGTGCCCCCTAGCGCCAACCCCGACCTCGCCGTGCTCCGGCCGCTGCCCCGCTCGCCGCCGTCGCCAAATCCGACCTCCCCAGCACAAACGGATGCCACGATTCGATGCACGCACACACCAGCTACGCGTAGAGCCCCTCAGTCTCCGATTTGGTCGCCGGAGGAGGAATTCCGACCCCCTCCGCCGTCTCTGGCTCCGCCGGCGACGAGCCGCGGGTCAACTCCGGCGAGTTGACCCGGGGTTTGACCCCCCTGACGTGTGGGCCCAGGCGCCTGCTTGATTAGTGTTAGATTAGTTAGCGCTAATTAACTTAGTTAATTAGATAGGCCACTGACATGCGGGCCCCGCCCGGCTAACTAAGTTAGTTAGGGCTAACTAACTTGGTTAGTTGACTGGGTCACTGACCAGTGGACCCCACTGGTCAGGTTTGACCTGGTCAACGCCTTTGACCTGCTGACGTCACCCCGGCGTCATGCTGACGCAATATTCCTTTTCTGGAATTTAGTTTATTTTATAAATAATCAGGAAATTCCAGAAAATAGCTAAAACTTCAATAAATCATAGAAAATTAACCGTAACTCCAAATTAAATAAATTATATATGAAAAATTATCAGAAAAATTCAAGGAATCCATCTGTACCATTTTCATGCATGTTTGAACAATGGTTGTCCTCTGTTTTGGACAAAACCAATAAAGGGCATTTAAATAATCACATATGGAGTTTGAATTTGAATCTTGTATTCAAACCAACCCCATTTAACTTGTGGCTAGTTGCATTAGCTCAAAACACATTCATATTGCCATGTCATAGCATGCATCATTTTGTGCATTGCATTGATTGTGTTTTTCTGTGTTGCCGGTATTTGTCCCCTCTCGATAGACGCGATACCGATGATGTGATCGTTGACACTGATGAAGACTCAATGTTATCTTCAGAAGTGCCAGGCAAGCAAAACCCCCTTGTTCATTCCGATACAATCCCACTCTCTCGCTCCTGCTCTCTTTTACTGCATTAGGACAACAACAATTCATCCATTACCTGCTGCGGTAGCTGAACCCCTTTATCATTTGCATGACCTGTCATTGCCACAGTAAATAGATGAAACCCACTAGCATGAGTAGGAGTTGTTTGAGCCCTGTTGTGCCTACTCATTCATGCTTGTTTGTCATGCCTGCTACTGCTTAGAGTTGAGTCAGGTCTGATTCATCCGGGATGAATCAGAGGTGTGTGAACATGTCCTACTGTGTGTGAGCTAAGTGTGTGAATACGATTTGGTAAAGGTAGCGGTGAGAGGCCATGTAGGAGTACATGGTGGGTTGTCTCATTGCAGCCGTCCTCAGGAACTGAGTTCTGTGTTTGTGATCCATGATTCAGCTACTACCACGCATTGGGCCCGAAACCAATGGACCCTCTCGGCTTCTTGATCACCCTTGTCCTCTGTCCAGGAGTTGCAAGTAGTTTCTGGTGTTTGTAGTATGCTGGAGGCCGTGCGCAGCGCTGACCGTAGGGGTGGGCTGTGATGCGGTAGGCACGTGGCCGGGTAAACCGGGCGCCCGTTTGGTGTCACGGAACCCTGTTCACATCGTTTGGGGCTGTGAGCGAAACTCCGGCCGGATCTCCTCATGGATGGAACCCGAATAGGCGATAAACCTGGACTGGAGGCTTAGGTGATTAGGTAGGTCGTGGCCGACACCCACGTTGGGCTTCCGCTTGAAGGTTGCCGAGTACATGTCGTGTAAACGACGGTAAGTGGTGGGAGCGTGTATGAAGGAGTACACCCCTGCAGGGTTAACATGATCTATTCGAATAGCCGCGTCCGCGGTAAAGGACTACTTGGTTGCCTATACAGTTCATAGACAAGTAAATGGAAACTACTAAAAGCCTCAAGATAAGTGTGAGTGCCGAGGATGGCTCTTCCGTAGGAAGACGGAGGTGGATCCTCGGTAGTGTATTGAAGTGGTGAGTAGTGGACTCGTGTGCGCAAAACCATTTCAAGTTGGAGTATCGTAGGATAGCCTAGCCAAGAGTCAAAGCTGGCTTGCTGCAATAACTCCACCAACCCTTCTTGATAATATGCATGTATGTAGGATCTGATGTAAGTCTTGCTGAGTACCTTTGTACTCATGTTGCTATAATCTACATTTTTTACAGAAGACGCTGCAACCCCTTCTGATGGGTTCTATGTAGACGTTGACATCAACGAGTAGGCTAAAGACCCAGGTGGTGACCCTGAGCTTGTGAAGGACCACGTAGTATAGCCAGGCTTTCCAAGCCTCTTTTATTTTACTAGTTGTCTGTACTCAGACAAGTTACTTCCGCTGCTGGTTTGTATGACTGTATGACTTGAATGCTGGGTCGTGTGACCCGTATCTTTGTGTATGCTATGTATGGCTCCCTGAGCCTTAAATAAAGTACTTGTGTCGTAGAGTCATGTTGTGATGCTTCGTTGTATTTGCACATATCGAGCATATTGTGTGTATGATTGAAATGCTTGGTATGTGTGGGATCTGACTACCTAGTTGTTTATCTTTAGTAGCCTCTCTTACCGGGAAATGTCTCCTAGTGTTACCGCTGAGCCATGGTAGCTTGCTACTGCTCTGGAACACTTAGGCTGGCCGGCATGTGTCCTTCTTCGTTCCTGTGTCTGTCCCTTCGGGGAAATGTCACGCTTTGAGTACCGGAGTCCTGTTAGCCCGCTACAGCCCGGTTTACCGGAGTCCTGCTAGCCCAGTGCTACAGCCCGGACCCACTTGCTGATGACCGACACGTTCGAAGCTGGTTCATGGATGCCTGTCCCTGTAAGTCTGTGCCACTTTGGGTTTACGACTAGTCATGTCAGCCCGGGCTCCTTATCATATGGATGCTAGCGACACTATCATATACGTGAGCCAAAAGGCGCAAACGGTCCCGGGCAAAGGTAAGGCGACACCCGTGGGGATACCGTGCGTGAGGCCGCAAAGTGATATGAGGTGTTACCGGCTAGATCAATGTGACATCGAGTCGGGGTCCTGACAGCGTTGGTATCAGAGCTTGACTGCCTGTAGGATTACTAAGCCAAACTGGTCGAAGTTGAGTCTAGAAATTCTTTAGTTATATAAGGGAATTGATTGTGGGATGGAACGTAAGGCTCTTTTTACTCCTTATACCTCATGGCCTTCTGATCTGAGTCATCATCTTCTCTTCTACGGGGATTAAGAACTAGGCTTTCTCTTCTTTCTATCAGGATCACGTGTTACTAATCCGTAGACTTATAAGATTGTTGATTCAAGCCTCAGTTCAGTTCCTACTATCTTCTGTATGTTAACTGTTGATCTCGAAACCTTGATATTGTGCTTCTGAGTGGTTATGCCACCATTTTTGTGAATGTCTCAAATCTTTTCTGAGCATTTACAGCCGTTATGCTGTCCGAGTCATCCCAGGTTTCTAAAGAGTCTGATGCATTTGCAAAATCCTTTTTCTCCGGTTTCAATGTCTGTTAGGCCAGGTTAATCACACAAATTGTTGAGCTGAGGTACTCTACTGCCTCAACCTTTATGTTGGAGTTATTATTATGACCCTAGGTGTCTCAGGGGATCATCTAGTAGTCTAGCCATGATTTATGTTCCAGTGTGATGACTCTGGCCGTCATTATCGAAAGCATCCCGTGATGCCATTTAGTAGTAGGTATTCTATCCCTGGGTTTTGAACCCGAGATTCACCCTACTTGCTTCATGTTGATAGTTTTGCTCGTTCCTTTAGGTTATTAGTAACCTTTGCATTAGTCCTCGATGTTCGTGGTATTCCTTTCTTCCAAATACTATGAACCGCTTATGGCAGATGTTCCTCGCTGATCGAAAGATCACAATCAGAGTGCTCTCGATGGGTTCTCGATTCTACATTGTGACTCTGCCAGTTCTACCTTTCTGCATGGGTTATCCGGAAGAAATATGTGGAATTCGTTCGATATGCTAAACCATGCATCCACAACTCAGAAAATCGTATGTTCCTTTGAGTTGTCCCTCTTTAGTTGTCTTCTGAGCCTCGTCTATCAATTGATAGTCAAGAGTATGCGTGCATTCGTTCGTCGATGCCTATTACCCTTGTGGTCCGCCAAGCCATTCTATTTCAGAATGAATAGGAGAAACAAACTCCAGTACCTCATCCATATTTAGGATTGGGTCAAAGTAGTTGTGTTCCGCAGATCAAGTTACAATCCAGCTTCTGGTCTGCTCTACCCTGAAGTATTACCTTCTTTATGACAGGAATTTCATGAGAATTGCACCACCTTTTGTGAATTCTTGACATAGTGATACTTCTCGCCATCCTTTTTCATTCCTCGGTTCCGTGTTGTTGCAGCCGGAGTGCCGACAAGTGAATCATGATGTGTGAACTCAATACTCCTAGCAACCCCATTGCTTGGTAGTTAATGGACAATAATCTTATTCTTAGTATGTTGGTTATTGAATCACCATTCTAAGATTGATTGTGCTACCTAGTCCTTATTTCCTGGTGCACTCTTTGATTGATGAGTTAGG
The DNA here is from genome assembly GCF_002162155.2 of Triticum dicoccoides. Lineage (NCBI taxonomy): Eukaryota > Viridiplantae > Streptophyta > Magnoliopsida > Poales > Poaceae > Triticum > Triticum dicoccoides. The sequence continues at coordinate 436,120,475 of NC_041390.1, forward strand.
ATTTTGTCAAGTCCTCGCTCATTTGATCATATCATCTTGCCCTGAAAAGCAAGATTGTTCTCGAGCTTAGTAACATATCGGTGGTTCGTGATTTCCGAAGATCTTCTCGGAAGTATTACCAGGTTGTCACCTGACCGCTATGTTGAGCTCGTGATCAAGTTGGTTTCTTGTGAACCACCTTCTCTCCAAGAATCGGTGTTAGATATCCCTGAGCTAGTTGGTTAAGCTAAACGACAACTTGGAGGGTTGGAAGATAAAAGCTTGCCTGACTTAGTTCGTTCCAAAGGGATATTCTTGTGTAGTGTGTGTTGAAGAAAGATGATATCTTCATCGATTGGTCCCTGTGATCAGTTGCTGGACCTATCGTCTTATCAATCCTTTGATTTGAGTGTGGGCTATCGTCAAATCAAGTCAGAACCAACGATGCTCGTAATGTTGTCTTCCTCGTGGTTGATCCCTCGAGCATACACCATTATATCTTTTGGGTCTGACCAATGCTATCACCGTGTTCACACGATGGTGGAAGTCCAGTGATATGGAAATTCCGATGAGTTGTTGTTGAGTCCATTGACAACATCCTTATCTCCTCCATGATGTTGTTGAACATTAAGTTAGTGTTGGAAACTATTGAAAGCATTTTCTTCATGCTAGCTCATGAAGTACTTGTTTGATGAAAGGAGTGACTTCCTTTGATTCACGTGCATTTTGATGTAAGCTGCCGTCGTGAATTCGAGAAAGTTTGTTTTTGCTCCTTTGGAATCATCCCAAGTCGGTCATGCACGTGCGAAGAATTCTATGGTCTGTTAGACTGATCATCTTCATTCCATATGTATATCCTAGCACACCAAGCCACTGACTGATTTGTTCAAGGAGAAGGAGTATCTTCATAAGAGCTAATCCGGACTTATGAAAGAACTTCGATATCCTCGCTGATGGTTCCCAACCAGAACTCGGTAGTGTTTTATTGTAAGACTACCATGTGATCATGTTTGTCTGAGGCAGCATGTTCACACATGTGTAGCAGAACCAGCTCATGTTTTGGAGCTTGCTATCGTAGTTCATTTCCCAAGAATCTCGCAACGTCATCTCGTCGATTTGTGTTGCAAACTTTCATTTTCTTCCTAGACTCGATGAGTCTGGAATATCCTGACACCAACCAGATCTGAATCTCAGGCAGATATGATGGTTGGAACATTTCCCAAGAACTATAATATTGGTCCCTCGATAACCGGTAAAGTGGATGTCGTGGCCAACACACCCAGCCGGAAGACCTATCATTGTAGTATCTTGTTTGAGGAAGTTGGCCACCTCCCCATAAGGATTTCGTAGGATTTACCTCCGTAACTGTTCCTTATGGATTCTATTGCTCCCGAAGTCCGACCTTTACTTGATGTTCTAGTTATCAAACCATATCTATGAATGGGTTACACTAGCACGTCAAGGAGAACATTAGAAGCGGAGTGCTAAATGTCTCTCGGTCGATCATCCAGATTTTGTTTCTCTTGGTCAAGGAGAACATGTCAGAGCAGCAGGTGCACATGAGTGAGGGCACTAGTCCCTCCAGCTCTTCAGATGAGGGCAGCAGGAGCACCCCTAGCAACTTGCCAAAAGCTGCCACCAGACAGAGGAAGAAGAGAACTTCTGATTCCGAAGATGAAGATTATGTGGCACAGGAAGAGGCCACATCAAAGAGAGTTGAGCCAGCTCAAGGCACAAAGCCAGGGCTGAAAATCAAAAGGCCAGCAGGCAGGCAGCCCATGTCAAAGGCAAGAGCTTCAACTGAGAAGCCTGCACCCAAAGAGCCAGTTGCTGCTGAGGGAAAGAAAAGAAAGGATAGGGTCAAGAAGACCGTAGCTAGAGTGCTAGGAAAGGCTTCCATCATGGAAGAGGAAGAGGAAGAAGAGGTAGCTGCACCAGCACCCAAGGCACCCAAGCTGATGGGTGATTCCATAAGATCAGGGGCTACTGCATCTAAGCCCAAAGCTTCCTCCAAGCCAAAACCAAAGAGGAATACAAGGAGCATTCCTGCAGCTGAGAAGAATAAGGCCCCAGTGCCTAAGACCGTTGCTGAAGAAGAGGATGAAGAGCAAGTTCTGAGAAAGCTCAAGCCCAAGATCCCAGACCACAACGATGCGCATCCTGTGGCTGAGGACATGAAGCTCAGAGATTCAGGGCTGAGGAAGTGGAGAGAAGCAGACCCGTATGCTTCAAGGAGGAGGACTACTGTTGACTACAGATTCCACACTAAGGAACAGCAGGACTTCTATGAGACAGTGCTGCTTGATAAGAAGCCAATAGTCTGTGATATGAGATGGGTTGACTGGCAGTACATCAAGGACAATGAGGAGCACTATCCTGGAGTGCAAGATAGCTTCATAGCTTGTGGAGTAGCTGACTTTGTTGGGCAGAAGCTCACAAAGTGGAATGAGGAGCTTATAATGCAGTTCTACTCCACAGCACATTTTTATTCAGATGTGAGGATCACATGGATGTCTGAGGGTACAAGGTACCAATCCACAGTTGCTGAGTGGGCACAGATCATTAATGCCCCAGAGGAGCATGATGATGACTTGGACATATATGCCAAGAAGAAGATGGACCATAACTCTATGTCCAATATGTACAAGGAAATTCCCAATGAAGCTCTTGACACCTTCAAATTTGGGTCTGTGCATTACCTTCTGTCAGGGCTGCCAACTATCAATTGGATCTTGAGGCACACCTTATTGCCCAAGTCTGGAGATCACAAGATGATCAGAGGCCATGCTATCAACTTGCTACATGTATTTGATGTACCTCAGAAGTTCAAGGTGATGAGCCTCATAGTGGAAACTATCAAAAGGACTGCAGCAGATCGAAAGAGGAGTTGCGGATATGCCCCTCAGATCTAGGAGCTCATTAACTCCAAGATGGGCACGGGCATATATTTATTGGACAAGGAACACCTGCCCATCCATCCAGATTTTGAGGACAATCAAGTTGTCATGACTGAGAACGAGCCATCATCTGCCCAAGCATACGCAAAGAAGGAGAAGGCAAGGAAGGAGAAAGCTGCCAAGATGCCAACTCAAGAGGAGGCATCTGAGTATTTCTTGAAGACCAAACAAGAGCAGCTTGGTTACCTGATTGCATCCAACCTGCGGATTGAGCAAGGATTAGCCACCCTAACTCAAAACCAGGCAAGTCTAGAGAGAATCATGGAACAAAAGTTCTATGACTTGGATGTCAAGGTAACGGAGATTCAGACTACAGTGGAGCAGCTCCAAGATGATATGCAGGAGAGGAGAGGTAGGACTACCACTCATGCCTTTGCCAGAGTGCCACGAGGTCCGAGGTCGTCTGCCGTGCCAGTTGCTGACACAAGAGCCACCACCTCAGCACCAGCTACAGCCTCAGTTCCACCAGCTCCAGCATCTACTTCAGCTCCAACTCCAGCGTCTACTTCAGCGTCTACAGAAGCCTTCGTCCTTGGAGTGATCCGGACTCCACCACCACCAGAAGATCAAGCCTGAGCGTCGATCTAGTACTATGCATTTTCTAGGAACTTTTTGGTAACTTGTTGCCAAAGGGGGAGAAAAATGTATAGATCATAGGCTTGGAGAGAGAGAGTTTTGCTTTTCTCTCTTGCTTTATTTGGTGGTTTTTCAAACTTGTTTGCTTTTGAGTGCTTGAGATACTACGTCATTATTTGTGAGACATTGATGATCATGTGCTTGATCATAAGCTACACTTAATGCTTGCTTAATGCTATTATCTTATCTATCTTATGTGATCTTTCACTATTCTTGGTGATGAGTGCATGTATTTCATTCTTATCATTTTAAGCACTCCACCAAGATGTATGTGACATGGAAGAGTAACCCATGACTCTAACTCCTTGTGCAATTGCAGTCCAAAGCAAATTTAAATATGCACAAATTTAGGGGGAGCTCTTACTTATCACATACTTATCAAAGCGACGATATATTTCATGCTTATTATCATTTGTCGAAGCTTTGATCTATATGTTGTCATCAATTACCAAAAAGGGGGAGATTGAAAGTGCAACTATCCCTAGGTGGTTTTGGTAATTCATAACAACATATAGCTCATTGAGCTAATGCTATTCCAAGATGATTATTTCAGGAAAGCTCAATGATTGGCATGGCATGGATGTGAAAGTGGAACCCTCAAAATGCTAAGGAAAAAGGATTGGCTCAAGCTCAAAAGCTCAAGACTCTTCATTTTATATTTTAGTGATCCAAGATCACATTGAGTCTTTAGGAAAAGCCAATACTATCAAGGAGGGATGAGGTGTTGCTTAATGAGCCTCTTCCTTCATGTGCTTAGTGATATGCTCCAAAAACCCTCAACTACTTTCCCATATCCACATATGACCTAAACCCTAAGACAAACTCGGTCCTACCGATTCTTCCTATCCGGCGCCACCGAGTTTCACTTGTCATTAGCCACTGCCAAACCCTAGCAATTCGGTTCTACCGATAGGGATCTCGGTCTCACCGAGATGGGATTGCAAACTCTCTGTTTCCCTTTCGTAACTTTTCGGTCTCACCGAAAGAGCGAATCGGTCCCAACGAGATTGCAATGTAAATTCAGTGTTCCCCTTTGTAACTTTTCGGTCTCACCGAAAGAGCAAATCGATCCCACCGAGTTTTCCTGACCAACTCTCTGGTTAGCTAATTACCAAATTTGGTCTCACCGAGTTTGTGTAATCGGTCTCACCGAGATTACGTTATGCCCAAACCCTAACCATATCGGTCCTACCGAGTTGCATGTCAGTCCCATCGAAAATCTCTAACGGTCACTAGGTTTACATTTTCGGTCCGACCAAGTTTGTGATTCGGTCCCACCAAGATTGGAAAACTGTGTAATGGTTGGATTTTGTGTGGAGGCTATATATACCCCTCCACCTCCTCTTCATTCGAGGAGAGAGCCATCAGAACACATACACCATTCCAACTCGTATGTTCTGAGAGAGAACCACCTACTCATGTGTTGAGACCAAGATATTCCATTCCTACCATATGAATCTTGATCTCTAGCCTTCCCAAGTTGCTTTCCACTCAAATCTTCTTTCCACCAAATCCAAATCCTATGAGAGAGAGTTGAGTGTTGGGGAGACTATCATTTCAAGCACAAGAGCAAGGAGTTCATTACCTACACACCATTTGTTACTTCTTGGAGAGTGGTGTCTCCTAGATTGGCTAGGTGCCACTTGGGAGCCTCCGACAAGATTGTGGAGTTGAACCAAGGAGTTTGTAAGGGCAAGGAGATCACCTACTTCGTGAAGATCTACCGCTAGTGAGGCAAGTCCTGTGTGGGCGATGGCCATGGTGGGATAGACAAGGTTGCTTCTTCATGGACCCTTTGTGGGTGGTTGCTTCTTCGTGGACCCTTCGTGGGTGGAGCCCTATGTGGACTCGCGCAACCATTACCCTTTGTGGGTGGAGCCCTGTGTGGACTCTCGCAACCGTTACCCTTTGTGGGTTGAAGTCTCCATCAACGTGGATGTAGGATAGCACCACCTATCCGAACCACGGGAAAAACATCCGTGTCTCATATTGCGTTTGAATTCTCCAAACCCTTCCCTTTACATTCTTGCAAGTTGCATGCTTTACTTTCCGCTGCCAATATACTCTTTGCATGCTTGCTTGAATTATGTGATGATTGCTTGACTTGTCCTAAAATAGCTAAAATCTGCCAAGAACTAAAATTGGGAAAAGGTTAAGCTTTTATTTGGTCAAGTAGTCTAATCACCCCCCTCTAGACATACTTTCGATCCTACACACAAAGAACACGAGAAGCTTGCCAGACAAGACGCCGAAGACGCACTTCTCAGGGTTCAGCTTGAGATTGATCTTGCGTAGGTTTGCAAATGTTTCTTGTAAATCTGATATGAGGGTTGCCCTCTTCTTGGTTTTGACCACTATATCATCCATATAAGCTTCCATATTTCTATGGAGCTGGGGTTCAAAACCAATCTGGACCGCCCTTGCAAACGTTGAACCAGCACTCTTCAACTCGAAAGGCATCCGTATAAAGCAATACGTACCACATGGGGTAATGAATGCCGTTTTCTCTTCATCTTCCCTTGTCATGAAGATCTGGTGGTAGCCGGAGTACGCATCGAGGAATGACAACAGATCACACCCAGCTATGGAGTCAACAATCTGGTCGATGCGTGGCAACGGGAAGGGGTCTTTGGGACAAGCCTTATTAATATCTGTGTAATCAATACATAGCATCCACTCCCCATTTGCCTTGCGCACTACCACCGGATTGGCCAACCACGTTGGATGGACCACTCCTCTTACCAAACCCGCTGCTTCCAGTTTCCGGATCTCCTCTGTGATGAACTCTTGTCGTTCCAAAGCTTGCTTTCTGACCTTCTTCTTGACGGGCCGCGCATGAGGACAGACAGCAAGGTGGTGCTTAATCACCTCCCTGGGAACGCCGGGGATGTCGGATGCTTGCCATGCAAACACATCGACATTCGCCCGTAGGAAGGTGATGAGCGCGTCTTCCTATTTGTCGTCAAGGGTGGAGCTTATGGTAAAAGCTCCTCCCGTGTCGTCCTTCTTGACAGAAACCTTCTTGGTTCCCAGTGGTGTGGCCCTGGACTTCTTGTTTCTGTCGGCGGAGCTCTCTGGCATGTCCTCGACGGGAGCGCTACACTCCGAAGAGGTGCGCTTGCCGGAGTGGGTTCCTGAGGTCTCACCGGTCTTCTTCTTTTGCCTTCCCGGGGCTCCAACGGCAGGAGCAAGCGCCTTAGCAGTGGTGGCTGCTGCAACTGCTTATTGGTAGAGTTGGTCAGCGCAAATTAGCGCATCCTTCTTGTCTGATGGGACGGTGATGATCGTCACAGGCCCCGGCATCTTTAGGGTGTTGTAGGCGTAATGTGACGCCGCCATGAACTTGGCCAGCGCTGGGCGGCCAAGGATCCCATTGTAAGGCAAGGGGATCTTGGCAATGTCGAACACAATCCTTTCTGTCATGTAGTTCAGATCACTCCCAAAAGTCACGGGCAACGTGACCTTTCCCTTTGGTTGACTTCTTCCCGGGTTGACCCCCTGAAACGTGCCCGTCTCTTCGAGGTCTTCATCAGGAATCTGCAATTTCTCGATCACAGCGGGCGAGATTAAGTTCAGACCGGCCCCGCCATCGACTAGCATCTTTGTCACCTTGAGGTTGTGTATTGTTGGTGAAACCAACAATGGCAAGCACCCGACTGCAGTAGTGCGATCAGGGTGATCCTCAGTGTCAAAAATGATAGGTGTGCTGGACCACTTCAGCGGCCTTTGGGCATCAAACGACGGTTCCGCCGCTGTAATCTCACCGCCCACTATTTAAGCTGGCGGTGAGAGGTATGCAGTGAGGCGCCGCCATCGATGCACATGGCCTCTGTAGCTTTCTGAAATTCTTGGTCACCAGACTCATCGTCCTCTTCGTGATCATCGTCTTCTGGTTTTTGTCACGACCTCGGGCGGGCCTCTCCTGCTGTTTATCTTTGCTGCGACGGCCCGCTTGGCCGTCGCGCTTCTTGCCGGACCCCTCAGCACCGTCCTGGCCTTTCTCCTTGTCCTGCCTCTCATATTCAGCCCTCTGCTTCTCAGCAAGGAGCTCAACCTGTCGGCAGTTCTGGAGATCATGGCATTTGGTGCGATGGATCTTGCAATATTGCTTGTCGGAGTTTCCTGGCTTCTTGGCTGCCGCCAAGGCCCGGCAGGCGACACATCTGGCAATTTCCTTGCCGGGGTCATCTGCCTTGGTTTTCTTGGCGGAGCCGGCGTCGCCAGATCCCTCGATGGCAAGCACAGCTTTACCTTTGTGCTTCCTGTTGTGGCGCCGGCCTTTCTTCGCCGGGGCGGCAGTATCCTCATCTGAGGAGTCGGTTTCCACGCCGGCAACTTCGCCGGGGTACTTCCTTCCCTCTTCAGCTCGGGCACATTTGTTAGCAAGAACATAGAGTTCTGCCACATCTTTCACCTTGTTCATTGCCAGTTCTTCGCGCATCTTGCGGTTACGCACGTTCTGATGGAACGCGCTGATGATGGCGGCAGGGTGAACATCAGGGATATTGTACTGTACCTGGTTGAACCTCTATATATACTTGCGCAGACTCTCGCCTCCCTTCTGGGGAATGACATGCAGGTCGCTTGCTTGGCCATGGGCTTGGTGACCTCTAGTAAAGGCGCCCACAAACTCATGGCACATATCCGACCAGGAGGAAATAGAGTCTACCGGCAAGTGCATCAACCACGACATGGCGTTGGGTTTAAGAGCCAATGGAAAGTAACTCGCAAGCACCTTATCGTCGCGGGCTCCGGTAGCTTGCATCGCGATGGTGTAGATGCTGAGGAACTCAGACGGGTGAGTCTTGCCATTGTACTTTTCGCCAATGTCAGGTTTGAAGGTGCGGTGACTGGGCCACTGGAACTGCCGCAGCTCATGGGTAAAAGCCGGACAGCCTACCTCGTAAGGTAGGCCTCCAGGGCTCTCCGGGGGCGGGTGGTTCACAGCAGGCCCTGCTCACCTGTCTGACTGGTGGCGCGCTCCGTGCCGGCGCTCGATAGTGGTTCGAGCGTCTTCATGGGCTCGTTCCTGAAGAACTTGGCACTGGTCATAGTGGGTCCGCGGGTCAGACGATGCTATGGAGATGTCGTCGCCCGCGACGTCATGACGAGCCGGCGTCCGCGGGACCGGATGGGGAAGAGGTGAATGCACCGTGGTCGCGGCACCGTCGGCTTTTCCGCCACTTGTCCGCGGGACTCCATTGGAGCGTCGACCCGGGGGCCCCACCGGGCTTGGTTCGTCTTTGTTGGCCACCGCAACAAGGCTTCGGATAGTGGCTCTCCATTCGTCGAGTTTCCCCGTAGTGGGAGGAAAGTCGAGGAGCAACTGCGCGCGCCAGGGCCTCTGCTGGCATTGGTGGCAGCAAAACCTGCACGGATCGCGACGCGCATCGACTTCTAACCATGTCAGAAGGAGCTCTATCACGACCCCACGGTCGCATGCCATTTTCACCAGCGCCTCGGCGAGTGGGCAGGTCTTCTACGTCCCGGGAGAGGCGCTCGGGGCTCTTCCCGCGGCGACGCCCGGGATCTTCGGCGTGATTACGCCATTCGTCGCACGCTGCCTGGGAGGAGCGCGCTGTTGGCGCCAGTGTGGGAGTCTTGGAGGCCCTTGCGTTGCCTTCGGGCGGGGCGGCGATGACCTTGGAAGGCCCCGCTCCACCCGCGAAGGGCTGGGCTCCGCCTTTGGATTTGGCGACGTGTGCTCGTTACCAGGTGCACAAACATCGCCGCCTCCCAAACTCCGGCTGCTGGGATGGTGTTGGTGTTCACGAGCAGCGCCCCGGGTCCTTTCTGCGACCGGTCTGCTGCTCGCCCACGTTGGGGTGGGCTGTCCGGCTTCCGACTGGCCAACCACCACCGTCGTCTTCTTCTTGGGCGCCATGATGATGAAGAAGTGCCGAACTAACTGCTAAAGCCGATTCTCACAACTGCGCCCCCTACCTGGCGCACCAAAGATGTCGGTGGGAACGACACCTATGGGATCACAAGAATCCCTACTGTGGTTAGCGAGGCGCGGGGTCGTGAGAAGAGCGGATCAAACAGATAGCACACGGTTCGTTTATCTAGGTTCGGGCCGCGAGGATGCGTAAAACCCTACTCCTGCTTTCGTGGATTGTATATCTGTGTTCTTGAGCTAGCTATGGGGCATGAGGAGCTCCAAAAAGCCGAATCCTTCCTCTGGTCGCCTGGGGCCTCCTTTTATAGAAAAAAGGGGTTGCCACAGTGGCACACAGGAGGTGGAAAGGGTACAGTGCTGCGAGGTTATCCCTTGCATCACATGACAAGGCACATTTAATGTGTCTTGCTTAGGTGTCCTTGCTTTATCGGGGGCGAGGGAGAAACATGTCTCGTCCGTTGCCGCTCCTTCTTGTGTCGACACGCACCCTGGCCAGCGACGCCTGCGATGCCACATAGGTAGGCAGGCAGCTGACGTGGCGCAATGGTGGATCTTCACGAAGATCTGCATGCCGCCACACAGGTGCCTGCCCAGCTGGTTGGGTCGGCAGCTGCATGCATGCGGTGGTGGAGGTTTAGTCGGCATGGGCCTGATGGTGGCCCTGCGAGTGTCCTCGGCAAGGGCCTTGCCGGGGCGCCTGCTGTCATCCCCGGCAAGGCGCTTGCCGGGGGCCTTGTGGTCTTCCTCGGCTGGGATCCCGCCAAGGGTTGTCGTCTCCTTAGTGTGTATCTGATCTTGAATGTCTTCACAAAGATCTGCATGCCGCCACGGGGATGTCTCCCGAATCCTTGCCCTTTGGGGGCAGTGGACTCAAGGGTGATTTGCTTCGTAGGCGCGGGACAAGTCGCCACGGCAAGGGTCTTGCCGGGGCTGCTAGAACTGTCTCCCGGAAAGGATCTTGCCGGGGGAGTCCGCTTCGTCCCCTTTGCTCTTCGTGGTCTTGGCCTTGGCGCCATTCTAGTTCTCTTGAGCTTCGATCTTACCCTGGCTCACCTCCCTTGCCTTGCTTGGTGTGGTGGTATCTGCGGCTCAGACTGCCCGTGCACAGTTATAGGGGTACAAAAAGTGTACCCCTCTTTTTGTACACCGACACGTTGGAGACGTATCACAGCACAGGTATGACTATCTTGATTCTGTCATAAAATCGTCATGGATGTACATGCATGACAGAAAACGTGACCTACTGTGACAAACACGTATCATCACAGAAGTGTATTTTTTTGTAGTGCATATACATGACTTGAGCATTCATTATCATATTGTTTTGCATGATCATAAGATAGCTAGCATGATATTTCCATGTCTTGTCTGTTTTTTGATATCTTTGCTATGCTAGATCATTGCACATCCTGGTACACTACCAGAGGCATCCATATAGTCATCATGTATCAGTTTTGTCGAGTTATAATATTGAGTTGTAAGTAAATAAAAGTGTGATGATCATTATTATTAGAGCATTTTCCAAGTGAGGAAAGGATGATGGAGACTATGATTCCCCCACAACTCGGGATGAATCTCTGAACTTTACAAAAAATAAAAGAGGCCAAAGAATCCCAACAAAAAAATGAGAGAAAAAGAGAGAAGGGGCAATGCTACTATCCTTTTACAACACTTGTGCTTCAGAGTAGCACCATGTTCTTCATATAGAGAGTCTCTTGAGTTATCACTTTCATATACTAGTGGGAATTTTCATTATAGAACTTGGCTTGTATATTCCGATGATGGGATTCCTCAAATGCCCAAGGTCTTCATGAGCAAGCAAGTTGAATGCACACCCACTTAGTTTTCAGTTTGAGCTTTCATACACTTATAGCTCTTAGTACATCTGTTGCATGGCAATCCCTACTCCTCGCATTGACATCAATTGATGGGCATCTCCATAGCTCGTTGATTAGCTGCGTCGATGTGAGAATTTCTTCCTTTTTGTCTTCTCCACACAACCTCCACCATCATATTCTATTCCACCTATAGTGTTATATCCATGGCTCACGCTCATGTATTGCGTGAAAGTTGAAAAAGCTTGAGAATATTAAAAGTATGAAACAATTTCTTGGCTTGTCATCGGGGTTTTGCATGATGAAATACTTTATGTGGTGAAGATGGGGCATAGCCAGACTATATGATTTTGTAGGGGTAACTTTCTTTGGCCATGTTATTTTGAGAAGACATGATTGCTTTATTAGTAGGCTTGAAGTATTATTATGTCAAATGATAGACTATTGCTTTGAATCACTCGTGTCTTAATATTCATGCCATGATTAGATTATATGATCAAGATTATGCTAGGTAGCATTCCACAACAAAAATTATCTTTTTATCATTTACCTACTCGAGGACGAGTAGGAATTAAGCTTGGCATGTTGATACGTCTCTGTCGTATCTATAATTTTTGATTGTTTCATGCCAATATTCTACAACTTTCAAATACTTTTGGCAACTTTTATATTTTTTCTTCAGACAAAAGATTAAGTAGATCACATACAGCTTATTATCACTAACCGTGTGAGATGAAGTACAAAATATCTTGGAGCACCATCGAAGTAGTATATGGCTTACGCGAGAAGGTACGTCGGTTACAGTCCACAACCAGCGCATCAAGCACACTAGCTCACTCCCCAAATATCATTTCACTTTTCAATTGTTTCATACTTTTGATGTTCTCAAACTTTTTCAATCTTCACGCAATACATGAGGGTGAGCCATGGACATAGCACTATAGGTGGAATAGAATGGTGGTTGTGGAGAAGACAAAAAATGAGAAGATAGTCTCAGATAAAGTAGGCATATTAACAGGCTCTGGAGATGCCATTAATAGATATCAATGTGAGTGAGTAGGGATTGCCATGCAACGGATGCACTAGAGCTATAAGTGTATGAAAGCTCAAAAAAGAAACTAAGTGGGTGTGCATCCAACTTGCTTGCTCACGAAGACCTAGGGAAATTTGAGGAAGGCCATCATTGGAATATACAAGCCAAGTTCTATAATGTAAAATCCCACTAGTTTATGAAAGTGACAACATAGGAGACTCTCTATCATGAAGATCATGGTGCTACTTTGAAGCACAAGTGTGGAAAAGGATAGTAACATTGTCCCTTCTCTCTTTTTCTCTCATTTCTTTTTTTTATTTGGGCCTTCTTTTTTTTCTTTTTGGCCTCTTTTTTTCTCTTTTTTTCGTCCGGAGTCTCATCCCGACTTGTGGGGGAATCATAGTCTCCATCATCCTTTCCTCACTGGGACAATGCTCTAAGAATGATGATCATCACACTTTTTTTACTTACAACTCAAGAATTAATACTTAGAACAAAATATGACTCTATGTGAATGCCTTCGGCGGTGTGTTGGGATATGCAATGAATCAAGAGTGACATGTATGAAAGAATTATGAACGGTGGCTTTGCCACAAATACGATGTCAACTACATGATCATGCAAAGCAATATGACAATGATGAAGCGTGTCATAGCAAACGGAACGGTGGAAAGTTGCATGGCAATATATCTCGGAATGGCTATGGAAATGCCATAATAGGTAGGTATGGTGGCTGTTTTGAGGAAGGTATATGGTGGGTTTATGGTACCGACGAAAGTTGCACGGTACTATAGAGGCTAGCAATTGTGGAAGGGTGAGGGTGCGTATAATCCATGGACTCAACATTAGTCATAAAGAACTCACATACTTATTGAAAAAATCTATTAGTTATCGAAACAAAGTACTACGTGCATGCTCCTAGGGGGATAGATTGGTAGGAAAAGACCATCGCTCGTCCCCGACCGCCACTCATAAGGAAGGCAATCAATAAATAAATCACGCTCCGACTTCATCACATAACGGTTCACCATACGTGCATGCTACGGGAATCACAAACTTCAACACAAGTATTTCTCAAATTGACAACTACTCAACTAGCATGACTCTAATATCACCATCTCCATATCTCAAAACAATCATCAACTATCAAACTTCTCTTAGTATTCAATGCACTTATATGAAAGTTTTTATTATGCCTAGAAGCAAATTGCCATGTTGTTCTAAAGGACTCTCAAAATAATATAAGTGAAGCATTAGAGATCAATTATTTCTATAAAATAAAACCACCGCCGTGCTCTAAAATATATAAGTGAAGCACTAGAGCAAAAATTATATAGCTCGAAAGATATAAGTGAAGCACATAGAGTATTCTAATAAATTCCAATTCATGTGTGTCTCTCTCAAAAGGTGTGTACATCAAGGATGATTGTGGTAAAATAAAAATCAAAGACTCAAATCATACAAGACGCTCCAAGCAGAACACATATCATGTGGCGAATAAAAATATAGCTCCAAGTAAAGTTACCGATGAACGAAGACAAAAGAGGGGATGCGTTCCGGGGCATCCCCAAGCTTAGGCTTTTTGGCGTCCTTGTATTTTACCTTGGGGTGCCTTGGGCATCCCCAAGCTTAGGATCTTGCCACTCCTTGTTCCATAATCCATCAAATCCTTACCCAAAACTTGAAAACTTCACAACACAAAACTTAAAAGAAAATCTTCGTGAGCTCCGTTAGTATAAGAAAATAAATCACCACTTAGGTACTGTTGTGAACTCATTCTAAATTCATATTTGTGTAATATCTACTGTATTCCAACTCATATATGGTTCATACCCTCCGATACTACTCATAGATTCATCAAAATAAGCAAACAACACATAGAAAACAGAATCTGTCAAAAACAGAACAGTCTGTAGTAATCTGGATCAAACGTATACTTCTGTAACCCCAAAAATTCTAAAATAAATTGCTGGACGTGAGGAATTTGTCTATTAATCATCTGCAAAAATAATCAACTTAATCGCACTCTCCAGTAAAAAAATGGCAGCTAATCTCGTGAGTGCTAAAGTTTCTGTTTTTTATAGCAAGATCACAAAGACTTCACCCAAGTCTTCCCAAAGGTTCTACTTGGCACAAACACTAATTACTAATTAAGACATAAAAACTAAATCATAACAGAGGCTAGATAAATTATTTATTTCTAAAAAGTAGCAAAAAGCAATGAACAAAAATAAAGTTGGGTTGCCTCCCAACAAGCGCTATCGTTTAACGCCCCTAGCTAGGCATGATGATTTCAATGATGCTCACATAAAAGATAAGAACTGTAACATAAAGAGAGCATCATGAAGAATATTACTAGCACATATAAGTCTAAGCCACTTCCTATGCATAGGGATTTTGTGAGCAAACAACTTGTGGGAACAAGAATCAACTTGCATAGGAAGGTAAAACAAGCATAACTTCAAAACTTTAAGCACATAGAGAGGAAACTTGATATTATTGCAATTCCTACAAGCATAAGTTCCTCCCTCATAATAATTTTCAGTAGCATCATTAATGAATTCAACAATATAACCATCACATAAAGCATTCTTTTCATGATCTAGAAGCATAGAAAATTTACTATTCTCCACATAAGCAAAATTCTTCTCATTCGGAATAGTGGGAGTATCATAAGAAACTCAAATACTATAAATTGTTTCCACATTAAAAGAGTAATGTTAAGAAAAAGGGTAATCATAATCATGAAAAGTTTTATAAATATAATCATCACTACTTTTTATAGCATAAGTGTCATCACAATAATCATCATAAGTAGCAACTTTGTTCTCATCATAATCAATTAAAGCCTCTTCCAAGATAGTGGAATCATTACTGAATAAAGTCATGACCTCTCCAAATCCACTTTCATAATTATCACAATAAGATTCAACACCCTCCAAAATAGTGGGATCATTACTTCCTAAAGTTGACACTCTTCCAAACCCACTTTCATCAATATAATCATCATAAGTAGGGGGCATGCTATCATCATAACAAATTTGGATATCAAAACTTGGGAGGCTAAAAATATCATATTCATTAAACATAGCATCCCCAAGCTTGGGACAAACATTAATTGCAGCAAATATATTCTTAAACATGACATTCTTATCAAACATAGCATCCCCAAGATTGGGCCTTTTCATATCATAAGCATAATCACTCTCATCATTAATAGTATGGATAGCACCAATAGTATAGCAATTATCATCATCACATTGAGTAATAAGAGCAACATCATTTGGGAGGGATACCTTTTTACCTTTGCTTCTCCATCTTTTCTTTTTCTTCTTCACATCATGTGTGGGTTTAACCCTCTTTTTGGAGCTCCTTATTAATGAGATTGGTTGAATAGAAAGCTCCTCCTCGTTACCTGACTCATCATAAGAAATAATAGGAGGATATTGGGAAGTCTCTTCCCTTTCATTAGTATTCTCGTCATCTTATATTTGTTTTATTTTCTTCATATACCTGGCAATATAAGGATTTTCAATGCAATTCACCGCACAATACATATACATTTCCTCTATATCAAAATCAAGAACTCTATCAAGGGAAAATTCTAGAATAACCTTAGTTATACGTTTCATTTCTTAATAACCCAAGAGCAAACTAAGTTCATTATGATGTGCAAGGGAAATCAAGTCATCACAATTTTTAGACACGATACGATCATGAAACAATTTGCATTGGGTACTGAAATGATCATGTTCATTGCAAAGTTCACAAGTACGGCTAAAAAAGTTTAAATTTTCAGCACAAACATCTAGCCTTTCTTGCAACCATTTAGTTTCCAAATACTTATGCCTCTTGCAAAATCTATCTTCCCTGTTTGGTATGTACTTGCAAACTCTATGCACTCCACAAAAATCGACATGCTTATAAGAGATATTTTCATCATGACTAGTGTAATCATCATTAGTACTATGGATATTCAAAGAGTTCATACTAACAACATTGCAATCATGCTCATCATTCAAAGATTTAGTGCCAAACATTTTATAGACTTCTTCTTCTAGCATTTGAGAACAATTTTCCTTTCCATCGTTCTCACGAAAGATATTAAAAAGATGAAGCGTATGAGGCAAACTCAATTCCATTTTTTGGTAGTTTTCTTTTATAAACTAAACTAGTAATAAAACAAGAAACTAAAAGATTTGATTGCAAGATCTAAAGATATACCTTCAAGCGCTAACCTCCCCGGCAACGGCACCAGAAAAGAGCTTGATGTCTACTACACAACCTTCTTCTTGTAGACGTTGTTGGGCCTCCAAGTGCAGAGGTTTGTAGGACAGTAGCAAATTTCCCTCAAGTGGATGACCTAAGGTTTATCAATCCATGGTAGGTGTAGGATGAAGATGGTCTCTCTCAAACAACCCTGCAACCAAATAACAAAGAGTCTCTTGTGTCCCCAACACACCCAATACGATGGTAAATTGTATAGGTGCACTAGTTCGGTGAAGAGATGGTGATACAAGTGCAATATGGATGGTAGATAAAGGTTTTTGTAATCTGAAAATATAAAAATAGCAAGGTAACTAATGATAAAAGTGAGCACAAACCGTATTGCAATGCATTGAAACAAGGCCTAGAGTTCATACTTTCACTATTGCAAGTTCCCTCAACAATAATAACATAATTGGATCATATAACCATCCCACAACATGCAACAAAGAGTCACTCCAAAGTCACTAATAGCGAAGAACAAACAAAGAGATTATTGTAGGGTACAAAACCACCTCAAAGTTATTCTTTCTGATCGATCTATTCAAGAGTCCGTAGTAAAATAACATGAATCTATTCTTTCCGTTCAATCTAGCATAGAGTCTGTACTGTAATAACACCTTAAGACACAAATCAACCAAAACCCTAATGTCACCTAGATACTCCAATGTCACCTCAAGTATCCATGGGTATGATTATACGATATGCATCACACAATCTCAGATTCATCTATTCAACCAACACAAAGAACTTCAAAGAGTGCCCCAAAGTTTCTACCGAAGAGTCAAGACGAAAACGTGTGCCAACCCTATGCATAAGTTCACGAGGTCATGGAACTCGCAAGTTTATCACCAAAACATACATCAAGTGGATCACATGATATCCCATTGTCACCACAGATAAGCACATGCAAGACATACATCAAGTGTTCTCAAATCCTTAAAGACTCAATCCGATAAGATAACTTCAAAGGGAAAACTCAATCCATTACAAGAGAGTAGAGGGGGAGAAACATCATAAGATCCAACTATAATAGCAAAGCTCGCGATACATCAAGATCGTACCACCTCAAGAACACGAGAGAGAGAGAGAGACAGAGAGAGAGAGAGAGATCAAACACATAGCTACTGGTACATACCTTCAGCCCCGAGGGAGAACTACTCCCTCCTCGTCATGGAGAGCACCGGGATGATGAAGATGGCCACCAGAGAGGGATTCCCCCCTCCGGCAGGGTGCCGAAATGGGTCTAGATTGGTTTTCGGTGGCTACGGAGGCTTCTGGCGCGGGAACTCCCGATCTATTTTGTTCTCCGATGTTTTTAGGGTATATGGACATATATAGGCGAAAGAAGTCGGTCAGGGGAGCCATGAGGGGCCAACAAGGGTGGGGGCACGCCCAGGGGGTAGGGCGCGCCTCCCTGCCTCGTGCCTCCCTCGAAGCTTCCCTGACGTCTACTCCAAGTCTCCTGGATTGCTTCCGTTCCAAAAATAAGTTCCGTGAAGTTTCAGGTCAATTGGACTCCGTTTGATTTTCCTTTTTTGTGATACTCTAAAACAAGGAAAAACAGAAACTGGCACTAGGCTCTAGGTTAATAGGTTAGTCCCAAAAATCATATAAAATAGCATATAAATGCATATAAAACATCCAAGGTTGATAATATAATAGCATGGAACAATCAAAAATTATAGATACGTTGGAGACGTATCATAGCACAGGTATGACTATCTTGATTTTGTCATAAAATCGTCATGGATGTACATGCATGACAGAAAACGTGACCTACTGCGACAAACACGTATCATCACATAAGTGTATTTTTTTGTAGTGCATATACATGACTTGAGCATTCATTATCATATTGCTTTGCATGATCATAAGATAGCTAGCATGATATTTCCATGTCTTGTCCATTTTTTGATATCTTTGCTATGCTAGATCATTGCACATCCTGGTACACTACTAGACGCATCCATATAGTCATCATGTATCAGTTTTATCGAGTTGTAATATTGAGTTGTAAGTAAATAAAAGTGTGATGATCATCATTATTAGAGCATTGTCCAAGTGAGGAAAGGATGATGGAGACTATGATTCGCCCACAAGTCGGGATGAGTCTCCGGACTTTACAAAAGATAAAAGAGGCCAAAGAAGCCCACAAAAAATAAAAGAGGCCAAAGAAGCCCACCAAAAAAATGAGAGAAAAAGAGAGAAGGGGCAATGCTACTATCCTTTTACCACACTTGTGCTTTAGAGTAGCATCATGTTCTTCATATAGAGAGTCTCTTGAGTTATCACTTTCATATACTAGTGGGAATTTTCATTATAGAACTTGGCTTGTATATTCCGATGATGGGATTCCTCAAACGCCCAAGGTCTTCATGAGCAAGCAAGCTGGATGCACACCCACTTAGTTTTCAGCTTTAAGCTTTCATACACTTATAGCTCTTAGTGCATCTGTTGCATGGCAATCCCTACTCCTGGCATTGACATCAATTGATGGGCATCTCCATAGCCCGTTGATTAGCCGTGTCGATGTGAGACTTTCTTCCTTTTTGTCTTCTCCACACAACCTCCACCATCATATTCTATTCCACCTATAGTGCTATATCCATGGCTCACACTCATGTATTGCATGAAAGTTGAAAAGGCTTGAGAATATTAAAAGTATGAAACAATTGCTTGGCTTGTCATCGAGGTTGTGCATGATGAAATACTTTATGTGGTGAAGATGGAGCATAGCCAGACTATATGATTTTGTAGGGATAACTTTCTTTGGCCATGTTATTTTAAGAAGACATGATTGCTTTATTAGTATGCTTGAAGTATTATTATGTCAAATGATAGACTATTGCTTTGAATCACTCGTGTCTTAATATTCATGCCATGATTAGATTATATGATCAAGATTATGCTAGGTAGCATTCCACATTAAAAATTATCGTTTTATCATTTACCTACTCGAGGACGAGCAGGAATTAAGCTTGGCATGTTGATACGTCTCTGTCGTATCTATAATTTTTGATTGTTTCATGCCAATATTCTACAACTTTCATATACTTTGGCAACTTTTATATTTTTTCTTCAGACAAAAGATTAAGTAGATCACATACAGCTTATTATCACTAACCGTGTGAGATGAAGTACAAAATATCTTGGAGCACCATCGAAGTAGTATATGGCTTACGCGAGAAGGTACGTCGGTTACAATCCACAACCAGCGCATCAAGCACACTAGCTCACTCCCAAAATATCATTTCACTTTTCAATTATTGCCGGTGAAAGATGGGGACGTGGACCTGCTTCGTGAGGGCAACTTCGGCGGCCCACTCCGGCGAGAGCGTGGCCACAGCCGCCATGCGCCTGCTAACAACCTACGTGAGCCCGGTCGCAATCTACGACCGGGCGGCCAAAGCAGTCCAAATGGCTGCTGTTGCTACGCAGGTGGCGGCAGCAACATCTGCGACGGGGATAGCAACTGGCAAGAGCGGCACAACAGCTGTCCGTTCTGGAGCGGCGACCTTAGCCCAGATGGAGGCCTCCCATGACCATGTCGAGACCGCCCACGCCCAGCTCCTGGTGGTCACCACACAAATCACACGGAGCTTCTCTGTCAACGGCCGGCAACCCGCGACCAAAGAGTTGGCAGTCACTGAGAGCGGTCGAGCAGCCATTCGTTCCTTCATGACTTACCTTACCACCATGGAGCCCGTCGAAGCCCAGACTGTTGGAGATATGCCCTAGAGAGGAATCATGTGATCATGATATTTCCATATGTATTCATGAGTCCTTTGTATTGTCCTTGAACATCATCAATGATATGTATCAATAAGTATGTGACTTGTTTGTGGAACTATGTATTGTATGATGATTGTTCTAATGGTCCCTAGTTGATAAGGTTATGCGGACACATATCCTTGACTATTATACGACTCGGTTGATGACTATGTTTCACAAGTCATGTGCATGGAGATGCTAAACGATAGTATGGACTCGGGGATGGAGATCACCGAGTCGGACAGACCCACTTTGAGATGCAATGAGATATAGCTAGTCATTTGTTACTCTCAAGTACAATGTCTATGCCATGTCCTACACCTGAGGTCCTCACATGTTCTTGGGATGAGGATCGACTCGCTTAGGGTCTATCAAATGTTGCTCCGTAACTGGGTAGTTATAAAGGTAGCTTTCGGGTAAGTCGTGAGACATGCCGCGAGACATGGTTGACCAAGATGGGATTTGCCCCTCCTATTTGGAGAGATATTCTCTGGGCCCTCTCGAGTGATCAGATTCGGAAAGCATGGCCATGCGACTTGGGTTAAGTGTTAACCCAGTTCGGAAATCTGTATCACGGTTTCGAGAAGAGAGGTCGAGCTATCACAAGGGTGAAAAGTACTCGCCTTGAACTCGACAACAAATATCGTGAGGCAAAAGGAATGTTGCATATGACACATTGTCGAGGTTCGTCAAATGACTTTACGCAC
Organism: Triticum dicoccoides; assembly: GCF_002162155.2. Lineage (NCBI taxonomy): Eukaryota > Viridiplantae > Streptophyta > Magnoliopsida > Poales > Poaceae > Triticum > Triticum dicoccoides. The sequence continues at coordinate 436,141,561 of NC_041390.1, forward strand.
ACATCGGAGTTGGCACATTCTGTTAGGAGCCGCTACCAACTATCGACTTGGTCGTGTCCATGCATACGTGAACCTATAGGGTCACACACTTAAGGGGTTGCATCCCATTCGGATTGGATCCGAGTGGAAAATGGATGTGGACTCCTAGTGGGCTCAGGTGTTGAGCCCACCTCGAAGGTCCATATAAAGGGGAGTGGGTGCACCACTTAGGGTTAATCTTTCTGACCCTAGTTAGCCAGCGCCACTCCCCATGCCCATGCCGCACGACAGGACCTAGCAGTCCGTCGCTCGACGCTGCTCCCCGTACGTGTGGATACCTTGGAGGCATCACATCGGCGGTGCTTGGACGAACCGTTCGAAGGAACAGCAAGGTGCCGTTCGTGGGAGATTGGCAACACGAGGAGGAGACGGGCCAAGAGATCGACTACATGCATCACCAACTCTACTTCCGCTACGGTGACTGCGCGTCTAGTGGTAAACCCGGTCACGTAATCTATTTCCAGCAGCATGATCTTGGGAGCGTGGTAGAAAATTTTATTTGGCACTAGCATAGCGTACTGCGTGTTCCAAGAGTGGTATTAGAGCCTCTGCTGTGTGGTGATAGATTCGATGATATGCATATGAGATATGCAGATCGTTTCAGGTGCGGGTCGATGAGATCGGCCGCGCACGTCAGTGTTGAATGTTGGTTTCATGATCTTGTTTTCGTGATCGTGACGCAGAGGTCGTGAGACGAGTTACCCCTATCGGTCGGTTTCCGCCATCGGGGTAGACGGTGGAACGTAAATCTGGATGCAGCACGCGAAGATCAATGAGATTGATCGAATCGGAACATAGATCAACACCGTGGAAATGTGATTTCCGCAGTGCTGAAATCTGTTAGAGCGGTCTCGCTAAAACGGCTGTAACTTTTGCATACGAACTCTGTTTTTGCTCCATGGCCTGTCAAACCGAAGCTAACAAAAAGTTGGATTAGCGATGAAAGTTTGGAACAAGATTTCGGTGCTTTGGCTAGGCCAAGATCCACTTGGAAAATAGAGTTTCGGGAGGTTTTATCTTCGGCGGTAGAACGTCTGACTCGCTTTTGCACGGAATGATTGTGATATGGTATAGCCGATGAATGTTGCTTGTACATTATTGTTTCATGACATGTGTGTCATGAGTGCAGCAACCGGCAGGAGCCATATGGTTGTCCATTATTGTATTAATGACCTACGTGTCAACATTAGAAGCCATGTAATGTAATTTACTTTCAGTAGCTATTAGTTCGTAATAGCATAGTATCTTATATAACACTTGGTGGTTGACACCATGGCGTGGAGATGGAGATCACCATGAGGACAACCATGCATGGAGATGCCCATGTGTAGGTTGCGCATGTGGAGATGGAGATCACCATGCATTGTGAAAGGGGGCTATACCATATCACACATATGTAAACTGTCTGTGAAAGTTTATCCCTTTTATGCACCCTTCTTTTGCATGGTAGATGTTTTAAGTAGGGTGATCCCTCAAAGAATGTCAAGTATAAATGCCTCCCCAATTGCTGCGCCTTCACATGTCATGTATATTTAGTGGTGGGACTATAAAATTAGGGTGCCACTAGATCTCCTTGAAGTGATGGGTTTGTGCCAGACACTTACACGCAAAGCATTGGTTGACTTGTCGTGGCTATCAAAATAGTTTGGGGCCATGAGGCATAGGAGTTGGCGTGGCATGAGATGTCCCCAACAACAAGAGTCGTACGGAGATACAATTGGCAAGAGTTGCTTACCGAGTGATCTTGTCCTCTAGCGGTGATGCAGAAGCTCACTAGTAGACATGTTGCTCTTGGATCTTGAATCACTAACTATCAACTGAGAGATGTTGATTTCAGTGGGAGTAATGATCTTATTAAAATGTTTAATATGAATTACTCTTTATGAATACATGTCTTAGTGTTTTGCATATTTCTGTTTTAGATCAATGGCACCACCTGCTCAAGTTACCCCTTTTTTGTTGAAATCAATCCTGGAAAAAGATAAATTGAATGGGACAAACTTTACCACCTGGTATAGAAACCTGAGAATTGTTCTTAGGCATGAGAACAAGGAACAAGTTCTAGAGAATCCTCTTCTCGAGGAACCTGCCGATAATGCTAATGCCACAACCAGAAATGCCTACCAGAAACTCGTTGATGAATCAAACGAGATCAGATGTCTCATGCTGGCTTCTATGGAGCCCGGTCTGCAGCAGCAGTTCAAAAATATTGAGGCTTTCGATATGATCGAGAACCTCAAGAGCATGTTTCAAATGCAGGCTAGGACTGGAAGGTTCAACGTCTGCGATCCTTGATGGATTGTAAGCTAAAAGAGGGCGATCCACTGAGCCCGCATGTGATCAAGATGATCGGGTACATGCAAGCTCTGGATCGGTTGGGCTTCCTGACGGTGTCCTGGACTAGGGGGTACTCACCATGTCGTCTCCCGACCATCTGGATTGGGCCGGGAACCCCCCATGGCGGTTCACTCAGGGGCCACTTCGGGCAGCCCATGCCAGATACAAGGAAGATCCCACGAGACTTGGCGCACAAGACGAGGACTCTCCTAAACCCTAGGCCTCTGGTGTGTTATATAAACCGAGGCCAGGCTAGTCAATAGACAATCTAATATTCATTAGATCAATCTCGTGGTAGATATATGTACCATGTACTACACCCCATATGAATACAATCAAAAGCAGGACGTATGGTTTTACCTCCATCAAGAGGGCCCGAACCTGGGTAAAATCTCGTGCCCATGTTACCATTGCTCCAATACGCCTAGCTTAGGACCCCTACTATGAGATACGCTGGATATTGAACCGACATTGGTGCTTTCATTGAGAGCCTGCTAGGTGATCGCCATGGATCGATGAGATGATCAGGTGATATTTTTCAATTAAGATCCGTTCCACATAAACTATTTTTTTTTGCTAGATTATGATTGCTGCTCCGTGCTACTTTGTTCATATCAAATTGCGATCAAGAGAATTTGAGCGGTGGCGGCCATGTCCGCCACCTGGTAGTGCATCGGATTTGAGCTCTGCCACGGACGAGCAGCAGACCCAATTCGTGTGGACGGGCTAATCTTGCGCTTTGTGGAGGATCCAGTTCAGCGGTGTTTTCCAGCTGAGGTGTTCCAGATGATTCGCTGCATAGGTCAAGTAAAAAAATATACGCAGTCTGGCCGGTCATGTTCCAGCCAAGGACTCCGGCAGCGCTCGTACCAGCGCACGGGGACCGAAGAGTCTGTAGCTATCCCCTGGTCGCCCGCATCATACAGGGAAGATCCAATCCTCTTTCCTTTTCTTTATTAGTTAATTTTGAGCTTGGGTCCTCCACGCATTAGGGCATCTCCAATAGTTTGTATGTTAGCTTGTTGGTAAAATATGCCATGTCATCAACCAACATTTTAACATACAACAACTCCAATGGATTGTATCTAGTTTGCCCAATAGAATGTAAGATAATAAATGGGGTGCTCTCTCATTCTACATTGGAGCTTGTGCAAGGGGTGTTGGTTCATGTACATACAACCTTCCTCTCTTTCCTCATTTATTGTATGACACATCATCAAAAATCCTATGTGGCAAAGTCTACCAACAACTATCTTACAACCATTGGAGATGCCCTTAGGCTAAGGACTTCTTTTTTCATGCACTTTTCCGTGGAGCAATCAGCCGCATACTAGTTGGGGCACATCAATCGATTTGATTGATGCAACGTGCTATCCTATTTTGGCCATATCCCACATGAAACAACATAGCACTTTGGTGCACTTCTTGTACTCCTCTGGCTACATCGGGAATCAGGTGCCATCATTTCAATCAAATTCATTGCATGAATTATCTTCCATCGAGTATTATTATTGGCCATTCGTCAAACTTTATCTGCAGATCTAGATCGAGAGGATTTTCTAGGAGCGGCGTAACATCGGACGATCGCCTGATCTGGAGTCCAATTTCCACTATAGCCATATTTTTTCGGCCGACTTGTTTGCTATCCTTTTCAATTAGACATTTCGGTCAGCAGTTGAGTTCGTCAAGAATTTTTTCTGCTAGTTTTTCCAATTGTGTTTGCAGATTACAACATGGGTCCGGACTGTGGCATTCGTGCACTATTTCATCCGATGATGGCGACAGCCGATGAGCAGTACTAGAAGTACTAGCGCGGGCGCACTACCTGCAGAGCCGAGAAGATCCCTGCTCGGCGTCATCCATCAGGGAGATCCTCTAAATTTTTTCTTGAAATTTAAATTACACCAAGTTTTTTTCTAGGTGTTGCGTATGCAACCTGGCTGTTTCCATGTCTGTGATACAGCACACTGTTCGGCCACGCACCGTGGCACGTTATAAATTCACAGTCGCTTCACCCGCTATCCAAATAAAATCACTGTGGTCGCCATCCGGAGTGTTCCAGGCTGTCGTCATCGCTCTTGTCCGCAGCTCGGTCTTTCGGACGAATTCACACAGCATGGCGTGGTCACCGCTGTCATGTCGTCAAACTAAATTTGGCGCTCAGACCATGTTTCTCAAATTACTTGTTTTATACCATTTTCTCTCTTTGTCTTCTACTACTTTGTGTATGCAGGATAATCAGCTACGACCGTGCTATGCTGGGCAAGCCGATGCCAGTGTCGGCAAGATAGCGTCATCGCCCAATTGGGTCAACCTTTTCTCCCTGTAATCAACTTTGGAGGCATCACACGGGACTTCGGCGTCACCCTGCCGACCTACTTTGTCTCCTCGGATAGACCGGGGGCTTCACATCTCCACAGCGGTCGTGCTGTGTCGCCACTTCGGAGTACCGAGCTCTTCCCTCGGTCACTTTGGGACCGGCTTAGGGGTTGGGACCTCGACCCACTGCAAGCACGGACACCTCGAGCTTGGGGTTTGGGACCTCGGCCATGCCGAGGACTGTGAACCTTGTCGGATCTGTCACAGATCAATGGGCGTCTTCATCTTGCCACAAGCCCGAATCACGTCATCAACACCGAGCACATTAACCAGCTAAGTCGCTTTCATGCTCAAAAACTTTCAGTTTTAAATTTTGTTCGGTTCAACCAAGCATTATACTTTTTTGGCAAAAAGTTGTTTGTGAAAAACTTCCTTGTCAAAACTTTGTTTGTGACACACAAATTCAAATACCCTGTTTACTTGGGGGCTTCCTTTATGAAGCCTTGCCTCTTGCATATGATTACACTTGTATGGCTTCATTCCTTGTTCGTGTATTACGCCACAATATGCACTATGTTGACTTAAGTGTTCCGCAAGCTGGGTTGCCTTGCTCCTGTGTTTACCCCTACGTTCCCGATTATTCGGCTAGGGAGTAAAGGGAGCACCTCTGCGATTGTCACGATTGGGTCATCCGAGCTTGGACCTCAGACTGGGTGAAGCCGAAAGCTAGCGCTCTTATTGTTTTCAATCATGGTCGGCACATAACGGAACTCATGAGTACAAAAATCTATTGCAAAAGTCTCATAGTAACAATGAGCAACCGAAGAAAGGTATCGGTGGAGGTACTATTTTCTTTGAAGATGCTTCTTACACTTCGTTAGTAATATAGCATAAGTTCCCTGAGCGTGCTTTGTCTGTTATAGCCTTATGGCCTAATTGCCTGGTTATCGGAAACACCATCGATACTCTCGACAGGTGGAGTAGATAACACTTTTCAGCCCTTGACCGAAGAGGGAGAAGCCGACGGTCGGTTAAGACGCGTTTAAAGTTCGGGTGAACACAGATATTATATAAGTACTTCGGTACATGCAATCATTATACATAATTTTTTTACCCAAGTCACTTGGGGGTCTTCAATTAATATGAGTAGTTTTGTAATAGATGTTTTCTTCTTAGTCGTTGCAAAATCTCTTTCTACCACTCCTTTATCGACACAGGTGTATGATCAATAGCCGGGTATCATGGTTTCTCTCTAAAGTCGCTTGCGTTTAGTTCGTTAAACTGGCCCGAGAAACACTCCGCCTTCGGGATAGGGAGGTTGAAGCACGACGAAAGTACAATTTTAAGACCAATTTCTTATTGGCACCAAAACATCTTGATTCAATCTAGACGTAAAGTTTTTATGCATGTTTTTGGCCTTTGAGATTATAACATCTTTTCACCTATTTTATGTTTTCCTTTCAGGAAGCAGGACATTCTCTTGGTTGAGGTGTTCGGCGTGAAACTATTTTCTAAAACTACAGTTCGACATCTTTTCTGCCGAACCCCACCTCGGTATTGTCAAAACATACATGACAGTTGAACTAGTTCCCGAGGAGGTACGATCCTAGGGTCGGCCATGCTGCCCAACCCAATTCTCGGGGGTCTACTGCATTGGCAATCCAATGCAGAAAATTTAAGTGCAATATAGTTTCCGAGGATATTATGATCCTCAGGTTGGTCGGTCGCACCCAACCTGAGTCTCGAGGACTGTGCACACTGCTTTTTGTTTCCTGAAGTATTCTGTCGAGCTAGGAGTTGATCCTCAGGCTGATTTTGCAAATCAACCTGAGTCTCAGGGGCTACTGGGATCAGCGGTCTTATGTCATCCTTCAGGTGCATCTCGGGTTTTAGATCGACACACCTTGAGGGCTACTGGCAATATATCTCGGCAAAGAATAAATTGCACCAATCGAAAATATTCACAAAAAATCAGCCCACAGTCGGGATGGTGCACCACCTGAGAGGCAGTCCGGCATAAAGCTCGGGCGTTAGTGGCTGGCTCCATAGAGGGCATTTCCGGCATAAAGCTCAGATTTGAATGGCTCATTCCATAGAAGACTACTCCGACATTTCAGCTCGGATAAACTCCTTCAACTTTTTTGAACCAAGGTGATCTACGACACCTCAGATACAGTCCGGCATTGGAGCTTGGACATAGTCTGGCGTTGGAGCTCGGATACAATCCGGCGTTGGAGATCGGATACATTCCGGCATTGGATCTCAGAAGCGGTCCGGCGTTGGTGCTCGGCTGCAAAAGGTACCTCGAATGCAGTCCGGCGTTGGAGCTCGGACACAAGAGGACGCCGCCTCCCGAGAACAACTTCAAACCTGAGGTGTGGCATAAAAATAACAAGGCATTGATAAAGGCCAGAAACTTAAAAGGGCTCCTCGGATACCCGACGTGTAAACTCTTCGGATGCACTTCGGTGATCCTCAAGATCGAAGATGAGAAGATTTGTTGAACCAGTTTTCAAGACCGATGACCGAAGACGAAGAACAATTCAGAAGAATCAAGTGTAGGATCGAAAGTATGTCTAGAGGGGGGTGATTAGACTACTTGACCAAATAAAAACTTAACCTTTTCGCAATTTTAGTTCTTGGCAGATTTTGGCTAATTTAGGACAAGTCAAGCAATCGTCACATAATTCAAGCAAGCATGCAAAGAGTATATAGGCAGCGGAAAGTAAAGCATGCAACTTGCAACAATGTAAAGGGAAGGGTTTGGAGAATTCAAATGCTATTGGAGACACGGATGTTTTTCCCGTGGTTCGGATAGGTGGTGCTATCCTACATCCACGTTGATGGAGACTTCAACCCACGAAGGGTAACGGTTGCGCGAGTCCACACAGGGCTCCACCCAAGGGCAATGGTTGCGCGAGTCCACACAGGGCTCCACCCATGAAGGGTCCACGAAGAAGCAACCACCCACAAAGGGTCCACGAAGAAGCAACCTTGTCTATCCCACCATGGCCATCGCCCACGAAGGACTTGCCTCACTAGCGGTAGATCTTCACGACGTAGGCGATCTCCTTGCCCTTACAAACTCCTTGGTTCAACTCCACAATCTTGTCGGAGGCTCCCAAGTGACACCTAGCCAATCTAGGAGACACCACTCTCCAAGAAGTAACAAATGGTGTGTAGGTAATGAACTCCTTGCTCTTGTGCTTCAAATGATAGTCTCCCCAACACTCAACTCTCTCTCATAGGATTTTGGATTTGGTGGACAGAAGATTTGAGTGGAAAGCAACTTGGGAAGGCTAGAGATTAAGATTCATATGGTAGGAATGGAATGTCTTGGTCTCAACACATGAGTAGGTGGTTCTCTCTCAGAACATATGAGTTGGAATGATGTGTGTGTTCTGATGGCTCTCTCATTGAATGAGAAGGAGGTGGAGGGGTATATATAGCCTCCACACAAAATCCAACCGTTACACACAATTTACCAATCTCAGTGGGACCGAATCAGAAAACTCGGTCTGACCGAAATAGTAAACCTAGTGACCGTTAGGAATTTCGGTGGGACTGACATGCAACTCGGTAGGACCGATTCGGTTAGGGTTTGGGCATAATGTAATCTCGGTGAGACCGATTACACAAACTCGGTGAGACCGAATTTGGTAATTAGCTAACCAGAGAGTTGGTCAGGCAAACTCGGTGGGACCGATTTGCTCTTTCGGTGAGACCGAGTGGAACTCGGTGAGACCGAAAAGTTACAAAGGGGAAACACTGAGTTTACATTGCAATCTCGGTGGGACCGATTCGCTCTTTCGGTAAGACCGAAAAGTTACGAAAGGGAAACAGAGAGTTTGCAACCCCATCTCGGTGAGACCGAGATCCTTATCGGTAGAACCGAATTGCTAGGGTTTGGCAGTGGCTAATGACAAGTGAAACTCGGTGGCGCCAGATAGGAAGAATCGGTAGGACCGAGTTTGGCTTAGGGTTTAGGTCATATGTGGATATGGGAAAGTAGTTGAGGGTTTTGGAGCATATCACTAAGCACATGAAGCAAGAGGCTCATTAAGCAACACCTCATCCCTCCTTAATAGTATTGGCTTTTCCTAAAGACTCAATGTGATCTTGGATCACTAAAATATAAAATGAAGAGTCTTGAGCTTTTGAGCTTGAGCCAATCCTTTGTCCTTAGCACTTTGAGGGTTCCACTTTCACATCCATGCCATGCCAATCATTGAGCTTTCCTGAAATAATCATCTTGGAATAGCATTAGCTCAATGAGCTATATGTTGTTATGAATTACCAAAACCACCTAGGGATAGTTGCACTTTCAATCTCCCCCTTTTTGGTAATTGATGACAACATATAGATCAAAGCTTCGACAAATGATAATAAGCATGAAATATATCGTCGCTTTGAGAAGTATGTGATAAGTAAGAGCTCCCCCTAAATTTGTGCATATTTAAAATTTGCTTTGGACTGCAAATGCACAAAGAGTTAGAGTCAGGGGTTACTCTTCCATGTCACATACATCTTGGTGGAGCGCTCAAAAAGACAAGAATGAAATACATGCACTCATCACCAAGAATAGTGAATGATCACAAACGATAGATAGAATGATAGTATTTAAGCAAGCATTAAGTGTAGCTTATGATCAAACACATGATCATCAATGTCTCACAGGCATAAGGATGTAGTATCTCACACACAAGCAAACAAAGTTCGAAAAACCACCAAATAAAGCAAGAGAGAAAAGCAACACTCTCTCTCTCTCTCTCGAAGCCTATGATCTATACATCTTCTCCCCCTTTGGCAACAAGTTACCAAAAAGTTCCTAGAAAATGCATAGCACTAGATCGACGCTCAGGCTTGATCTTCAGGTGGTGGTGGAGTCCGGAATACTCCAAGGACGAAGCCTTCGGTAGACGTGGTCGGAGTCGAGGCTGAAGTGGATGTTGGAGCTGGTGGAACTGAGGCTGTGGCTGGTGCAGACGTTGTAGCTCTGGTGTCAGCAACTGGCAGTGCAGACGACCTCGGTCCTCGGGGCACCCTCGCAAAAGCATCAGTCGTGGTCCTGCCTCTCCTCTCATTCATGTCCTCCTGGAGCTGCTCCACGGCAGTCTGTATCTCTATCACCTTGATGTCCAAGTCATAGAACCTCTGTTCCATGATCCTCTCTAAACTCGCCTAGTTCTGAGTCAGGGTGGCTATACTCTGCTCAATCCGCAGGGTGGACGCAATCAGGTAACCAAACTGCTCTTGTTTGGTTTTCAGGAAGTAATCAGATGCCTCCGCTTGAGTAGGCATCCTGGCAGCTTTCTCCTTCTTTGCCTTCTCCTTCTTTGCAAATGCTTGGGCAGATGATGGCTCATTCTCTGTCATCACAACTTCATTATCTTCGAAATCTGGACGGATGGGCAGGTGTTCCTTATCCAACAAATATATGCCCGTGCCCATCTTGGAGTTGATGAGCTCCTGAATCTGAGGGGCATATCCACAGCTCCTCTTCTGATCTGCCGCAGTCCTTTTGATTGTTTCCACTATGAGGCTCATGACTTTGAATTTTTGAGGCACGTCAAAGACATGAAGCAAATTGATCGCGTGACCTCTGATCATCTTGTGATCTCCAGACTTGGGCAGAAGGGTGTGCCTAAGGATCCAGTTGATCGTAGGCAATCCTGATAGCAGATAATGCACTGAGCCAAACTTGAACGTGTCAAGTGCTTCATTCGGAATCTCCTTGTACATGTTGGACATGGAGTTGTGGTCCATCTTTTTCTTGGCATAAATGTGCAAGTCATCTGCTTGCTCCTCTGGGGCATTGATCAGCTTCGCCCATTCCTCAATGGTAGAGTGGTACCTTGTACCCTCTGACATCCATGTGATCCTGCCATCCGGATAAAAGTGTGCGGTGGAGTAGAATTGCATGATTAGCTCCTCATTCCACTTTGTGAGCTTCTGCCCAACAAAGTCTGCAACTCCACACGCACTAAAGATGTCAAATACTCCAGGGTAGTACTCTTCATTGTCCTTGATATAGGTCCAGTCAACCCATCTCATGTCACATACAATTGGCTTCTTGTCAAGTAGCACTGTCTCATAGAAATCCTGCTGCTCCTTGGTATGAAACCTCTAGTCCACGGCAGTCCTTCTCCTAGAAGCATATGGATCTGCTTCTCTCCATTTCCTGAGCCCTGAGTCTCTCCTGAGCTTCATATCCTCAGCCACAGGATGAGCATCATTGTGGTCTGGGATCTTGGGCTTTAGCTTCCTTAGGACATTTTCCTCCTCATCCTCAACAGTCTCAGGCACTGGGGCCTTGTTCTTCTCAGTGGCTGGGATGCTTCTTGTGTTCCTCTTTGGTGCACTCTTAGGCTTAGATGCAGCCTTAGGTGCTTCCTTGGGCTTGGATGCAGCTCCCCCTGACCTTATGGCATCTCCCATTAGCTTGGGTGCCTTGGGCGCTGGTGCAGCTGCCTCTTCTTCCTCTTCCTCTTCCATGATGGAAGCTTTGCCAAGCACTCTAGCCACAGTCTTCTTCACCCTCTCCTTCCTTTTCTTGCCCTCAGCTACAGCTGGCTCTTGGGAAGTGGGCTTCTCAGTTGAGGCTCTAGCCTTTGACATGGGGTGCCTGCCTGCTGGCCTTTTGATTTTCAGACCTGGCTTGGTGCCTTGAGTGGCTCAATTCTCTTGGAAGTGGCCTCTTCCTCTGCCACATAGTCCTCATCTTCAGAATCTGAGGTTCTCTTCTTCCTTTGTCTAGTGGCAGCTTTAGGCAGGTTGCTGGGTGTGCTCCTGCTGCCATCATCTGAGGAACTTGAGGGGCTAGTGCCCTCACTCAACTACACTTGCTGCTCTGACAAGTTTTGGGTGTCACTCTGGTCTGACATGCTGCAAACTGACTGCTGACCCTGTGAATAGATTATAGAGGAGATAGAGTGGATGAGCATCACAAAATGTAGAGATTTTTGCAAAAAGAATGATCCAAAAACTTAGTTTTAGTTTCCCACTGAAATCATCTCGGATCTACCGATTTTCAAACTCGGTGATACCGAAGCAGTTTTGGAACCTAAACTAGTGAACTCGGTAGGACCGAGTCACAGTTCGGTGGCACCGAGACTGCTAGGGTTTCACTGAGTTCAAAAACCGGTCACACCGATAAGTAATTCTCGGTCAGACCGAGTCTCACTTGTGCAATGGCATAAGCCAAATCGGTGGGATCGAGTTTTTCAACTCGGTGGGTCCGAGATAGTTTCGGCGGAAACCTAAACCTAGAATTTTCGAATCAAACCTAATCTATGAGCGTTTTGACTGGATAGGAGTTTCTCAAACGTGGCTAGAAACAATATGATCACAATGTGCTAGGAATCAGATTAAGGAATAGCACAAAGATCAAGTCCATACCCTAGTTCGACGGGGACTTGCTACGGCGGCAACGGCGGGGCAGAATTCCTGTTGACGGCGACGGAGACCAGCGACTGGAGGCTGCTGGCGGCGAGAAGACGATCCGGAGACCTCGAGGGCAGAGCAGGCTATCGCGCGGGCGAAGGGGTTCGGAGAAATTTCCAAATTTTGCCCGTGACTATATAGCCTGACCCTGTCGGTGTGACCGAGTGGAACAACTCGGTGGCACCGAGATTCATAACTGCGTGCAGTTACTGAAACTCGATGTGACCGAAAGGTTCAAATCGGTTGCACCGAGATCAAAAACCTAGATCAACTTAATGATCTCGGTAGGGCCGAAAGTGGAGTATCGGTCAGACCGAGAATCATAAAGAGGTTTTGGAAGTTTAAGTCTATGACGAATCGGGGACTCCGAGCGCTCCTCACACAGAGTGGTTCGAATCTGACTTGATCAAATTTTGTGATGCAGCATGAATAGAGTTTGAGACGAGAAAATCATAGATAGCTAGAGGAGGTTCTTAGGCATTCTTGTCCATCCACTTGGCAAAAAGAAATAAAGCCGAACAATCAAAAACAACAAGTGGATGTCCTCGAATGAGTAAAATATGCAACCAGCATGCTCACACAATAAGATGGCAAATGAAATATGTGGCAAGGCATGCACAACCAATTCTAGCATCTATCAAGCAATTTGCGATGACTAGGTCATCTATATATGAGTATATTGACTTAGGAGTCAAGTGAGAACACTTGATCATAGGTTATACTCATCGTTTAAGCTCAAGTGGGGTTACCACTTTTACGTAAAGCGTTGTTGTGTTCACATCTTTAGAGTTGCCTTAACTCAAGTCTTAGAGTAAAGCTCCCCCTAGATGTGATATCCCCCCTAAGAGGGATGAACTAACCTTGGGTTTTGTCGATGATGACTTCATGTAGATATTGAAGATGTGGATGCTCAATGTTGATGTAGATCTCTTGGAGCTATCCATATGAGTGAATTGCACTTTCAATACCTACATGGGTTAGTCCCACAAGGAACAAACAAGGATATCCATAGACATAGAGTGATGCACACAAAAGATGATGTCCATGAAAACTTTTAGATTACCTTGTCCCTTGTCTTACCAACAAGAGGGTTTGTGACTCCTTGAACTGGTGCAAGATGTGGAAGTTGATTGCACTTGTTCTTGCCAAAATGATAAGAGTGAAGTACGTTGGCGGAGTCACCCTCAAGAACTCTCTAGTTCTTCTTCTTTTGGATCCACATCATCTTGATGGGAATCCTTGGAGTTGTAGTCGTACTTGATGAAGTGGAACTTGAAGTAGTCTTGGGAATCCACTTGACTAAGGTCTTAGGAGCTTCTTCAAATGCATCAATTTCCTCTTGAAGCTTGTCCTTGCCTTTTTGCTTGTAGTCTTGTGGTGGAAGATCATCTTGAGCTTGTGTCCCCTTGAAAGACTTCTCTTGTTGAGGGACAAACTTTGTCTTGGGGTATTGATCTTCTTCCCATTCAACTCCATTGGCATTGAACTTTCGTTCAAAACCAACACCTTGATTCTTCCGGTGCATTCCTTGTTTGCGCACAATTTCCTCGAATTGCTTACTCCCGGCAAGGCTTTTGTACACTCCTTTCTCTATAATTCCCTTCAATAAGCTATTTTCTTGCTCAAGTGTAACTTGGCTAAGAGAATCATTAGTGGAATCAAGAGAACTACTAGAAGCAACAATATTGGATTTAGCATGATCATTGTTACTACTAGAGGAAGAATCTTTCTTGTTAGACTTGACTTGAGGCATGTAAGTGGATAAGAGTAAACGCTTGGCAATGTAAGAAGAACTTTTCTTGCGGAGATCATCATTGATTGCCTTTAAGAACTCATGCTCTTGCTCAAGATTGAGCTTTTCAAAGTGTAGTTTCTCATGAGCTCTTAAAAGTTCTCGATGATCTTCGAAGATAGTGTCATGAGCTAACTTAAGAGTTTTTAGTTCTTTAGTTAGAGCCTCAATCTTCTCCTTATCATTGTCATTCGTTTTATCTTGATTAGCATGATTAATTGGTCTTTCATCATAGTATTCATCACTAGAGTTGTCACCAAGCAAATCATCACCTAACAAGTCATCTTCATCACTATCGAAATCAACATACTCTGGGTGTGTTACCTTAGGACCTTTGGACATGAAGCATCTTCCAATTCCTTCATTTGGTGAGTCAAATATGTCGTAAGAGTTGGTTGACACAAGTGCTAGACCGGCAACACCTTCATCTTGAGTATCTTCGGAGTCGGAGTGATAACTTCTCTCGGAGTGGCTGTCGGAGTCGGAGCCGGATACCCATTCACCAACATGAGCTTGATGTCTTCGTCTTGTGTAGCTCCTTGATGATTTTTCCTTCCTTTTCGAATCCTTGCTTCTCCGTGAGTATCTTCGTTCATAACGATCATCTCTACTCCTTCTCTCTCTTGGTGGTGATCCTTTGCTTCTTCTTTTTGGAGAATCTTCTCTTCTCTTGTAGGGAGCCGTACACTCATTGGAATAGTGTCCGGGTCTTCCACAATTGTAACAGTTTCGCTCTCTACTAGAAGATCTTTTGTCATTGTAGGACCTTGACTTGGAGCTTCTATCTTTGCTTCTACTCTTGTAGAACTTGTTAAAGTTCTTCACCATTAAGCTCAATTCTTCATTGAAGTCTTGTTTCTCACTTGATGATGTAGGGGCTTCACATGAGGCTTTATAGGCACTACTTGATTTGTTGTGAAGTTCCTCTTTATCCTTAAGTGACATCTCATGAGCAACAATTCTTCCAATCACCTCCGTTGGCTTGAGATCTTTGTAATTGGGCATCATTTGGATCAATGTGCACACGGTATCATATTTTCCATCCAAGGCTCTTAGGATCTTCTTGATGATGAATCTATCGGTCATCTCTTCACTTCCTAAGCAGGCAATCTCATTTGTGATGAGAGCAAGCCTAGAGTACATTTCAGCGACACCTTCACCATCCTTCATCTTGAACTTGTCAAGTTGGCTTTGAAGCACATCCAACTTGGATTCCTTGACGGAATCGGTACCTTCGTGCATATCAATCAAAGTGTCCCAAATTTCCTTTGCATTCTCAAGGCGGCTGATTTTGTTGAATTCTTCGGGGCACAATCCGTTGAAGAGAATATCACAAGCTTGAGCATTGTATTGCAACATCTTCAACTCATCCGCGGTAGCTTCACGGTTTGGTTCTCTCCCGTCAAAGAAGTCACCTTGCAAGCCAACACACACAATAGCCCAAACAGCGGGGTTATGTCCAAGAATATGCATTTTCATTTTATGCTTCCAACTAGCAAAATTAGTACCATCAAAGTAAGGACCTCTACGGTGATAATTTCCCTCGCTAGACGCCATACTCTCCTAGGTTGTGAAACCAAGGCTATGACCACCAAAAGCTATGGAGATCAAGCAAATGGAGACCAAAGCTCTGATACCACTTGTAGGATCGAAAGTATGTCTAGAGGGGGGTGATTAGACTACTTGACCAAATAAAAACTTAACCTTTTCCCAATTTTAGTTCTTGGCAGATTTTGGCTAATTTAAGACAAGTCAAGCAATCGTCACATAATTCAAGCAAGCATGCAAAGAGTATATAGGCAGCGGAAAGTAAAGCATGCAACTTGCAAGAATGTAAAGGGAAGGGTTTGGAGAATTCAAACGCTATTGGAGACACGGATGTTTTTCCCGTGGTTCGGATAGGTGGTGCTATCCTACATCCACGTTGATGGAGACTTGAACCCACGAAGGGTAACGGTTGCGCGAGTCCACACAGGGCTCCACCCAAGGGCAACGGTTGCGCGAGTCCACACAAGGCTCCACCCACGAAGGGTCCACGAAGAAGCAACCACCCACAAAGGGTCCACGAAGAAGAAACCTTGTCTATCCCACCATGGCCATCGCCCACGAAGGACTTGCCTCACTAGCGGTAGATCTTCACGAAGTAGGCGATCTCCTTGCCCTTACAAACTCCTTGGTTCAACTCCACAATGTTGTCGGAGGCTCCCAAGTGACACCTAGCCAATCTAGGAGACACCACTCTCCAAGAAGTAACAAATGGTGTGTAGGTAATGAACTCCTTGCTCTTGTGCTTCAAATGATAGTCTCCCCAACACTCAACTCTCTCTCATAGGATTTTGGATTTGGTGGAAAGAAGATTTGAGTGGAAAGCAACTTGGGAAGGCTAGAGATCAAGATTCATATGGTAGGAATGGAATGTCTTGGTCTCAACACATGAGTAGGTGGTTCTCTCTCAAAACATATGAGTTGGAATGATGTGTGTGTTCTGATGGCTCTCTCATTGAATGAGAAGGAGGTGGAGGGGTATATATAGCCTCCACACAAAATCCAACCGTTACACACAATTTACCAATCTCGGTGGGACCGAATCAGAAAACTCGGTCTGACCGAAATAGTAAACCTAGTGACCGTTAGGAATTTCGGTGGGACTGACATGCAACTCGGTAGGACCGATTCGGTTAGGGTTTGGGCATAACGTAATCTCGGTGAGACCGATTACACAAACTCGGTGAGACCGAATTTGGTAATTAGCTAACCAGAGAGTTGGTCAGGCAAACTCGGTGGGACCGATTTGCTCTTTCGGTGAGACCGAGTGGAACTCGGTGAGACCGAAAAGTTACAAAGGGGAAACACTGAGTTTACATTGCAATCTCGGTGGGACCGATTCGCTCTTTCGGTAAGACCGAAAAGTTACGAAAGGGAAACAGAGAGTTTGCAACCCCATCTCGGTGAGACCGAGATCCTTATCGGTAGAACCGAATTGCTAGGGTTTGGCAGTGGCTAATGACAAGTGAAACTCGGTGGCGCCGGATAGGAAGAATCGGTAGGACCGAGTTTGGCTTAGGGTTTAGGTCATATGTGGATATGGGAAAGTAGTTGAGGGTTTTGGAGCATATCACTAAGCACATGAAGCAAGAGGCTCATTAAGCAACACCTCATCCCTCCTTAATAGTATTGGCTTTTCCTAAAGACTCAATGTGATCTTGGATCACTAAAATATAAAATGAAGAGTCTTGAGCTTTTGAGCTTGAGCCAATCCTTTGTCCTTAGCACTTTGAGGGTTCCACTTTCACATCCATGCCATGCCAATCATTGAGCTTTCCTGAAATAATCATCTTGGAATAGCATTAGCTCAATGAGCTATATGTTGTTATGAATTACCAAAACCGCCTAGGGATAGTTGCACTTTCATCAAGGAGCGTCCCCAACTTGAAGACCGGTTCAGGGGGCTACTGACGGTGTCCTGGACTAGGGGGTACTCACCACGTCGTCTCCCAACCAAATGGATTGGGCTGGGGACCCCCCATGGCGGCTCACTCATGGGCCACTTCGGGCAGCCCATGCCGCATACAAGGAAGATCCCACGAGACTTGGCGCACAAGACGAGGACTCTCCTAAACCCTAGGCCTCTGGTGTGTTATATAAACTGAGGCCATGCTAGTAAATAGACAATCTAATATTCATTAGATCAATCTCGCGGTAGATACATGTACCATGTACTACACCCCATATGAATACAATCAAAAGCAGGACGTAGGGTTTTACCTCCATCAAGAGGGCCCGAACCTGGGTAAAATCCCGTGTCCATGTTACCATCGCTCCAAGACGCCTAGCTTAGGACCCCTACTACGAGATACGTCGGATATTGAGCCGACACTTCCCACTTGGGATGAGTTGTCCACAAATACAATTTTGGGTTCTCTTCCAGATAGCTATGGGTCGTTCATCTCGAACTCCCGTATGCATGGGATGAAAAAGAAGCTCACTGAATTGCATGGGATGCTCAAAGTGGCAGAGTAGGACATCAAGAAGGGTACGCATTGTAAAGTGTTGATGATGCAGAACTCAGCTAAGTTCGAGAAGAGCTGGTCAAAGAAAAAGGCTAAGGCAAAGGGCAAGGAGAAGGAGGCAACTCCAACTGCCGCTGCTGCGCCTAAGTCTGGGACAGCCTTAGGGAGTATTTACTGTTGGGTTCTATGGTAGGGTGCGTCAACTGCAAAATAAATTTTTCCTACGCACAGAACAACCAAGAACATGCTACGGGAGATGGATCACAGATCGTTACCACTAGACGCGCAGTGTTGTGCAGCGGAAGAAGAGTTGGGGCAGCGCATCCGCGTGAATCGTCTCCTCCTCGTCCGATCTCCCTCGAACAGCCGGTCGCTGGATCCCGCGTACAAGTTCGCTGGAGCGATGCATGTGCACCACCTCTAACGGTATCTGTCGTGGTTTTGTCACGGCAGATGTCCTAGAGAAAGGACTTAGTCGTGGAGCCATCGCGACGGGCTAGCTTGAAGGGGTTAAAGCGGACACAAGGACGCAAGAAAGTTTATACTAGTTCAGCCCCTTCGATGAAGGTAAAAGCCTACGTCTAGTTGTGATGGAATTGATGGGGTTTCGATGACTAGGGAGCAAACAAGCTTCGCCTATGTCTCGAGTTGTTGTCTGTTCTCCTTAAATGGCCGCCGGGTCGTCCCCTTATATACACGGGTGACACCCGTCGGTTCACAGAGTCCCAACACCGGTCGATATTCGTATCCGGGTTGGTCTCTCCTTATTCCTAACTTATAATACAAGCTTATATACAATTCCCGGTTTACAACTACAAGTCTTGAACCGGCTACGGGCCTTAGGCCCTCATCTGCCTTCTTGGGCTTTATCACTCTGGAACTACTGATGAAGTTGACCAGGCCCAGATAGGCCGGTTTACGCCCGGCAGTAATATCCCCAACATTAGGCCCCAGATTGATTTGAACAGGTTCATGTCAATCCTTTATCCAAAGCTTCATCTTCAACATCTTCTCATAAATTGGTGAACCGCCATGATGTCATCTTCTCGGATTGCTGTAAACCGGAGTGACGTCACCTGTCATAACGAAGATATCCATTATGCTTCTTTGTTTAATAGATATGCGGAAATCGAGGTGACAGCTCCGTTCCGTAGCCCCTTAATTGCCGTGCCTGACACATGCCCTTTGCCTTATAAATAGGACCGAAGGGTCATTTCCTTTTTCCCTTCTTCCCCTTCTGATTCGTCTTCCTCGCCTCGCCCGGCTTCAGAGCTCCGCCGCCGCCGTCGACCTCTGCCTCAACCTTGGCCGCTGCATCAACCTGGTCGCACCAGAGCATCGCGGCAACCTTCCGAGTCTTCCTTAGCTCCGATAAACCTTCTATCCTTTTCCCCGCAGATCTGTTCTAGGGTTTCATGTTCTTGTAGTGTTCATCACCTGTTCGTGTTCATACACTAACCATGGATGCATCTGTGAACCCCTGCTCTGTATAACGGTAGCTGTTAGTATCCGTTTTTAGTTTCATGCCATAGACCATAGATCTCACATATGTTTCTGCCCATTGATTCAATGCTGTTCTGCCTTGAGCTTTTGAATATTTTTCTTATTTTTTGAACTTGCTTCAGATCCAACGCTGTAGAGAAATCGTGTGAAATCTATTTCTGCACACTTATCCATCCGCCATCTCAGCTGTCTCCATGCTTAGATCAGGCGGTTTAACCTTGTAGAATAAATTGCCAAACCGGTATATATCATTAGTCCCCTAGTTGAACCGCCAGATGTTGTTGTTTATAAACTCCGTTTTAGATAGATATGTCTCCGGTTTGACATTGCGCATACCAATGTACCTTGATCAATGCATCTTTGAACCGGGATCTTCTACCTTGTAGATTTCCTCATGGCCAAGCAAGTATATGAGTGCAATTGGGTTCCTTCTCGCGTCACAGAGGCTCAATTGGACGATCTAGTCCTGATTGGCGCTTTAGGCAGCAAAGATACCATCCATTGGAGGGCTCCTGGCAAAGAATGCCCTCCCACACCTCGAGAAGGAGAGGTTGTTGTTTTTGTAGATCACTTAGCCCGGGGCTTTAAGCCGCCCGGTTCTAAATTTTACTGGGATGTTTTAGCCGATTTCCAACTCCATCCACAAGACACTGGCCCCAACTCTGTTACAAATATGTGTCACTTCCAAGTGCTCTGTGAGGTGTTCTTTCAAGAGGAGCCCACGGTGGAATTGTTCAGAGACCTTTTCCATCTAAACCGCCGTACTGAGTTTACTGATGGCTCTAATACGGAGTTGGGTGGCGTGGCGATTCAGAAAAGGAAAGAGGTCACATACCCTCACGCCAAGCTGCACAGCCACCCCAAAGAGTGGAATCAGACATGGTTCTACTACAAAGACACCTCCCCTGCTGGTGAGAATCCCTTGCCTGGCTTTTATCCGGAGCGGCTCAGCAATACACACCCTTTTCCTCAAAGATTGACTGCCCAGGAGAGAAGCAAATATGCTCCTCAACTGTCAAAGCTCAGAGCCTTTATGGCCAACGGTTTAACAGGGGTTGATCTCGCTCGCTGTTGGATATCATGGAGCATACTGCCCCTTAGTCAGCGCTCCGGTTTGATGTGCGAGTATACTGACAGTGTTGATGACCCACTGCGACATTCTAAAATCTAGCTCTCCGATGAAGAGATCACAGAGGCTGTGAATAAGATGCTGAATGAACCGGAACACGTCTGCGCTAGAACCGGCCTGCTTCCCTTCTGTGCCACCAACAAACCGCTAGCTGTAAGACTTTGATTTTGTCTTTGCTGAATTTGTTATTGATATGTCTGGTCATTGTTTAATATTAGTGTCTGTGTAATCAGGGCAATGATCCGTTTTGGAGCAAGAAACTGCCGCAGGAGAAACCAGAAAAACCAGACAAACCGGAAAGAGCAACTCGGCAAAAGACTAAAGCTGTGAAGAAGAAGACTGCCCACAGGAAAAGAACCACGGCATCTTCTAATCCGGCCCCTGATGATGATGTGGATAATCCGGACCTTGAGGTAGAGCTTGACTCACTTGGTTTATTTTTCATGCGCCTTATTGATGATGACATTTGTCAAGATGATGCCGAAGCCAGCCACACTGATGCTGCAGAGGTAATTATTCTCTCTTCTGATTTAGAACCTTTGCCTTCACAAAAAATCCGTCAGGCAAACTGTAAAGTTAAATTTTCTCATCCTCTTGCTTATTTGGATCCTAAATTTCTTATGAAGACCCAACAACACGAAGCTCGCCGCACAACCCAGCACAGCGGCCAGGTAGTTACCTCCGCCGGTTTACCGAACAGTCGGGTTCGGAAACGCCATTCAGAGGTCTCTAATTTGCTTGTCAGTGCTTGTCCTCAAGAGGGCTGCTTTTGTCAACCTATTAATCCGTCTGACTCCGATTACCAGGTTACCTCCCACTCATCTTCTGGCGAGTCATCGGCTACTCAGCTGCCACCGCTCAAAACGGTGCTTGGGTAAGCTATACTTATTGTGATATTTGCAGTACATCGCCTTGGAACATATGTTGTATTTGATTTTGTTATTCTTCTTAGGGCCAAACCTAGGCCAAGCAAGAAGGCCCGCCTGGACAAAGCGGCCGAAGAAGATGCCGTTCTTGAGCCAGGCAAGACACCCGATCTTGAAGCGGCTATTCCTGAGGATATACCCAACGATCCGCCGCAGCAAGACGACGATCTTATTGCTGAAGAGAGACCTAGTGATGCCTCAGGTCCTGTCAATCAGCCCACAGGCTCCATCCGGATTGAAAGCTCCACCGGTCCAGTAAAACCTACTGACAAGCCATCAGCTCCAGTGCAAACCGGCAGTACCAAGGATGATGAGGTTGTCATTACTGGCACTGGCCATACTGAGCCAAGCAATCCTGTCGCTTTGTCCAAACATTCTGCCAAGGAAGAATTTGCTGCCTTTGGCAAAGGCAAGTGGAATGCTGATCTGACGACTTACGCTGCTCTGAACGCCCAAGATATCCATTCCGGTTATCTGAACCGGTTGTATACCAGTCGCGACTATGAAGCCGGTCTGGTTAATATGATGAAAGATAAATATGAGGTAACTTCCATATGCTCCTTCCTGCTTGTATGCTTCCATTCTTGCTGACTCTCATAGCCCCCAAGGGCCGGTTTGTAATATTGTTTCAAACGGGACTTACTAATATAAATCTTGATGCTTGAAATTCGCTGATGTAGCCCCCAAGGGCCGGTTCAATTTAGCGTAGTTAAACCGGTACTTTAAGTAATTGAAATTGCCGCATCAGAATATATACGAGCAAATATCCATTAGCCCCCAAGTGCCAAGTTGAATACTTGTATTGATCTTGGGACTTTGCAAGCAATTGAAAGATGAAGATCGAATATGCATTAGCCCCCAAGTGCCAAGTGCATAACTTGTTATGTGGTTGGTACTTCAATCCTTGTACCGTTTTGTTGAAGCATATAACTGTCTGCATGCAGGCTGAGCTGAAGACGAAAGAAAACCAAATCGCCAACCTCCAAGAAAATCTGAAAACCTAACAAGCTGAAACCTCCAAAGCAAAAGAGGAATTAGTCAGCGCTTTAAGCGCCATGGAGCAGCTTAAGGAGAGCTTCAAGAAGAAGCAGGCGGATTGGGCCACTGAAAAGTCCACTTTAATCAAACGAGCAGAGGATGCCGAGGCTGCACTAAAACCGGTGGCGGATGAACTGACCAGTATAAAACGGCACGTGCATACTATGACCACTGCTATGTTTGGTAAGCCAGTTTGACTTCTGAATTGACTCGTCCTTCTTACAGAACTGCCGGTTTAACCCTTATGATATTTCAGGGACACGCACTGGTCACTTGGGTTTAGATGTGCGGAAAAAATTGAAAGCCATCTACACGTTGGTCGAACAGTTGTATGCTGGCGCACAGCGGATCATCTGTACCGCATCTCACAACAAACTGGCGCCCACTTTGATTCAAGATACCCTGATGAAACTGTCGGTGCTTCCCGCCCAGGTTGAAGAGCTAAAGAAATTTGTTGCTCGAACCGGTGCGATCAATGCCTTAATGCGGGCAAAAGCCTGGGTGCCGGATTTTGATCCTATTGAAGCGGCTCAGGGCTATCCCAGTTTGAAAGCAGACGGGTCAGAATTTAGTGAAGCGGATCAGCGAGCCATAAACCGGGAAGTACGTCCGCTATCTTGTCAACTGGCTGAAGAAGCAGACTTGTCTCGTTATCAAGCCCAATATGACAATCAGAACAAGCGAATAGCTGCCCCAATTCACGAGTCGAAAAATCTTATCCCTCCAATCCGTAAGCACACTTACGCTCCCGATATTGACCCGTCATTGCTGATCCACGATGAAGCTGTTTTTCAAGCATTAATGGGAATCGACTGGACAACTGTTGATTTCCAGCCACTGGGTAGAGAAACGGAGGCTGAAGCGGCGTAGGATGACCCACAACCGTCAGGCCAGGCTGGTGACCAAGCTTGACCCGGAAGCCGGTTTTGAAACTGCCTCTCCTTTGCGAAAAACAATGATATTATTATGGGCACCGTACTGCCTTGTAATAGGCTAGCTGATACTTTTGATGTTGATATGCCTTCGTGCATAACTTGTTCTTCTTGTGGTGATGAACTTTCCAAAGCACTTTCTGCAATAAAAAACTCTTCAAGTGCCACCGCGGTTGTACCGTCCGGCGGAATATGATGTCTGCATATATGAAGTCAAAACATCCAAAAAATTCTTAAGTATATGACCAAATTTTTGCGATACATAATACGTGCCATCGTTGAGCATGAAGTTGGCTTGGCCAATCTTGAAGCGGAGTTTTGCAAACCCACACTATTAGAGGAGATAACAGCTCCTGTATATATATGACGCTGGTTTACCATGTAAACCGTGCCGAGTTATAATAAACACCACGTTACTCCATAAGAGGATGTTAACAACAACGATCAAACTGGGAAAATAGTCTCCGGATTGACGTGAACTGTGTTCCGTCAATTGATTGGTTAAAAACTGTGTCGGTTTAAAAAACGCAATAAAAAGCAAAAAAACCTTCAAAGAAAAAGTGTAAAGCAAATGCAATGACAAAACCGTTGCAAAAAAAGGTTTATTTGAGCTGATCAGATGGTGTTACCATGGCCGAACACGACCAAGCTCCCGTTAGGTGTAACTATGGTTCTAGTCAGCCAGGTCCCCAAATGAAACCGTGGCATTTATGCCGATCAAGTGGCATGGTCATGGTTCGGGTTCGACCAAGCCCCCAAGTGATTCTGTGGCCTTAGGCCGATCAAGAGGCATGACTGGTTCAGACATGACCAAGTCCCCAAGTGATCTGGTGGCTCTCGCCTATCAAGAGGTATGGTATTGGTTCGGACACGACCAAACCCCCAAGTGATATAACATGATGCTTTTAAAAAGCGAACTCAAGGGGTAAACCGGAGGCCGCTTTAGAGCAACTCCGTGTAACCTCACATGATATAAAAGAACAGATACCCCGCTTTAGCTGAGGTTCCGGTTTATTATATTTAATCATAATATATACATTGTCGTAATATGTACATAAGTATAGCCAATGGCTCAGGTATAGTAAGGCCGAAGATGAGCTATGTTCCACGGCCTGTTGGTCTCCTCCTCTGATGTGCGTGAGTCTTTATGCTCTCGAATATCGATTAGATAGTACGAACCGTTGTGCAGATTCTTGCTGACCACGAAAGGCCCCTCCCAAGGTGGGGATAGCTTATGCATATCAGTTTGATCTTGGATGAGCCGAAGCACCAAATCTCCTTCCTGAAAGGTTCTGGTTCTGACTCGGCGACTGTGATAACGACGAAGATCCTGCTGGTAAATCGCCGATCGGGCGGCTGCGATGTCACGCTCTTCATCCAACCGGTCCAAAGCATCTTGCCGTGCCGTCTCGTTGTCCGCTTCAATATAAGCCATCACACGAGGTGAATCATGACGGATATCACTAGGGAGAACCGCCTCCGCTCCATAAACCATGAAGAACGGTGTGTATCATGTTGATCTGTTGGGTGTTGTATTGATACTCCATAACACAGATGGTAATTCTTCTACCCAACAACCCGGCGTTCTCTGCAAAGGAACCATGAGCCGGGGCTTGATGCCTCTCAAGATCTCTTGATTAGCTCTTTCTGCTTGACCATTGGACTGTGGATGTGCCACTGATGAAACGTCGAGCCGGATGTGCTCCCGTTCGCAGAACTCCTTCATAACACCTTTGGACAAATTGGTACCATTATCTGTGATAATACTGTGCGGAAAACCAAAACGGAAAATCACCTTTTTGATGAACTGAACCGCCGTGGCCGCATCACACTTGCTAACAGGTTCTTCCTCCACCCACTTTGTAAACTTGTCAACCGCCACCAGGAGTGGATCTTCTTATCTTTGGACCTTTTGGAAGGCCCAACCATATCCAGCCCCCAAGACGCAAACGGCCAAGTAATTGGAATCATTCTCAATTCTTGAACCGGTACATGAGCACGTCTTGAAAACCTTTGGCAACCATCACATCGTCTGACCAGATCCTCCGCATCAGCATCAGCAGTTAACCAATAGAAGCCATGGCGAAACGCTTTAGCCACCAGAGATTTTGAACCGGCATGATGACCACAATCTCCTTCGTGGATCTCATGCAAAATTTCACGGCCTTCTTCAGGAGACACACAGTGTTGAAAAGCTCCTGATACACTGCAATGATGCAACTCGCCGTTGATAATAGACATGGACTTGGATCGCTGAATTATCTGTCGGGCCAGAGTCTCATCCTCTGGTAACTCGCCCCGGTTCTTGTACGCCAGGTAAGGAAGCGTCCAATCTGGAATAACATGAAGAGCTGCCACCAATTGAACCTCCGGATCAGGAATAGCCAAATCCGCTCCACCAGGGATCTTAACCGACGGGTTGTGCAGCACATCCAGAAAAACATTGGGCGGGACCGGTTTGCGCTGAGAGCCCAGCCGGCTTAAGGCGTCCACCGCTTCATTTTTCCGCCGGTCCACGTGGTCCACCTGATAGCCTTTGAAATGACCTGCAACAATATCCACCTCACGACGATATGCTGCCATGAGTGGGTCCTTGGAGTCCCAAGTGCTAGACACTTGCTGAGCCACAAGGTCTGAGTCACTGAAGCACTTAACTCGACTTAGATTCATCTCCTTAGCCATCCGGAGACCATGGAGCAAGGCTTCATACTCAGCTGCATTGTTAGTACAAGGGAACATTAAGCGGAGAACATAACCAAACTTATCACCTCGCGGGGAAGTTAATACGAGTCCAGCCCCTGAGCCTTCCAATTGCCTTGATCCGTCAAAATGGATGGTCCAATATGTGTGATCCAGCTTTTCTTCAGGTGCTTGCATTTCCGTCCAACCATTGATGAAATCAACAAGTGCTTGAGACTTAACCATCGTCCGAGGCACATACTTCAAACCGTGCGGACCAAGCTCTATAGCCCACTTGGCAATCCGGCCAGTCGCTTCCCGGTTCTGGATGATATCCCCCAAAGGAGCATAACTAACCACCGTAATTGGGTGCCCTTGGAAGTATTGTTTAAGCTTCCGGCTTGCCATAAAAACTCCATACACCAGCTTCTGCCAATGCGGATACCTTTGCTTGGACTCAATTAGCACCTCGCTGATATAATAGACCGGACGTTGAACCGGATACTCCTTACCTGCCTCCTTTCGCTCCACCACAATAGCCACGCTGACCGCCCGAGCATTGGCAGCAACATATAGTAGTAACGGCTCCTTGTCAATGGGAGCGGCGAGCACAGGCGGATTGGCCAATTGCCGCTTTAAGTCCTCAAACGCTTCATCAGCGGCAGAACTCCAAACAAACTGATCCGTCTTTTTCAACATCTGATACAAAGGGATTGCCTTTTCACGAAGACGGGTGATAAACCGGCTTAACGCTGCAATCCGGCCGGCCAGTCGTTGAACATCGTTGATACACTTCGGTTTAGCCAGGGAGGTGATGGTCGTGATCTTCTCCGGATTAGCCTCAATTCCCCTGTTGGACACCAGAAAACCCAATAGCTTGCCCGCTGGTACACCAAAGACACACTTGTCTGTATTAAGCATCATCTTGTATGTCCTCGGGTTATCAAAGGTTTCCTTCAAATCATCAATCAAAGTCTCCTTCTCCCTAGACTTAACCACGATATCATCCACGTAAGCATGCACATTACGACCAATCTGCTTGTGAAGACAATTTTGTACACACCGTTGATAAGTTGCCTGGGCACTCTTGAGCCCGAAGGGCATAGACACATAGCAGAAGGCTCCAAAGGGAGTTATAAATGCCGTCTTCTCCTGGTCCTTAACTGCCATTTTGATCTGATGATAGCCAGAATATGCATCCAAAAAACTTAAACGCTCGCAACCCGCCGTAGCATCAATAATTTGATCAATACGGGGGAGGGCAAAAGGATCTGCTGGACAAGCTTTATTAAGATCTGTGTAATCCACACACATGCGCCAGGTGCCGTTCTTCTTGAGGACCAGCACCGGATTGGCCAACCACTCAGGGTGAAAAACTTCAAGAATAAAGCCAGCTGCTAAGAGCCTGGCTACCTCTTCTCCAATCGCCTTGCGTCTTTCTTTGTTAAACCGGCGGAGGAACTGTTTCACCGGTTTATATTTAGAATCCACATTAAGGGTGTGCTCAGTGAGTTGCCTCGGTACACCTGGCATGTCAGAGGGCTTCCATGCGAAAATGTCCCGATTCTCACGGATGAACTCGATGAGCGCGCTTTCCTATTTCGGATCCAGGTTGGCACTGATGCTGAACTGCTTGGACGAATCGCCAGGTACGAAGTCAATAAGCTTAGTTTCTGCTACCAATTTGAACTTCAGGGCCGGATCATGCTCCGTGGTTGGCTTCTTTAACGGAGTCATGTCTGCCGGATCAACATTGTCTTTATAATACTTCAATTCCTCGGTGGCACAGACCGACTCTGCATAGGCCGCATCTCCTTCCTCGCACTCCAAAGCGATCTTGCGGCTTCCGTGAACCATTATTGTCCCCTTGTGACCCGGCATCTTGAGCTGCAAATATACATAACAGGGTCGTGCCATAAACTTGGCGTAGGCCGGTCGCCCAAACAGGGCATGATATGGACTTTGGATTTTCACCACTTCAAACGTCAATGTCTCTGACCTGGAATCATGATCATCCCCAAAGGCCACTTCCAGAGCTATCTTACCAACGGGATATGCTGATCAGCCAGGCACTACACCGTGGAATACTGTATTAGACGGTTTGAGATTCTTATCTGTTAGTCCCATACGACGGAAGGTCTCATAGTACAGGATGTTAATGCTGCTCCCTCCATCCATGAGCACCTTGGTGAACTTGTAACCTCCCACCTGAGGCGCCACCACCAAAGCCAACTGACCCGGATTATTGACCTGGGGAGGGTGATCCTCTCTGCTCCATATGATTGGCTGTTCAGACCAACGTAGATAACGGGGTATGGCCGGTTCAACAGAGTTGACCGCCCGCCTCTGAACCTTCCGGTCTCGCTTGTCCAAGCTAGTGGTGAAGACATGGTACTGCCCACTACTCAACTGTTTTGGGTTGCTCTGGTAACCTGACTGTTGCTGCTGTTGGTTGTAACCACCCTGGTTGTTCTGACTATTTTGACCATTGCGTCCGGCCGGATTACCATTAAATCCTGAACCGGAACTTCCTCCACCGTAACCCGGCCCGGATCCTGAGCCACCGCCAGATTCGTGATCATACTGGAAATTATTAGAATTCTTGAACTCCTGCATAATAAAGCAATCCTTCCAAAGGTGGTTTGCTGGCGCCTCCTTCGTCCCATGTCTTGGACAGGGCTGGCTTAGCAGATAGTTTAGGCGGTCTGGGTTAGGGTTGGGCGCCCCATTACGGTTTTTCGGTCTACCCTTGCATCGCTGGCCATTGTCCTGTACGTTGGTATTAGCCACAAAGTCCATGTTACCATCCACTTTACGCTTGCCTCCACCACCATTGCCTGCCCAGTGATGCTGCTGACCTTTGGAGTTGTTGTTCCTCTTTCCCTTCCCTGTCTTGTCATCATCAGACTCGAGGTCCTTGCTACTATCAGAATCAGCATATTTCACCAAAGCGGCCATGAGGGTCCCCATGTCTGTGCAATGACGCTTCATCCGTCCCAACTTCAGCTTCAGGGGCCCAAACCGGCAGTTGCCTTCTAGGGTTAATACTGCAGTGTCAGTGTTGATGCGGTCTGAGGAGTGCAACACTTGTGAAACCCGGCGCACCCAATGAGTCGTTGATTCTCCTTCCTCCTGGACGCATGCAGCTAAGTCCACTATCGACATAGGCTATTTACAGGTATCCTTGAAATTGCTGATAAACCGGGCTCGTAATTGGGCCCATGAACTGATGGAATTAGCCGGCAAGCTTTTTTACCAAGTGCGGGCCGTTCCTTCAAGCATCATGGTGAAGTATTTCACACACGCCGCGTCATCCACATCAAGCATCTCCATGGCCATCTCATAGCTCTCCACCCATGTCTCTGGAGGTTGATCCGACGTGTAATTTGGTACCTTGCGCGGGCCTTTGAAATCCTTGGGCAGGCGCACGTTGCGTAAAGCGGGGATAAGGCAAGGCACCCCCAAAGAACTAGAAGTAACACCAGGTTCGGTCAACGTGGTTGGACGAACCGGCGTGAGCTGTCGAGCCTGATGTTGTGTGGCTAACTCGGCCTCCCTGCGCGCGCGGGCCCGGTCCATCACTCCCTGAGCGTTATCGGCACCACCCGCCGGGTTGTTGTCACGGGGTGCTCCACGTCGTTCATTACTCAACACTGCTGGTTCATCCATATGTCTGCTATAGCTCCAGCTTGGACGGGGGGTCGAGTGGATCCTGTCGCGATTGTACGAGTACGCTTCCTGTTGGACCAAAGTTGTCCTCAGAAGTTCCTTGACCCGTCGCGTCTCTACTGCCTGCGGCGAGTCACCTTCAATTGGAATAGCCTCCAGTCGTGCAGCAGCGGCAACAAGATTGTCCATTGGGTTGGAGTAGTGACCTGGAGGTGTTAAAGCAGCCTGAGGTATAACGGTGTTTTGACGAGGCGGGTCCATCTGACGAGGCTGAACCGGTGCACCGGTCCTAGGGGCTTCTTCCCGGTTTCCCTCCAGCGGATTGCCGGTTCTTGGTCCTGGAGTGTTGAAAAGGTCTCTGGCCTCGAAAACCGGAGGTAAACGGGACCGGTGCTTCCTCCTCATGACTTCATGCGACGCGCTCTGGTCCAACATAAGCCTGTAGGCTTATGCGTCTAAAGCGGCTCGCTCTGCGGCCATCCTGGTGTCCTCATTCGCTAGATCCGCCTTGGCCTGGGTGATCTGTTCCTTTACCTTTGCAATCTCCGCGTTGTGAATGTCCTGATCCGGCGGATTA
Source organism: Triticum dicoccoides (assembly GCF_002162155.2). NCBI lineage: Eukaryota > Viridiplantae > Streptophyta > Magnoliopsida > Poales > Poaceae > Triticum > Triticum dicoccoides. Next base: position 436,171,954 of record NC_041390.1, read on the forward strand.
ACTTCCGCCATAAGCACAGCCAACGCATCAAATAGCTCTGATAGAACCTGAGCCGGCGGGCGCACAGGGCCTCCTGCCCCGGCAGCCGTCGCCGCTGCTGAACCGGAGATCGTTGCCGCAGCTGTCGAAGAATGCGCTGCTTGTGTTCCGGCCATGAATATTCCGATCCGATTGGGAAAATCAGGGGGGTCCGGAATACTGTCGCCATCGGAACAGCTCCCAATCCGGCCATCTTGTAGCTGATAAAGAGATTCGGTTTCTCCAGTCGAAGATTCGTCATCGGAACAAACGACGGTCGCGCTGCAAAATTCCGGTCCGTCCTCATAACTTCCTCCATGGATGACTCCCACAAAGGCACGCTTCATGGCTGGTTTAACCCGGGCGGATCGCGCACGCTGAGCCATCTCGACGAGGTCGGTGCAGATGTCCGGCTCAGGGCCCGGTTCACCGATCTTGCCAATGAAAACGTGAATGCCACCAAAGGGGACCCGGTACCCGTACTCAATTGAGCCGGCCTCGGGGCCCCAGCCTGCGTCATCGATGTAGAGCTTACCGCGACGACTTTTAGTCATCCGGCCTACAGCGTAGCCCTCGAGTCCTTCAAAGCGGCCCCCCAAGAACCGGAAACCATCGTGCGATAGCCCCACGGTGGGCGCCAACTGTCGTGGTTTTGTCACGGCATATGTCCTAGAGAAAGGACTTAGTCATGGAGCCATCGCGACGGGTTAGCTTGAAGGGGTTAAAGCGGACACAAGGACGCAAGAAAGTTTATACTAGTTCGGCCCCTTCGATGAAGGTAAAAGCCTATGTCTAGTTGTGATGGAATTGATGGTGTTTCGATGACTAGGGAGCAAACAAGCTTCGCCTATGTCTCGAGTTGTTGTATGTTCTCCTTAAACCGCCGCCGGGTCGTCCCCTTATATACATGGGTGACACCCGTCGGTTCACAGAGTCCCAACACCGGTCGATATTCGTATCCGGGTTGGTCTCTCCTTATTCCTAACTTATAATACAAGCTTATATACAATTCCTGGTTTACAGCTATAAGTCTTGAACCGGCTACGGGCCTTAGGCCCTCATCTGCCTTCTTGGGCTTTATCACTCTGGAACTACTGATGAAGTTGACCCAGCCCAGATAGGCCGGTTTACGCCCGGCAGTAATATCCCCAACAGTATCCACACGTGCAGAAGGAACGTCGTGCGGCGGACTACTAGGTCCGATCACACAACCGGCATCGAGTGGAGGTGTCTATTCGCAACGTGCAAACCCTAGTGACAGTGCCAAAGTGATCAACCGCATGAGTGTGCTGCACCCCACTTTATATAGGCGTACTTCGCGGGCTCAACACTTGGGCCTCGCACGGACCCTAAAGCCCATAAGTCTACTCGGCCACAATCTGAATAGAACTTGGATCACATCCAACCAGTGTCCCCGGATCTGACCTCGTAGGTTCCTTCCCTTAAGCGCGCGACCCCTTAGGTTCAAGCCGGCTTGGTCGCATTTTGGATCACCTCCGAACTGCATGGTTGGTAGCGGCCCCTAGCAAGGCATGCCGAACACCAAGCAGACTATGAAGCTGGTTAGGCGAACCTGTACATCATACTTCCATTCCTTTTGCCATACGATATATGTTGTCGGGCTCAAGGCGAGTCTGTCATCCTTGTGTTAGCCCAACCTCTTTCTCGTTCCAGTGATGCTGACCACAAACCGGATTTATCTCATAATCCTTGTCGCATGGCCATGCTTATCCTAGTCGGATCACATGAGGGGACCAGAGTATATCTCTCCTGATCGGAGGGGCAAATCCCATCTTGCTCGACCATGTCTCACAGCATGGGTCTAGACAAGCCTGAAACCTACCTTTGTAACTACCCAGTCATGGAGTAGCGTTTAGTCGGCCCAAAGCAAGTCTGTCACCATCCTGAGCACATGCGCCAGATCAGGTCTTAGGACATAGAACGTATGTTATACTAGAAACTCACAGATGACATATCGCTGCGTCTCATAGTTGGGTCTGTCTGACTCGGACCTTATCTCGACTCGGATCCGACTACGTCGAATCCGACCAGATCCTTCCAAGTCCATATTATCCTGTTAGCATCCAATGCCCCATGGCTAGTGAGACCAAGCCATCGACCGTGTCATATGCTAGTCTAGTTGGCTGCGCATCCACACAGCCCTTTCGACTAGGGACCTTTTAGGACAGTCATCATACAATGCATAGTCTCACAAACAAGTCACGTACTTGCTGATACACATCATTGATAATGTCCAGGGACTATCTTTATTCATAAATACATAGGAAATATCATCATACATGATTGCCTCTAGGGCATATCTCCAACATTTACTTTCATTGCAAGGAACCCAGACACTGGAAAAGGAACTGCACTAAGTGGCTTGCCGAGAAGGGCAAGAAGACTAGAAGTATGACTTCTTCTTCAGGTACACTTGTTGTATATATTATAGACATTTATCTTGCTGATGTTTCTAGTAGCTCTTGGGTATATGATACCGGATCGGTTGTTCACATATGCAACTCGATGCAGGGGCTAAGCAGAACTAGGAATGTCGCAAGAGGAGAAGTTGACATACGCATCGGGAATAAAGCAAGAGTTGTTGCATTGGCCGTCAGCACTATGCAACTTAATTTACCTTCAGGATTTGTAATGGAACTTGATAATTGTTATTATGTTCCTGCTTTGAGTGGAAACATTATTTCTGCCTCATGTTTGATGAGACAAGGTTATGAATTCAGTATTAAGGACAATGGTTGTTCTATTTACTTGAATAATATGTTTCATGACTTTGCACCCATTATGAATGGGTTATTTATCCTAGTTCTTGAAGGTGAATCAGTCTATAACATAAATTTCAAGAGGCATAAGCCTAATGAGATAAATCTGACTTACATCTGGCATTGTCGACTAGGACACATTAGTCAAAAACGCATGAAGAAGCTCCATGATGATGTAATTCTAAATTTGTTTGATTTTGAATCATTCGAGACATGCGAGTCTTGCCTACTTGGTAAGATGACCAAGACTACTTTTGCAAAGAGTTGTGAGAGGGCGTCCGAGCTGTTGGAACTTATAAATAGTGATGTATGTGGACCAATGAGCACGACAGCCAGAGGTGGTTTCCAATACTTCGTGACTTTTACCGATGACTTGAGTAGATATGGATATGTCTACTTGATGAGGCACAAGTCATCTGAAGAGTCGTGGAATAATTCCACAACTGACTCCTCCGGGTACACCACAGAGAAATGGCGTGTCAGAACGAAGGAATCGGACTCTGTTGGACATGGTCCGATCAATGATGAGTCAGTCAGAGTTACCCTTGTCATTTTGGGGATACACTCTAGAAACTGCAGCTTTCACACTAAATATGGTACCATCTAAGTCCGTAGATAATACACCATATGAGATATGGACTGCGAAGAGTCACAGTTTGTCTTCTATAAAAATTTGGGGATGTGAAGCATATGTCAAGCGACTCCAGTCGGACAATCTCACACCCAAATCGGACAAGTGCATATTCATGGGATATCCAAGGGAAACCTTGGGATATTACCTCTACAACCGTGAAGAGGGCAAAGTGTTTGTCGCTCGACATGGAGTTTTCCTTGAGAAAGAGTTTCTCAATCGGAAGGCTAGTGGGAGGACGGTCTGACTCGAAGAAATTCGAGAACCACACGGGGACGTTCCGGTAGGTGATTCTGTCACACCGGAATTAGTCAGGGAACCCGTGGTGTAGTCAACTCCGGTTCCACGGAGGTCAGCAGGTTATGCAATTTGCATGACTGCAGTGTGTTGTTCTTGGAGAATAACGAGCCGACTACGTATGCAGAAGCAATGGAGAGCCCTGATTCCGAGTTATGGCTTGAGGCCATGAGATCCGAATTAAATTCCATGGATGACAATCAAGTTTGGAACTTGGTTGATCTTCCAGATGGCGTTCGAGCCATTGAGTGCAAGTGGATCTTTAAGAAGAAAACTGATATGGATGGAAATGTCACAGTCCATAAGGATCGACTTGTCGCTAAAGGTTATCGACAAGTTCAAGGAGTTGACTACGATGAGACTTACTCACCGGTAGCGATGCCTAAATCAATTTGGATCATTCTTGCTATAGCAGCATATTTCGACTATGAGATATGGCAAATGGATGTCAAAACGGCTTTCCTTAATGGAAATTTAACCGAGAATGTGTATATGACACAGCCCGAGGGTTTTGTCGATCCAAAGAAGTCTAGCATGGTATGCAAGCTTCAGAGATCCATTTATGGATTAAGGCAAGCATCTCAGAATTGGAACATTCGTTTTAATGAAGCGGTCAAAGAGTATGGCTTCATCAAGAATGACTGTGATCATTGTGTATTCAAGAAGGTCAGTGGGAGATTAGTTGCATTTTCTGATCTTATATGTGGATGACATATTATTGATTGGAAATGATGTTCAAATGCTTGAATCTGTCAAGGACTCATTGAAAAATAGTTTTTCTATGAAGGACTTGGGAGAAGCATCTTATATTTTGGGAATCAAGATCTATAGAGATAGATGGAGAAGGCTTATTGGATTAAGCCAGAGTGTGTATGTTGACAAGGTGTTGAAGTGGTTCAACATGCAAGATGCCAAGAAGGGTTTCTTGCCCATGTCACATGGCATTAGTCTTAGCAAGACTCAGAGTCCTTCGACTCCTGATGAGCGAAGATGCATGGATGGGATTCCGTATGCTTTGGTTGTTGGATCCATCATGTATGCTATGGTATGTACTCGTCCCGATGTTAGCTTTGATCTTAGCATGGTGGGCAGATACCAGGCTGATCCAGGTGAGAGTCACTAGACAGTGGTTAAGAATATCCTTTAAGTACTTGAGAAGGACTAAAGGTATGTTCCTGGATGAGCTTGTTGTAAAGAGTTACACCGATGCAATTTTCCAAACTGATAGGGATGATAGTCGATCGCAATCTGGGTTTGTGTTCATTCTGAACAGAGGAGTATTGAGCTGGAGGAGCTCCAAGCAAGATACGGTAGCTGGTTCTACAACAGAGGCCGAGTACATTGCGACTTTTGAAGCTGCAAAAGAAGGTGTTTGGGTGAAGAATTTCATTTCTGATCTTGGTGTGGTTGAGGGCGCGTCTAAGCCATTGGACCTCTATTGTAATAATAGTGGTGCCATTGCGCAAGTCAAGGAACCACAGAACCATCATAAAACCCAACACATACTCAGGCATTTTAACCTTATTTGCGACACTATTGAAAGAGGTGATGTACACATATGCAAGGTACACAGGGATGCAAATGTTGCGGATCCATTGACGAAGCCTCTCCCACGGCCGAAGCATGAGGCGAACATGAGCTCCATGGGCATAAGATGCCTAAATGATTGACTCTAGTGCAAGTGGGAGACTGTTGGAGATATGCCCTAGAGGCAATCATGTGATGATGATATTTCCATATGTATTCATCAGTCCTTTGTATTGTCCTTGAACATCATCAATGATATGTATTAATAAGTATGTGACTTGTTTGTGGAACTATGTATTGTATGATGACTGTTCTAATGGTACCTAGTTGATAAGGTTATGTGGACACATATCCTTGACTATTATACGACTCGGTTGATGACTATGTTTCACAAGTCATGTGCATGGAGATGCTAAACCGATAGTATAGACTCGGGGATGGAGATCACCGAGTCAGACATACCCACTTTGAGACGCAGCGAGATATAGCTAGTCATATGTTAGTCTCAAGTACAATGTCTATGCCATGTCCTAGACCTGAGGTCCTCACATGTTCTTGGGATGAGGATCGACTCACTTAGGGTCTATCAAAGGCTGCTCCGTATCTAGGTAGTTATAAAGGTAGCTTTCGGGTGAGTCATGAGACATGCCGCGAGACATGGTTGACCAAGATGGGATTTGTCCCTCCTATTTGGAGAGATATTCTCTGGGCCCTCTCGAATGATCAGATTCGAAAAGCATGGTTGTAGGATCGAAAGTATGTCTATAGGGGGGTGATTAGACTACTTGACCAAATAAAAATCTAGCCTTTTCCCAATTTGAAGTCTTGGCAGATTTTAGCAACTTAGCACAAGTCAAGCAATCAACCTACACATGCAAGTCTAAGAGTATAGCAGCAGAATGTAAACATATTGCACATTAAGGTAAAGGGAGGAGTTTGGAGGGAGCAAGCGCAATGTAGACACGGAGATTTTTGGCGTGGTTCCGATAAGTGGTGCTATCGTACATCCACATTGATGGATACTTCAACCCACGAAGCGTAACGGTTGCGCGAGTCCACAGAGGGCTCCACCCACGAAGGGTCCACAAAGAAGCAACCTTGTCTATCCCACCATGGGCATCGCCCACAAAGGACTTGCCACACTAGGGTAGATCTTCACGAAGTAGGCGATCTCCTTGCCCTTACAAACTCCTTGGTTCAACTCCACAATCTTGACGGAGGCTCCCAACTGACACCTAACCAATCTAGGAGGCACCACTCTCCAAAAGGTAATAGATGGTGTGTTGATGATGAACTCCTTGCTCTTGTGCTTCAAATGATAGTCTCCCCAACACTCAACTCTCTCTCATAGATTTGGATTCGGTGGAAAGATGATTTGACTGGAAAGCAACTTGAGGAAGGCTAGAGATCAAGATTCTTGTGGTTGGAATGGAATATCTTGGTCTCAACACATGAGTAGGTGGTTCTCTCTCAGAAAATATATGCTGGAAGTGTAGGCACGTTCTGATGGCTCTCTCCACGAATGAAGAGTGGGTGGAGGGATATAAATAGCCCCCACACAAAATCTAACCGTTACACACAATTTACCAAACTCAGTGGGACCGAATAGTTAAACTCGATCAGACCGATTTAGTTCAAAATGTGAACGTTGGGAATTTCGGGGGGACCGACATGTCAACTCGATGGGACCGATTTCATTAGGGTTAGGGCATAACGTAATCTTAGTGAGACCGATCACATAAACTCGGTAGGACCGATTTCTGTAATAGGCAAACAGAGAGTCGGCCAGGAAAACTCGGTGGGACCGAATCGCTCATTTCGGTGAGACCGAAACATTACGAAAGGGAAATAGAGACTTTGCATTGCGAACTCGGTGGGACCGATCGCTCATCTCGGTTGGACTGAAACGTTATGAAGGGAAACAGAGAGTTTGCAATCCCATCCCTGTGAGACCGAGATCCCTATCGGTGAGACCGAAGTGACTAGGGTTTCTGGCAGTGGCTATGTCAAATGAACTCGGTGGCGCCGGATATATCAAATTGGTGGGCCCGAGTTTGACTTTTGGTTTGGGACATATGTGGATATGAGAAAGTGGTTGAGGGCTTTTGGAGCATATCACTAAGCATTTTGAGCAAGCAAGCCATTAAGCAACACCTCATCCCCTTTTAATAGTATTGGCTTTTCCTATGGACTCAATGTGATCTTGGATCACTAAAATGAAAATGTAGAGTCTTCAGCTTGAGCCAGTTGTTGGGTAACACAGTAATCTCAAAAAAATCCTATGCACACGCAAGATCATGGTGATGCATAGCAACGAGAGGGGAGAGTATCGTCTATGTACCCTCGTAGACCGTAAGCAGAAGCGTTATGACAACGCGGTTGATGTAGTCGTACGTCTTCGTGATCGACCGATCTAGTACCGAAGATACGGCACCTCCGTGATCTGCACACGTTCAGCTCGGTGATGTCTCGCGAACTCACGATCCAGTAGAGCTTTGAGGGAGAGTTTCGTCAGCACGACGGCGTGATGATGGTGATGATGTTGCTACCGGAATAGAGCTTCGCCTAAGCACCGCTATGATATTACCAAGGTGGATTATGGTGGAGGGGGGCACCGCACATGGCTAAAAGATCAATGATCAACTTGTGTGTCTATGGGGTGCCCCCCTCCCCCGTATATAAAGGAGTGGAGGAGGGGGAGGGTCGGCCCTCTCTATGGCGCGGCCTAGGGGAGTCCTACTCCCTCGAGAGTAGGATTCCCCCCTTCCAAGTAGGAGTGGGAGAGGAAGGAAGGAGGAGAGAGGGAGGAAGGAAAGGGGGGGCCGGCCCCCCTCCCAATTCGGATTGGGCATGGGGGGCGTGCCTCCCTCTTTCCCCTTCCCTCTCCTCTATTCCACTAAGGCCCAATAAGGCCCATATACTCCCCGGGGGGTTCCGGTAACCTCCCGGTACTCCAGAAAAATGCCCGAACCACTCGGAACCATTCCAATGTCCAAATATAGGCTTCCAATATATCGATCTTTACATCTCGACCATTCCGAGATTCCTCGTCATGTCCGTGATCAAATTCGGGACTCCGAACTACCTTAGGTACATCAAAACACATAAACTCATAATACCGATCGTCACCGAACGTTAAGCGTGCGGACCCTACGGGTTCGAGAACTATGTAGACATGACCGAGACATGTCTCCGGTCAATAACCAATAGCGGAACCTGGATGCTCATATTGGCTCCTACATATTCTAGGAAGATCTTTATCGGTCAGACCGCATTACGATATACGTTGTTCCCTTTGTCATCGGTATGTTACTTGCCCGAGATTCGATCGTCGGTATCTCAATACCTAGTTCAATCTCATTACTGGCAAGTCTCTTTACTCATTCTGTAATGCCAGATCATGTAACTAACTCATTAGCTACATTGCTTGCAAGGCTTATTGTGATGTACAATACCGAGAGGGCCCAGAGATACCTCTCCGACAATTGGAGTGACAAATCTTAATCTTCATCCATGCCAACTCAACAAACACCATCAGAGATACCTGTAGAGCACCTTTATAATCACCCACTTACGTTGTGACATTTGGTAGCACACAAAGTGTTCCTCCGGTATTCGGTAGTTGCATGATCTCATAGTCATAGGAACATGTATAGTTATGGAGAAAGCAATAGCAACTAACTAAACGATCATCGTGCTAAGCTAACGGATGGGTCAAGTCAATCGCATCATTCTCTAATGATGTGATCTCGTTAATCAAATGACAACTCATGTCTATGGTTAGGAAACATAACCATCATTGATTCAACGAGCTAGTCAAGTAGAGGCAAACTAGTGACACTCTGTTTGTCTATGTATTCACACATGTACTAAGTTCCCGGTTAATACAACTCTAGCATGAATAATAATCATTTATCATGATATAAGGAAATATAAATAACAACTTTTTTATTGCCTCTAGGGCATATTTCCTTCAGTCTCCCACTTGCACTAGAGTCAATAATCTAGATTACATTGTAATGATTCTAACACCCATGTAGTCTTGGTGCTGATCATGTTTTGCTCGTGAGATAGGCTTAGTCAACGGGTCTGCAACATTCAGATCCGTATGTATCTTGCAAATCTCTATGTCTCCCTCCTTGACTTGATCGCGGATGGAATTGAAGCGCCTCTTGATGTGCTTGGTTCTCTTGTGAAATCTGGATTCCTTTGCCAAGGCAATTGCTCCAGTATTGTCACAAAAGATTTCCATTGGACCCGGTGCACTAGGTATGACACCTAGATCGGATATGAACTCCTTCATCCAGACTCCTTCATTTGCTGCTTCCGAAGCAGCTATGTATTCCTCTTCACACGTAGACCCCGCCACGACGCTCTGCTTGGAACTGCACCAACTGACAGCTCCTCCATTTAATAAAAACACGTATCCGGTCTGTGACTTAGAGTCATCCGGATCAGTGTCAAAGCTTGCATCGATGTAACCGTTTACGACGAGCTCTTTGTCACCTCCATATACGAGAAACATATCCTTAGTCCTTTTCAGGTATTTCAGGATGTTCTTGACCGTTGTCCAGTGATCCACTCCTGGATTACTTTGGTACCTCCCTGCTAAACTTATAGCAAGGCACACATCAGGTCTGGTACACAGCATTGCATACATGATAGAGCCTATGGCTGAAGCATAGGGAACACCTTTCATTTTCTCTCTATCTTCTGCAGTGGTCGGGCATTGAGTCTGACTCAACTTCACACCTTGTAATACAGGCAAGAACCCTTTCTTTGCCTGATCCATTTTGAACTTCTTCAAAACTTTATCAAGGTATGTTCTTTGTGAAAGTCCAATTAAGCGTCTTGATCTATCTCTATAATTCTTGATGCCCAATATATAAGCAGCTTCATCGAGGTCTTTCATTGAAAAATTCTTATTCAAGTATCCTTTTATGCTATTCGGATATTTAGTATCATTTTCGATTAACAATATGTCACCTACATATAATATCTGAAATGCTACGGAGCTCCCACTCACTTTCTTGTAAATACAGGCTTCTCCAAAAGTCTGTATAAAACCATATGCTTTGATCACACTATCAAAGCGTATATTCCAACTCCGAGAGGCTTGCACCAGTCCATAAATGGATCGCTAGAGCTTGCACACCTTGTTAGCACCTTTTGGATCAACAAAACCTTCTGGTTGCATTAAGGGATGCAGTTTTGACATCCATTTGCCAAATTTCATAATCATAAAATGCGACAATTGCTAACATGATTCGGACGGACTTAAGCATCACTATGGGTGAGAAGGTCTCATCGTAGTCAACTCCTTGAACTTGTCAAAAACCTTTCACAACAAGTCGAGCTTTCTAGACAGTAACATTACGGTCAGCGTCAGTCTTCTTCTTGAAGATCCAATTATTCTATATGGCCGGCCAATCAATGGGCAAGTCAACCAAAGTCCATACTTTGTTCTCATACATGGATCCCATCTCAGATTTCATGGCTTCAAGCCATTTTGCGGAATTTGGGCTCATCATCGCTTCCTCATAGTTCATAGGTTCGTCATGGTCAAGTAACATGACTTCCAGAACAGGATTACCGTACCACTCTAGTGCGGATCTTACTCTGGTTGACCTACGAGGTTCGGTAGTAACCTGATCAGAAGTTTCATGATCATCATCATTAGCTTCCCCACTTACTAGTGTAGGGATCACTGGAACTGATTTCAGTGATGAACTACTTTCCAATAAGGGAGAAGGTACATTTACCTCATCAAGTTCTACTTTCCTCCCACTCGCTTCTTTCGAGAGAAACTCCTTCTCTAGAAAGGATCCATTCTTAGCAACAAATATCTTGCCTTCGGATCTGTGATAGAAGGTGTACCCAACAGTCTCCTTTGGGTATCCTATGAAGACACATTTCTCCGATTTGGGTTCGAGCTTATCAGGTTGAAGCTTTTTCACATAAGCATTGTAGCCCCAAACTTTAAGAAATGAAAACTTGGGTTTCTTGCCAAACCACAGTTCATAAGGTGTCATCTCAACGGATTTAGATGGTGCCCTATTTAACGTGAATGCAGCTGTCTCTAAAGCGTAACCCCAAAACGACAACGGTAAATCAGTGAGAGACATCATAGATCGCACCATATCTAGTAAACAATTATGATGTTCGGACACACCATTACGCTGTGGTGTTCCAGGTGGCGTGAGTTGCGAAACTATTCCGCATTGTTTCAAATGAAGTCCAAACTCATAACTCAAATATTCGCCTCCACGATCAGATCATAGAAACTTGATTTTCTTGTTACGATGATTTTCCACTTCACTCTGAAATTCTTTGAACTTTTCAAATGTTTCAGACTTATGTTTCATTAAGTAGATATACCCATATCTGCTCAAATAATCTGTGAAGATGAGAAAATAACGATATCTGCCGCAAGCTTCAATGTTCATTGGACCACACACATCAGTATGTATGATTTCTAATAAATCTGTTGCTCGCTCCATTGTTCCAGAGAACGGAGTTTTAGTCATCTTGCCCATGAGGCATGGTTCACAAGTACCAAGTGATTCATAATCAAGTGATTCCAGAAGTCCATCAAAATGGAGTTTCTTCGTGCGCTTTACACCAATATGACCTAAACGGCAGTGCCACAAATAAGTTGCACTATCATTATCAACTCTGCATCTTTTGGCTTCAACACTATGAACATGTGTATCACTACTATCAAGATTTAGTAAAAATAAACCACTCATCAGGGGTGCATGACCATAAAAGATATTACTCATATAAATAGAACAACCATTATTCTCTGATTTAAATGAATAACCGTCTTGCATCAAACAAGATCCAGATATAATGTTCATGCTCAACGCTGGCACCAAACAACAATTATTTAGGTCTTGTCAGTGTCAAAACCGGCAGATCTCGGGTAAGGGGTCCCGAACTGTGCATCTAGGCTGGATGGTAACAGGAGGCAAGGGACACGAAGTTTTACCCAGGTTCGGGCCCTCTTGATGGAGGTAAAACCCTACGTCCTGCTTGATTCATATTGAAGATATGGGTGTTACAAGAGTATATCTACCACGAGATCAGAGAGGCTAAACCCTAGAAGCTAGCCTACGGTATGATTGTATGTTGTGATTGTTGTCCTACGGACTAAAACCCTTCGGTTTATATAGACACCGAAGAGGGTTAGGGTTACACAAGGTCAGTTACAAAGGAGGAGATATCCATATACGTATTGCCTAGCTTGCCTTCCACGCCAAGTAGAGTCCCATCCGGACACGAGACGAAGTCTTCAATCTTGTATCTTCATAGTCTAACAGTCCGGCCAATGGAGATAATCTGGCTTTCCGGAGACCCCCTAATCCAGGACTCCCACAGTAGCCCCTGAACCAGGCTTCAATGACGATGAGTCCGGCGCGCAGTTGTCTTTGGCATTGCAAGGCGGGTTCCTTCTCTGAATACATTACAGAAGAAGTTGAATACGAGGATAGTGTCCGACCTTGCAAAATAAGTCCCACATTTCACCGTAGAGAGAATAATGTTTTTTCGCAGATCTAATTTGCTGGCTTGTTTTGACAGCATGACGTTATGTCATGGCCCGGTGATTATTCAAACCGTTTCTTTTAACCAGCCCCGCACATAACGCGAGGCAGTTTTTCGACACGTCTTGTCAAAGCAGAGATCGTGTCCCCTTATTACGGGATTCTCATTAATATAGGCGTGGGTAACCCAACCGCGCCATCAATTGCGGCGCTTGGGGGATAAGCGAGTTTTACTAGGCAAGTGGGGACGTTTAATTTTGTCTGCCCATATAAAGGGATAAGGATTCACCTTTCTATCCACGCCTTCTTCCTCCTTTGCTCATCCGCTCCCGCATACTCGAGCTCTAGCGCCCAAGTCCTCACTTCCATCTCAACCTTCTCCAACCATGTCCAGAGCGGGAGGCAAGTGGATGGTCTCCTCCATCACGGAGGGAGACGTCAAGAAACTGAGGAGAACCGGATACCTGCACGACAATATCGTGCACCGGCTCCCAGATGAGGGACAGCTCATCCCCACCCCCCGAGCCCCATGAGAGGGTGGTATTCCTCACCCATTTCCTCCGTGGACTAGGATTCCCTCTCCATCCCTTCGTCCGGGGGCTCATGCTTTATTACGGCCTGGATTTCCATGATCTAGCCCCAAACTTCATCCTCAACATCTCGGCATTTATCGTCGTGTGCGAGGCCTTCCTCCGCATCAAGCCCCACTTCGGCTTATGGCTGAAGACCTTCAATGTCAAGCCGAAGGTAGTGAGCAGCCGCCAGGCGGAGTGCGGAGGCACCATGGTGGGCAAGATGCCCAACATCACATGGCTCGAGGGCACCTTCGTGGACACCATAAAGGGGTGGCAATCGGGGTGGTTCTATATCACCAAGCCGCGCGACCCCGCATGGGTAGCGGCCCCCGAGTTCAGATCCGGCATCCCCATGCGGCTCACCTCCTAGAAAGAGAAGGGCCTGTCCTGGGGTAATTCAAAAGAGCTGACTGGACTCCAGTCATGTATTCAAAACATGGTGGATAAGAAGCTCAAGCTTGTCAACATAGTCCAGGTTATGCTCGCCGGATACTCCCGTGCCAACAACGGGAGTTTACCTTGTGGGAGTTCAATCCAGCGCATCACCGAACTCTGAACAGGCTCTTCGACATGACTCATGAAGATGCCTGGAGGGTGCTGTTCAAGGGCACCGCGGTCCCTCCCCCCATTACTGAGGATCGTGGATTTAGTGCGAAGCACCACACCAGTGTGATAAGTTGTTTTACCTCTTACAGGATATTTGTTATATATATATATATAGATTGGCTCTATGCGGGATCTAAACTCCCGTAATTTTGACAGGACTGGCAGAAGATGGCCGGACAGATCGACTGTCCGGCTCCCTTGCCCGAAGGCCCCGCAGACGCTCTTCTGACGAAGATGCTGACTCCAGACCCCTATAAGGTTCCGGAGAAGACCAAGAAGGCCAAGGGAGCTCAAAAGAGTTCCCGACGCCACGCATCGTCGGACTCACCGTCCGATGACTCTATGGCGCACTCTTCCCCCGAAGACAAGGAAGAGTAAGAAGAGGCTCCCCCACCTACTGGGGGAGACAAAAAAAGGAAGGCCGCCCCAACTGGGGAGGCCGAAGGGTCCAAAAAGGGAAGGACGCCGCTCCCTCCGGACAGCTCCACCGTCGCCGACGACAGTGAAGATGAGTGGTTGCCCAGGGGAAAGCCCCAGGGGAGATCGTAAGTGTTCGGATACCAAAGTAACCCATAGGATTCCTTTGTCGTATTGCTTTCCCTAACGCTGAACTCAATTGTACAGGCTGCCCCGAGCCAATATCGAGGTATCCTCGGACGGCTCCCTGGCTTCGTCGGACATGGATAGCGATCCAGTCCCGACGGCCACCTCCCCTCATCCAGCCGACGACACCGAGGTGTTGTCTCAAGAGGCACCGGATCGAGGGGGGACAGTCCCGGAGGTGCCGCAAGGTGACCTTCCGGACTGCGGGAGCCGAGGGGACAGGGTCCCCGAGAGCTCCGAGTTCGGCCCTCAGCCGAACACCGCGTCGGACCCTCCAACGGCTCTGAGCTCGGGTAGGCGGTCCCCTTCTAAGGAGGGTGAAACGCCTGTGCCGGTGACCTCTGTCCATCCAGAGGCGCCGGACACTATGTTGTAAGCGCTTCGCAGCGCTTCCATCGAGGAGGAGCACTGCACTATCATGAGTGCGGTGATCCAGAAGGTTCAGTCAGCCAAGAGCGGATTGACTGAGGCCTGTACTAGCCTTCTAACAGGCTTCGAGGTAAGTATTTTAAAATGTAGTAGAAGTGTTACCGCATAGACAGTAGCCCCTGATGCTTTGTTCGGTGTTCACAAAGGAAAGCCGAACAGAGGATCAAATAATATCGCAGGAGTCTAATATAAGTATGTCAATATGCATGTGCAGGCTTCGCTGCTGGCGTCCGCCGCACTAACTGCGAAGGTCGCTGTAGTGAAGGAGGCCCTCGAGGGGTCCCAGAAGGAGCTCGGCCTTGCTAATAGGCAGCTCGAGGAGAACAAGGGTAAGTGATACGCCGTCTGTAGATGAGAAAAAGGACGCGATTGCTAAATGACAGGATCATTGTATGTTTGCCAGGGGCCACGGTCGAGGTGGCGACCCTGAAGCAAGCGCTGTCCTAGGCCGAAGAAAAGGCGGCCCAGGAGCGCACCGAGCGAGAGAGGCACGAGGCTCGGGTGGGCGAGGTGCAGCAAGAGCTCCAGGCTCTCGTGACCAAGCACGAGGCGTTGGAGCTTGACTTGAAGACGAGAGAGTCTGAGCTTGCCGCGGCCCGTGAGAGCGCGAGGAGTGCCAAGGCCGAGGCCCAGAAGGCCCTTCAGGAGATCGACGCAATGAAGAAGATAGCGGCGGGTAAGGCTTTCTATATGCAAAGCAAGCATGTAAAGGTGAATTACCTATTACTTACCCGAATCCGGAGCTCTTCAGGAGCATTCACAGATTTGCCCCGCAGTGTGTCCGATGCCGCACTGTTCTACCAGGCTGAGGACGGAAGCTCGACGGAGAAGCTGTTCTGGTCTCAGTATGCTGAGGCCGAACATCCGGTGCCAATGAGCGACCAGCTGAAGCAGATGGCTGAACTACATAGGGCGGCCGATCAGGCCATGAAGGGCTTCATAGTCCGGTTGTGGCCTAGCGACGCCCTTCCGAATAGCTTCTTCGGCCTGGTGAGGCGGCTTGTGGATGCATGCCCACGGCTGGAGGTCGTCAAGCGATCCGTCTGCATTGAAGGTGCACGCCAGGCCTTCGCCCGTGTGAAAACGCAGTGGGTCAAGCTAGACGCCGTGAAGCTTATCAAGGAGGGACCGCCGGAGGGCAAGGAGCACCGCCACCCCAAGATGTACTATGAGGGTGTTCTGCCGGGCGCCCGTCTTATCGCAGATGAGTGTTCACAAAATGTAATATTTGAATGAGACTTGCTCATTTTTTTATCCTATGTAATGAAAACTTGTTTCATATGCGCTATGCAACGCTTGTGTGAATTTAAAATATTACCTTCTGTTTGGTTGTTTATCCAATCTGAGAGATGGCTAGTCCTTGGCTTCTGCCCCCATGCCACGAGTGCCGGGGTGTTCGGGATAAACCTGAGCACTCTTTTTCCCATGTTTGGGTCCTTCGAGGGAGGTGCTCAGCACAACGAACAAGGCAACCGGACTAATAATGCTTTATCACTCTCACTTAGCCATAGAATTCTATAATTTTGAATTTCGGCGAAGCCCCTGGTATTCGGAAGGCCAAATTCGGGGCGCGATACACGCCTGTAAGCCGGACGGAGCTGGCCCCTCGCCCTAAGCGGCATAAGTCTTTAGGGACTCGAAAAACCTCGCCGAACAGCGACCAGTTTCTCGCCTTATCATGACAGTCAGTTTTAGCTTTCTCTATTGAGGTGCTCGGCCTGGCAGAACCGGGGCACAATCGCAGTAGTTCTCCTAGCGCTACCTTAGCCGATAGAGCGGAACGTAAGGTACCAAAACATAGGAGCCGGGCAAACCCAACATTTGACCAAAGACATGATTCGGAGCTGATGCATATAATGCTATAAGTTCGGGGTGCCGCACTTGTGAAAGTGTTCGGACTTTTCACACCATATTGTGGGTATGTAAGCCCCTAGTGCATTGGCTGTACCTGAGTGTATGGTTGCTAGGCGTCATTAATGAACACATAGATATGTATACATATAACAAAATGCGATAATAGTCGTAATGTCACGCATTGTATATTAAAAAATTGCATTAAAGCAGAGTGATACAAATAGTGTAATGAGCAAAAGAGTAGGACTATGTCCCATCCAAGGGCGATCCGAGGAATTATGTGAAATCTGTAATCCACCTGGGAATTCCGTAGTCGTCGGCCTCCTTGGTTGCTGTATCATGTGTTCGGCAATAGAGCTGCCGGACAGTGTTTCCAGAGATTGAAGTCCTGAAAGAAAAAGGAAAATAACCAAACGGGAAGCCCCTAGTGTGGTTTAGGCCGCGTTTTGGGACGTGTCGTAGTTGTGCCTCCCCCTCCCCATCTGTGCCCATGGTATTTTTAATGCGTAATGATGTACGCGCGGCACGAACAACGTTGTTGGGCTGGGGTTGGGGTGGCCGCCGTATTGCTACGCGAGCTCAGATCGTGCCAGGCGGTCCGTTTGCCGATTGCCCCGAGCGCGCTTGAAGGCGTCCGGACTTTGAAATGCCGAACTGGTAGATTGCCTTGAAAGGCTGCTTTGCGCTTCTGCTGCGAGGGCCGCGGTATGCTCCTCTGTTCGGAGAGAGCGCTCTGTGTTTCCATTGACTGTAATAACTCCGCGAGGTCCTGGCATCTTGAGCTTGAGGTATGCATAATGTGGTACCGCATTGAATCTATGCGGTTCGTCCGAGCAGTGTGTGATAACCACTGCGGAACGGGACTATATCGAAGATTAAATCTTCGCTTCGGAAGTTATCTGGGGATCCGAAGACCACTTCCAGTGTAACTGAGCCTGTGCAGTGGGCCTCTACACCTGGAATGACGCCTTTAAAGGTCGTCTTTGTGGGTTTGATCCTTGAGGAATCTATACCCATTTTGCGCACTGTGTCCTGATAAAGCATGTTCAGGCTGCTGCCGCCGTCCATGAGGACTCGAGTGAGGTGACATCCGTCGATGATTGGGTCTAGGACCAGTGCGGCGAATCTGCCATGATGGATACTAGTGGGGTGGTCCCTGCGATCGAAGGTGATCGGACAGGAGGACCAAGGGTTGAACTTCGGGGCGACTGGCTCCAGCGCATATACATCCCTGAGCGCACGCTTCCGCTCCCTCTTGGGGATGTGGGTTGCGTATATCATGTTCACCGTCCTCACTTGTGGGGGAAACCTCTTATGACCTCCAGTGTGTGGTTGCCGGGGTTCTTCCTCGTCATCGCTATGCGGCCCCTTGTCCTTGTTTTTGGAAATTAACTTGCCGGCCTGCTTGAACACCCAACAATCCCTGTTGGTGTGATTGGCTGGCTTGTCTGGGGTGTTGTGTATTTGACAAGAGCGATCGAGTATACGGTCCAAGCTGGACGGACCTGGCGTACTTTGTTTGAATGGCTTTTTCCGCTGACCGGGTTTAGAGCCTTTGAATCCGGCATTGACTGCCGTATTCTCAGTACTTTCGCCGTTAATGCGGCGCTTATGCTTGTTGCGACGTGACCTGCTGTTGCCGTCCTTGGTATCTGAGGTACCATGGTTCTTTGATATGTTGTTACTGCGAGCCAACCAGCTGTCTTCTCCCGCACAAAAGCGGGTCATGAGCATCGTGAGGATGCCATAGATTTCGGCTTTTCCTGACCAAGGTGCCGGGCTAGCACTCATCTCGGATGTTATGCTTGAAAGCCGCTAAGGCCTCCGCATCCAGACAGTCGACAATTTGGTTTTTCTTTGTAAGGAACCAGGTCCAGAATTGCCTGGCCGACTCTTCTGGCTGCTGAATTATGTGGCTCAAGTCATCAGCGTCTGGTGGTCGCACATAAGTGCCCTGAAAGTTGTCGAGGAATGCGGCTTCCAGATCTTCCCAACAGCTAATGGAGTCCGCTGGCAAGCTATTAAGCCAATGCCGTGTTGGTCCTTTGAGTTTTAGTGGGAGGTACTTGATGGCATGTAAGTCATCACCGCGGGCCATGTGGATGTGGAGGAGGAAGTCCTCAATCCATACCGCGGGATCTGTTGTGCCGTCGTATGATTCAATGTTTATAGGTTTGAAACCTTCTGGGAATTGATGTTCCATTACTTCGTCTGTGAAGCATAAGGGGTGTGCGGCGCCTCTGTATTGGGCTATATCGCGACGCAGCTCGTATGGGTCCTGCCCGTTGTGTTCGGCCCGGCCGGATTTGCTTTTACTGTATCCGGCGTGACGTTTACCGTCTCGAAGAGTGGTGCGCCCTCGTGATCTGTAGATCGATCTTGAGTGCTTTGCTTTGTCCTCCAATATGTATCGCAGGTCTGGCGTATCTCCCCATGCCTTTTTATTTGGATGGCGTTGGGGTGGAGGCTGAGCTTTTGGCATGAATGCCTCTCTATCGCGGCCACGAGGTGGCCGATCAGCCGTATCATACGCTTCTTCCTCCAGTCGGGGTAGTAACCTGCGCCTTGGGTAACTCTTGGAGGGACACTCGAGTTTATATTCCTCGGCTGCGGGGACTTCAGTCCATTTGTTAACTAGCAGATCTTGATCAGCTTAAAGCTGTTGCTGCTTTTTCTTCAGGCTATTTGCCGTGGCCATAAGCCTGCGCTTGAAGCGCTCTTGTTCGACGGATCCTCTGGTACGGCGAATTCATCGTCGCCGAGGCTTGCCCCGTCTTTGGAGGGGGGCATGTAATTGTCGTCCTCCTCCTCTCCGCCAGCCGCTCTCTCAGGAGAGCTGGCTCCTTCATCCTCCTGATCTAACTCTTGCTGGAGGGGGTTTTCGTTGTCTTCGGCGCTATCTGGAGTGTTATTATCTCCTGTGCCGGTATCACCACGTTTGCTTTGGTGGGACTTAGAGCGGCGCCGCTGACATCGGCGCTTGGGTTGCTTCTTGGAGGGGTCATCCTCCGCTATCTCGTCGCCGTTGCCTTCATTGGGTGTATCCACCATGTATATGTCATACGACGAGGTGGCTTTCCAGTGCCCTATAGGAGCTGGTTCATGTCCGTCTCCTACATCGTCGTCCATACCGTCGATGTCTTCGGAGTCGAAGTCGAGCATGTCGGTTAAATCATCGACGGTGGCTACAAAGTGGATGGTGGGTGGGCGTTGAATTTCTTCGTCGTCCACATCCCAGTCCTGTTGGCCATGATCCGGCCAAGGCTCTCCTGACAAAGAGAGAGACCTTAGTGAATTCAGAATGTCGCCGAAGGGCGAGTGCTGAAAGATATCCGCAGCGGTGAATTCCATGATCGGCGCCCAGTCGGATTCGATTGGCAGGGGCGCGGATGGTTCAGGGTCCGGAGGAGAGTCCGGCACCTTGGAGTCACGGGCTGCGCAGAGGATTATGCTGGTGTTCGGCTCGATCACCGTTGAGACTATAGCCCCTGAGGCGGTGTCTAGCCACCCGTCCTCGATTGGTGCAGCTGGCTCCGAGCTAAGGGTCGGAGCTGGTGTGGGCGCGGCCTCTGGAGTACCGTCTGGTGGCAGAGCTAGGTCATGCCCATCGAGACAATGTGGCGCGCCCGGCTGTGGCTCGAATCCGTCAAAGATCAAGTCTCCGCGGATGTCGGTCGTGTAGTTCAAACTTCCAAATCTGACCTGATGGCCAGGGGCGTAGCTTTCAATCTGCTCCAGATGGCCAAGCGAATTAGCCCGCAGTGCAAAGCCGCCAAATACGAAGATCTGCCCGGGGAGAAAAGTCTCACCCTGGACCGCATCGCTACCGATGATAGTAGGAGCCATCAAGCCTAACGGCGACGACATAGAGGAACTCTCAATGAAAGCACCAATGTCGGTGTCAAAACCGGCGGATCTCGGGTAGGGGGTCCCGAACTGTGTGTCTAGGCTGGATGGTAACAGGAGGCAAGGGACACGAAGTTTTACCCAGGTTCGGGCCCTCTTGATGGAGGTAAAACCCTACGTCCTGCTTGATTAATATTGAAGATATGAGTGTTACAAGAGTATATCTACCACGAGATCAGAGAGGCTAAACCCTAGAAGCTAGCCTATGGTATGATTGTATGTTGTGATTGTTGTCCTACGGACTAAAACCCTCCGGTTTATATAGACACCGGAGAGGGTTAGGGTTACACAAGGTCGGTTACAAAGGAGGAGATATCCATATACGTATTGCCTAGCTTGCCTTCCACGCCAAGTAGAGTCCCATCCGGACACGAGACGAAGTCTTCAATCTTGTATCTTCATAGTCTAACAGTCCGGCCAATGGAGATAATCCGGCTGTCCGGAGACCCCCTAATCCAAGACTCCCACAGGTCTAATACTAATCCTGAAGGTAGATGTAAAGGTAGCATGCCGACGGCGATCACATCGACGTTGGAACCATTTCCCACGCGCATCATCACCTCGTCCTTAGCCAATCTTCGCTTAATCCGTAGCCCCTGTTTCGAGTTGCAAATGTTAGCAACTAAACCAGTATCAAATACCCAGGCACTACTGCGAGCATTAGTAAGGTACACATCAATAACATGTATATCAAATATACCTTTCACTTTGCCATCCTTCTTCTCCGCCAAATATTTGGGGTAGTTCCGCTTCCAGTGACCAGCTCCTTTGCAGTAGAAACACTCAGTCTCAGGCTTAGGTCCAGACTTGGGTGTCTTCACTTGAGCAGCAATTGGCCTGCTATTCTTCTTGAAGTTCCCCTTCTTCCCTTTACCCTTTTTCTTGAAACTGGTGGTCTTGCTAACCATCAACACTTGATGTTCCTTCTTGATTTCTACCTCCACAGCCTTTAGCATTGCGAAGAGCTCGGGAATCGTCTTATCCATCCCTTGCATATTATAGTTCATCACGAAGCTCTTGTAGCTTGGTGGCAGTGATTGAAGAACTCTGTCAATGACACTATCATCAGGAAGATTAACTCCCACTTGAGTCAAGTGGTTGTGGTACCCAGACATTCGGAGTATATGTTCACCGGCAGAACTATTCTCCTCCATCTTGCAGTTGTAGAACTTATTGGAGACTTCATATCTCTCAATTTGGGCATTTGCTTGAAATATTAACTTCAACTCCTGGAACATCTCATATGCTCCATGACGTTCAAAACGCCGTTGAAGTCCCGGTTCTAAGTCGTAAAGCATGGCACACTAAACTATCGAGTAGTCATCATCTTTGCTCTACCACGTGTTCATAACATATGGCGTTGCTCCTGCAGTGGGTTTGTCACCTAGCGATGCTTCCAGGACGTAATTCTTCTATGCAGCAATGAGGATAATCCTCAGTTTACGGACTCAGTCCATGTAGTTGATACCATCATCTTTCAACTTAGCTTTCTCTAGGAATGCATTAAAATTCAACGGAACAACAACACGGGCCGTCTATCTACAACAACATAGACATGCAAAATACTATCAGGTACTAAGTTCATGATAAATTAAAGTTCAATTAATCAAATTACTTAAGAACTCCCACTTAGATAGACATCTATCTAATCATCTAAGTGATCACGTGATCCATATCAACTAAACCATGTCCGATCATCACGTGAGATAGAGTAGTTTTCAATGGTGAACATCACTATGTTGATCATATCTACTATATGATTCACGCTCGACCTTTCGATCTTGAGTGTTCCGAGGCCATATTTCCATATGCTAGGCTCGTCAAGTTTAACCCAAGTATTCTGTGTGTGCAAAACTGGCTTGCACCCGTTGTATGTGAACATAGAGCTTATCACACCCGATCATCACGTGGTGTCTCGGCATGACGAACTGTAGCAACGGTGCGTACTCAGGGAGAACACTTATACCTTGAAATTTAGTGAGAGATCATCTTATAATGTTGTCGCCGAACTAAGCAAAATAAGATGCATAAGTGATATGATATGGCCATCATCATCTTGTGCCTTTGATCTCCATCTCCAAAGCACCGTCATGATCACCATCATCACCGGCTTGACACCTTGATCTCCATTGAAGCATCATTGTCGTCTCGCCAACTATTGCTACCGCTTAGTGATAAAGTAAAGCAATTACATGGCGATTGCATTTCATACAATAAAGCGACAACCATATGGCTCCTGCCAGTTGCCAATAACTGTGTTACAAAACATGATCATCTCATACAATAAAATTTAGCATCATGTCTTGACCATATCACATCACAACATGCCCTGCAAAAACAAGTTAGACGTCCTCTACTTTGTTGTTGTAAGTTTTACATGGCTGCTACAGGCTGAGCAAGAACCGTTCTTACCTACGCATCAAAAAACACAACGCGGTATAGTGATTGATTTTTGATCTTCAGAAAGAACCATGTTCACTGAATCCGATTCAACTAAAGCTGGAGAAACAGACACCCACTAGCCACCTATGTGCGAAGCACATCAGTAGAACCAGTCTCGCGTAAGCGTACGCGTGATGTCGGTCTGGGCCGCTTCATCCAATAATGTCGCTGAATCAAGAATCAACTAGTGATGGCAAGCAATATGTATATACCTATGCCCACAACTCCTTTGTGTTCTACTCGTGCATATAACATCTACGCATGAACCTGGCTCGGATGCCACTGTTGGGTAACACAGTAATTTTAAAAAAATTCCTACGCACACGCAAGATCATGGTGATGCATAGCAACAAGAGGGGAGAGTATCGTCTACGTACCCTCGTAGACCGTAAGCAGAAGCATTATGACAACGCGGTTGATGTAGTCGTACGTCTTCACGATCGACCGATCTAGTACCGAAGATACGGCACCTCCGCAATCTGCACATGTTCAGCTCGGTGACATCCCGCGAAATCACAATCCAGTAGACCTGGGAGGGAGAGTTTCGTCAGCATGATAGCATGATGACGGTGATGATGTTGCTACCGGAACAGGGATTCGCCTAAGCACCGCTACGATATTACCGAGGTGGATTATGGTGGAGGGGGGCACCGCACACGGCTAAAAGATCAATGATCAACTTGTGTGTCTATGGGGTGCCCCCTCCCCCGTATATAAAGGAGTGGAGGAGGGGGGGACGGCCCTCTCTATGGCGCACCCTAGGGGAGTCCTACTCCCTCCAGGAGTAGGATTCCCCCCTTCCAAGTAGGAGTAGGAGAGGAAGGAAGGAAAGGGGGGCCGGCCCCCTCCCAATTCGGATTGGGCTTGGGGGGGCCTCCCTCTTTTCCCTTCCCTCTCCTCTATTCCACTAAGGCCCAATAAGGCCCATATACTCCCCGAGGGGTTCCGGTAACCTCCCAGTACTCCGGAAAAATGCCCGAACCACTCGAAACCATTCCGATGTCCAAATATAGGCTTCCAATATATTGATCTTTACGTCTCGACCATTCTGAGACTCATCGTCATGTCCATGATCAAATCCGGTACTCCGAACTACCTTCGGTACATCAAAACACCTAAACTCGTAATACCGATCGTCACCGAACGTTAAGCGTGCGGACCCTATGGGTTCGAGAACTATGTAGACATGACCGAGACATGTCTCCGCTCAATAACCAATAGCGGAACCGGGATGCTCATATTGTCTCCTACATATTCTAGGAAGATCTTTACTGGTCAAACCGCATAACGGTATACGTTGTTCCCTTTGTCATTGGTATGTTACTTGCCCGAGATTCGATCGTGGGTATCTCAATACCTAGTTCAATCTCGTTACCGACAAGTCTCTTTACTCATTTCGTAATGCTACATCCCATAACTAACTCATTAGCTACATTTCTTGCAAGGCTTATTGTGATGTACATTACCGAGAGGGCCCAAAGATACCTCTCCGGCAATCGGAGTGACAAATCCTAATCTTGATCCATGCCAACTCAAAAAACACCATCGGAGACACCTGTAGAGCACCTTTATAACCACCCAGTTACGTTGTGACGTTTGGTAGCACACAAAGTGTTCCTTCGGTATTCGGGAGTTGCATGATCTCATAGTCATAGGAACATGTATAGTTATGGAGAAAGCAATAGCAACAAACTAAATGATCATCGTGCTAAGCTAACAGATGGGTCAAGTCAATCACATCATTCTCTAATGATGTGATCCTGTTAATCAAATGACAACTCATGTCTATGGTTAGGAAACATAACCATCATTGATTCAACGAGCTAGTCAAGTAGAGGCAAACTAGTGACACTCTATTTGTCTATGTATTCACACATGTACTACGTTTCTGGTTAATACAATTCTAGCATGAATAATAAACATTTATCATGATATAAGGAAATATAAATAACAACTTTATTATTGCCTCTAGGGCATATTTCCTTCACCAGTTTGTGTCCTTGGTATTTTGAGGGGTCCACATTCCTGATCCATGCCATGCCAGTCACTGAACTTTCAAAAATGATCATCTTGGAATAACATTAGTTCAATGAGCTATATGTTGTTAGGAATGATCAAAACCACCCAGGGATAGTTGCACTTTCAATGGCCATGCGATTTGGGTTAAGTGTTAACCCAGTTCGGAAATCTGTATCATGGTTTCAAGAAGAGAGGTCGAGCTATCACAAGGGTGACAAGTACTCACCTTGAGCTCGACAACAAATGTCATGAGGCAAAAGGAATGTTGCATATGACACATTGTCGAGGTTCGTCAAATGAATTTACGCACACATGGGAGTTGGCACGGTCTGCTAGGAGCCACTACCAACTATCAACTTGGTCGTGTCCATGCGTACGTGAACCTATAGGGTCGCACAGTTAAGGGGCTGCAACCCATTCGGATTGGATCCGAGTGGAAATGGATGTGGACTCCTAGTGGGCCCAAGTGTTGAGCCCACCTCAGAGGTCTATATAAAGGGGAGTGGGCGCACCACTTAGGGTTAACCTTTCTGACCCTAGTTAGCCACCGCCACTCCCCACGCCCAAGCCGCGCGACCGGACCTAGCAGTCCGCCGCTCGACGCTGCTCCCCATACGTGTGGATACCTTGGAGGCATTGCATCTGCGGTGCTTGGACGAACCGTTCAAGGGAACCGCAAGGTGCCGTTCGCGGGAGATCGGCAACATAAGAAGGAGACGGGTCGAGAGATCGACTACATGCATCACCAACTCTACTTCCGCTATGGTGACTACGTGTCTAGTGGTAAACCCGATCACATAATCTATTTTCAGCAGCATGATCTTGGGTGCGTGGTAGAAAATTTTATTTGGTGCTAGCATAGCATACCGCGTGTTGTGGTTTTGTCACGGCAGATGTCCTAGTGAAAGGACTTAGTCATGGAGCCATCGCGACGGGTTAGCTTAAAGGGGTTAAAGCGGACAATGGACACAAGGAATTATACTAGTTCGACCCCTTACGATGAAGGTAAAAGCCTACTCCAGTTGTGATGGAATTGCTAGTGTTTCGATGACCAGGGAGCGAATCCGCTTTGCCGGGCTCTCGAGTTATTGTTGTATGTGCCTAAACCGCTGCCGGGTCGTCCCTTTATATACACAGGTTGATGCCCGGCGGTTTACAGAATCCCGAGGCCGGCTCATAAACATGCCCGGCTCGGTTTCTACCTTTCCTTGCCTTACAACATAAGTTACATATCATATGGCGGTTTATGCCTATGGGCTCTAATCCGCCTTTGGGCCCTGGGCCTTCATGTTAGATCTCCTCTGTAAAGCGACATACCTCTTTGTCTTCATGGGCTTCAAACATGACTAACTCCTTGTGGACATAACCCGGCCCCTCATGGCCGGTTTATACTTAATAGTAATATCCCCAACATTAGGCCCCAGATTGATTTGAACTCGTTCATGTCAATCTGCAACACTTAGAAAAATTCCTCCTTCTGCACCTTCGCGTAGATCTTGTAAAGCACCATGACGTCATCTTCTAGGTTCATAATAAACTGCCATGACGCCATCTGTTCATTAAAACCGAAGATACCCTTCATTAATGATCCTCCAACAATCGAGGCAACAACTTTGCTGCATATCCATTTTTTGGGCTCCTTGATTCCCGCACCTATCGCTTATCTCTTTGTCTTATAAATAGGGCTGAGGGTCCCTTTCCTTTCCTCATGTTGCCTCTTTGTCTCTCTTCTATCTCGCGTCGCTTCAGCACTCGAGCGCCGACGCCGCTGTCAACCTTCGCTTCTGCCTCAACTCCGGCCGCTACATCACCCTGACCGTACCAGAAACCCGCAGCGCCTCTCCGCTGTTTCACACCTTTAGTAAGTTGTTCTTCCTTTCCTCTGTAGATTCGCTAGGGTTCGCGCGAGTTCATAGAAACTTCATGGTGTTCTTCCCTTATTCTTCATTAGATCCTTGTGTAATGGACTCCAAACTTGATGTACTTCCATTCGGTAGTAATGATAGTCCTTATTTTGTCATCAAACCATGTTCGTTGTGCGTAAAAATCCGATCTGGAACTTCACAAACTGCTCAAGCACCAATTTTACGGTCTAAATATTTTCCTTTTCCTGACATGTGGTAGATTCAAAATTCCAATGTGAACCTATGAAACTTGTTTTTCCTCACTTAGTCGTTTTTTTGCTTCAGATCTGTACTTTCATTGTCTGCGTAGGCGGTTTATCCTTTAGAAAATAATCTGCCATATGCCATTAGTCCCCTCGTAAACCGCCAATCGCTTTACCATTTATAATAGCATCAACCTCCAGTTTAACAATTTTGCATGCTTGAATGCTTTTTCCTTAACCTGCTACGCTTTATGCTTGCTAACCATGAGTCTTAAACCAGCATCAATCTTTTCCAGCTCCTCATTCGAAATGGCCAAACAATTTTATGCTTGTAACTGGGTCCCTTCCCGGGTTACTGAAGAGTAGCTAGATGGATGCGTTAGAACTGGCGTTTTACCAAAACAAAGTGAAATCCACTGGCGTATTCCCGGTCTAGAAAATCCTCCTACCCCAAAAGACGGCAAGGTAGTGGTATTTGTTGATCACATGAACCGTGGTTTTAAACTTCCCGGATCCAAATTTTTCCATGATGTGCTTGCCAGCTTCCAGATCCACCCTCAAGATATTGGACCCAACTCTGTGTCCAATATTTGCAACTTTCAAGTGTTTTGTGAAGCCTATCTGCAAGAAGAGCCAACTGTTGAAATGTTCCGGGATTTTTTCTATTTGAACTGTCATACTGAATTTGTAGACGGGCCCAACACTAAACTTGGCGACGTCTCCATTCAGAAAAGGAAGGATGCCAGCTTCCCTCATGCCAAACTTCACAGTCATCCTAAGGATTGGAACCAGACTTGGTTCTACTGTAAGGATACTTCCCCTGAAGATGAGAACCCTCTGTCAGGTTATCGTGCTCACCGACTTACCAACACACACCCATTTCCGCAACGGCTGACTGCCAAGGAACGATCCACATACGCACCACAACTCGCCAAGCTCAGAGCTTTCATGGCTAACGGTTTGACAGGAGTGGACTTTGTTTGTTGCTGGATATCTTGGAGTATTTTACCGTTAAGCCGTCGCCCCGGTTTAATGTGTGAGTACACAGGGGACTCAAAAGATCCTCAACGACATATTGATATTCAGCTAACAGAGGCTGAAGTTACTAAGTCTATTAAGAAGATGCTGAATGAATCAGAAGCTGTCTGCAGCAGGACTGGGTTAAGTCCCTTCTATACTTTGAATAAACCACCAGCTGTAAGAATTGCTTCACTCCTGCTTTGTACTTGATATTCTTAACCGTGCAATCTTTTATATCCTCTGTCAATCTTTTAACAGGGTGACGACCCATTTTGGAAGAAGGAACCTCAAGATAAACCGGCCAAGACCCCTCGACCTAAGACGAAGGTCGTCAAGAGACCTGCCAAGAAGAAGGCAGTTGAATCCACTGGGTTGAACCTCGATGATGATCTTGATAATCCGACCTCAGAGGTAGAACTTGACTCTCTTGGTTCGTTTTTCATACACCTCATTGACAATGATTATTATCAGGATGACGCTGAAGGAAGCCAAGCCGATGACGCAAAGGTAATTGTCCTTTCCTCCGGTTCAGACCCTCTGCCAACAAAAAAAATCCGTCAAGCAATCTGGAAAGTAAGATTTTCTCACCCCCTAGCTCACTTGGACCCACACTTTCTTTTGAAGAAGCAGCAATGCGAAGCTCGCCGCATAACTCGGCACAGCGGCCAAGTAGTCACTTCAGCCGGTTTACCGAACACTCTGGTTCGGAAGCGTCAAACTGAGGTCTCACCCACTTCCGATCCTTCTTATCCCAAGGCAGGTTATTTTCGACAACCCCTTAATCCATCCGATTCCAATTATCAGGGAACGCCTCATTCATCATTTGGCGAGTCAACGGCCACACAGCTTCCTCCTCTTAAGACTGTTCCTGGGTAAATACTTTAAACTTAGTCTTTTAACGCTTTATACTTGCATGTTATACTGACCTTTATATCTTTTCCTTTCAGGGCCAAGGCCAGACCCAGTAAGAAAGCTCGGGTAAATAAACCATCTGATGACCATGTGGTTGTTGAACCAGAGAGAACTCCAGAACCGGAAGGACCAAATGCTGACACCATGTTTGATGATCCGCCCCCTTAAGACCATGATTTTGTTAAACAAGTAGAAGTTGATGCAATAGGCCATGCTGATAAACCAACAAACCCGGTCTGCCCTGATGATAAACCGTCTAATCCAGCTAAGGCTGCTGATAAACCATCAACTCCAGTAAAGGTTGCTGGTGACAAGGAAGATGATGTTATAATTACTGGCGTTGGCCACACCACCCCTGGCAATCCTGTTGCGTTATCAAAGCATAGTGCCAAGGAGACACTTTCTGCTATGGGCAAAGGAAAATGGAGCACAGACTTGTCAAGCTATACCCACCTCAACGCCCAGGAACTTCATTCTGGTTTTTTAAACTGTCTGTACACAAACTGCGACTACGAAGCCGGTTTAGTGAATCTGATGAAGGAGCGATATGAGGTAACTACATAACTGTTTCTCTCTTATGTCCAATTTCAAGTACCAACTCTAGTAGCCCCCAAGGGCCGATTTATGATGCCAATCTAAACCGGGACTTTGTAATCTCTCAACCTTGCATGCTTAGCCTCTAAGGGCCGCTTGATCCTTTTAAGATGAACTGGTGTTTTAACATTGTAATCCTGTAACTTTTGCCTGTGTAGTCCCCAAGGGCCGGTTTATCTTTCCAAGCTGAATCGGGACTTTAACCAATGTTACTTTGAGCAAATGTACATTAGCCCCCAAGTGTCAAGAATAATACTTGTATTGTGCTTGGGACTTGTAAAAAATTTCTGATAATCAAGCAAATAGACATTAGCCCCCAAGTGCCAAGTGTATAACTTGTTATGTGCTTGGTACTTCGAATATTCACTGCCACCTCATAATATGTCCTTCTCTTATAGGCTGAGCTGAGCAAAAAGGAAGCCCAAACCGCTGATCTTCAAGAAAACATCAAATCTCAGCAAGCGGAAACCTCCAAAGCCAAAGAGGAATTAACCAGTACCTTAGCAGCCATGGAGAAGCTAAAAGAAGCTTTTAATAAGGAACGGGTGGATTGGGGCACAGAGAAAACCGGATTACAAAAGAGAGCTGAAGACGCAAAAGCAGCCCTTAAACCAGTTGTCGAAGAACTGACCGGCTTAAAGCGGCAGATAAATGTCATGACCTCTGCTGTGTTTGGTAAATATCCTCATATGAAGTTCTTCAATATACACTATCTCATCAGTTGTCGGTTTACTGATGCTTGCAATGACACAGGAACTTGCATTACCCATCTGGGCTCTGACATGCGGATGAAACTGAAGGCTGCCTATACGCTGATAGAGCAGTTATATTCCGGAGCCCAACGGGCCATTTGTACCGCTGCTCATAACAAACCGCCTCCAACGTTGATAAAGGAAACCATTGAGAATTTGTCAATGCTGCCTGCCCGGTTGGACGAACTAAAAAGATCAGCTGCAAGGTCAGGTGCGCTGACTGCGCTAATCCGGGCTAAGGCATGGATACCAGATCTTGAACCGTCAGATATAGGCAGCGGCCACCCTGGCGTAAAGGAGGACGGTTCAGAGTTTAACAACGACGATCGTTGAAGGTTGACAAGGGAAATGCGACCCTTAGCGAGTAAATTGGCGGAGGAAACAGATCTCTCTCACTATCACCCGGTTTATGATTCTGATCAGAAAAGATATCATGCGCCAACACATGATGCAGAGGATCTTATTCCGCCAATCCGTAAGCACACCTATGCCCCTGATGTTGACCCCTCCAACCTTATAAGTGATGAAGCTATGTTCCAAGCTTTAACTGGAATCGATTGGGCAACCATTGACTTCCAGCCACTGGGTAGAGAGGAGGAGGAGGATGCACCAGCACAAGATGACCCACAGCCTTCAAGTCAGCCTGGTGACGAGTCATGATCTGGAGGCCGGTTTACCCTCCTGCGTACTGCCACACTTGCTGAAAACAATTATTCTTTTTGGGCCTTAAAGCGCCTTGTAATAGGCTAGTTCAAAATACTTGGTCTGCTATGCCATCGTGCATATTTATGTTGCCTGATACTATTAATCCATCCTGCTTCAGAATATATTATGTTCATAATCCATAGCAGTGTTATGCAAACTATTCCTGCATACAAGAAGTTTGAAAGTGTCCTGGCGGTTTACCGCTGGACGGGTCATGACGCCCAAATATATAGCCGGTTTATAACCAAGGCTTGTACTTTGAAAATAATCAAAGATGAAAGAGATGATACCTGTGATATTGAAACACTCTGTTGGTTGACCAACTTTTGTATATTTAGGGCTATAACCCCATCTTGAGTATTGATAACTCCTTCCCTATTTTGCCGGTTTATGATAAAACCGTACCGGGTTATAATAAACGCCAGTGTATCCATATAGAATGCTGGTGACTTGTAGTCGAAACCAGACCGAGTCAATAAACGCCGGATTATAACTGATCATGTACTTACAACTTATCGTTGAAAGCCAACCCGGGTCAATAGACGCCGGCTTATCATAAGATATTATAAACCTCATCAAAGGAGGAAAAAACTTGGCAAATAAAAGCATAAAAAGAACATGTGAGGCTTTTCATGGGCTGCCAGGCCCAAAATCGAGGCTTTTCATGGGCTGCCAGGCCACTGAGTTAAACCATTTTATAGAGCCTTTTAAGATGGACCTGAATCATTAACCAATCGTCGTTTTAACTTTGACAAGTTCAGGGTCTATGAGATTGACTTGTCAAACGTTCGGCGGGTCATACCAGGTTTACCTGGACAGAGTGGCTTACTTAAAAAAAGGCAGGATAACCCGGGGTTTTAGGTGAATACATCTGGCTTGATAGCCTATTGCAAGGGTGCAAGATCTTTGTTCTTTTGAGAAGCAAAGAACCCCCAAGCAACATTTGAGCTGTGCTCGGTGGGTGCCTATGTTTGAGTTGTGCTGTTGCAACACTCTCTTTGGCCCCACATGATTTCCTTTTGGCCTTAAGCCGATCAAGAGGTGTAGCTATGGTTCAAATACAACCAAGCCCCCAAGTGATTTCCCTAATGGCCTTATGCCAATCAAGAGGTGTAGCTATGGTTCGAATACGACCAAGCCCCCAAGTGATTTTCTTTGATATATGTGGCCTCATAAGCCGGATCCCTGGGAAATAGAACTCTGCTTTATAAACAGAAGCCCCCATGTAACCACACATGATGTAATAAAAACAACAGAGACCCCGCTTTAGCTGAGGCTCCGGTTTATTATATTGATCATAATATATACATTGTCATAAATATGTACATAAGAAGAGCCTATGGCTCAAGTATAGTAAGCCCGAAGATGAGCTATATTCCACGGCCGTTGGGTCTCCTCCTCCGATTTACGTGAGTCTTTGTGCTCTCGAACATCGATAAGGTAGTATGATCCATTGTGCAGATTTTTGCTGACCACAAAAGGTCCTTCCCAAGGTGGGAACAACTTGTGCATATCAGTCTGATCCTGAATGAGCCGGAGCACCAGATCGCCTTCTTGAAAAGTTCTGGTTTTAACCCGGCGGCTGTGATAACGACGCAGATCTTGCTGATAAATCGCTGAACATGCTGCTGCGAGATCACGCTCCTCATCTAACAGATCCAGTGAGTCCTGACGTGCTTTCTCATTATCAACTTCAACATAAGCCGCCACATGGAGCAAGTCATGATGGATGTCACTAGAGAGAACCGCCTCTGCTCCGCAAACCATGAAGAAAGGCGTGTAACCCGTAGATCTGTTCGGTGTGGTGTTGATACTCCATAACACGGAAGGTAACTCCTCCACCCAACAACCCAGCGTCCGCTTTAAAGGAACCATAAGCCGAGGCTTGATGCCTCTCAAAATCTCTTGATTGGCTCTCTCTGCTTAACCATTAGATTGGGGGTGAGCCACTGATGACACGTCAAACCAGATGTGCTTACGTTGACAAAATTCTTCCATAGCACCCTTGGACAGATTAGTACCATTATCATTTATGATGCTGTGTGGAAAACCAAAATGGAAGATCACCTTTTGATGAATTGAACCCCCATGGCTGCATCACACTTACTGACTGGCTCTGACTCTACCCACTTGGTGAACTTATCAACCGCCACCAGTAGGTGGGTCTTCTTGTCCTTGGACCTCTTAAAGGGCCTGACCATATCCAGCCCTCAAGTTGCAAACGGCCAAGTGATTGGAATCATCCTTAATTCTTGAGCCGGAACATGAGCGCGGCGTGCAAACTTCTGACAACCGTCACACCTCTTTACCAAATCCTCAGCATCAGCATGAGCCGTCAACCAATAGAAACCGTGACGAAAGGCCTTAGCTACCAAGGATTTTGAACCGGCGTGGTGACCACAATCTCCTTCGTGGATCTCACGCAAAATCTCACAGCCTTCTTGAGGAGACACACAACACCGAAACACCCCTATTACGCTACAATGATGCAACTCCCCATTGATAATGGTCATTGACTTGGATCGCCGGATTATCTGCCGGGCCAAAGTTTCATCGTCTGGTAACTCATCCCGGTTCATGCACGCCAGGTACGGGACTGTCCAATCCGGGATAACGTGAAGAGCCGCCACCAATTGAGCCTCCGGGTCAGGAACAGCCAAATCCTCCTCTATAGGTATCTTGATCGGCGAATTATGTAGCACATCCAGAAAGACATTGGGCGGCACCGGTTTACGTTGAGAACCTAAGCGACTTAAAGCGTCCGCCGCTTCATTCTTTCGTCGGTCTATATGGTCAACCTGATAACCTTTGAAAGGACCAGCCACTATGTCCACCTCTCGCCGATACACCGCCATGAGTGGATCCCTGGAATCCCAAGTGCCAGACACCTGTTGAGCTACTAGGTCCGAGTCACCAAAGCACTTAACCCGGCTTAAATTCATCTCCTTAGCCATCCGAAGACCACGGAGCAAGGCCTCATATTCAGCTGCATTGTTAGTGCAAGGGAACATTAAATGGAGAACATAACAAAACTTATCACCTCGTGGGGAAGTTAATATGACTCCAGCCCCCGAGCCCTCCAATTGTCTGGACCCATCAAAATGAATAGTCCAATAAGTGTTATCTGGCTTTTCCTCCGGTGCCTGCAACTCTGTCCAGTCATTGATGAAGTGCACAAGTGCTTGGGATTTGATTGCTGTGCGAGGCGTATATTTTAAACCATGAGGTCCAAGCTCAATAGCCCACGTGGCAATCCGGCCAGTTGCTTCTCTATTTTGGATGATGTCCCCCAAGGGGGCAGAACTGACCATAGTGATAGGATGACCCTGAAAATAGTGCTTGAGCTTCTGGCTTGCCATGAAAACTCCATACACCAGCTTCTGCCAATGCGGGTACCTCTGCTTGGACTCAATAAGCACCTCACTGATATAATAAACCA
The DNA here is from genome assembly GCF_002162155.2 of Triticum dicoccoides. Taxonomy (NCBI): domain Eukaryota; kingdom Viridiplantae; phylum Streptophyta; class Magnoliopsida; order Poales; family Poaceae; genus Triticum; species Triticum dicoccoides. The sequence goes on from NC_041390.1 coordinate 436,206,714, forward strand.
GCCGTTGAACCGGATATTCCTTTCCAACCTCCTTGCGTTCCTGTAACACCCCGGATGTAACTTTCCCAATTTGTACTCCAACTCTTGTCGTTTCCGGCGTTAAGTTATTTTATTTTCTCGGGTTCGGGTCTTTGTCTCTGTGTGTTGTTATCCTTGTCATGCATCTCATATCATGTCATCATGTGCATTGCATTTGCATACGTGTTCATCTCATGCATTCGAGCATTTTCCCCGTTGTCCGTTTTGCATTCCGGCGCTTCGTTCTCCTCCGGTGGTCTTCTACCTTTCTTTCGTGTGTGGGGATTAAACATTTCCGGATTGGACCGAGACTTGCCAAGCGGCCTTGGTTTACTACCGGTAGACCGCCTGTCAAGTTTCGTATCATTTCGACTTCATTTCATACTCCAACGGTTAACCGAGGGACCGAAAAGGCCTCATGTGTGTTGCAGCCCAACACCCCTCCACTTTGGCCCAAAACCCACCTAAACCTGCTCCATCATCTAGAGCGTTCGATCACGATCGCGTGGCCGAAAACCGCACCTCATTTGGACTCTCCTAGCTCACTCTATGCCTATAAATAG
>NC_041390.1:436207818-436210107 GCF_002162155.2 Triticum dicoccoides
CAAGCCGGCCTCCTCGTCCACAAGCGCCGCCGACGCCGCCCCGCCCAACTCCGGCGAGGATCCGGCGCCCCCGGCCCCTCTTGCCTCGAATCCGGCCACCATGATGCCATTTCCGGCGAGCTGCTACAGTGCCCCGACCGCGCCTCGGTTTCCGTGCAAACCCTAGATCTGAGAGAGGTTGATTTTTTCACTAAGTCCCGAGATTCCAGATCCAAGTGCTCCTGTTCGTAGCCTCGTAACTTTGCATCCGTAGCTCCGATTCATGCATATAGCATATCAAAATGTTCGCCTCAGAGAGTACATCATTTCATTTCATTGCATCATTTTCATTTGAGTTCATCTTGATGCCCGAAATGCTGTTAGAAGAGGGCTACTTGAGTTAATTGTCAGATCTGCTACTCCATTTAGCATTTTGTCATTTTTGCCATGATTAATGTGTGCATGATATGCCCTGATGCTCTACATATGTTTTGTTAAGGGTTTTGTCATCTTTCTAGAGGTGCAACCCATGTATTTTTGTGATGTGTGTGGTGACTTGTACAAGCCTGCAAAGTGGTGCATTTGGTAATTCTGTTTTCAGGGACTTAGCAATTTCACTAAGTCCTTGATCTGTTTATCTCATGATGCCATATGTTCATGTTGTTTCCTAGTGATCCGTGCCTCTTTTGAGGATGATCAGTAAGGGAGTTTTATTAATCTTGTAGTGCTCTATTCATCCATGTCTTTGTTTGCAATTATGGAGCACCCTAGCTTGAGTCAATCGAGCTCTACTTTTGCTACTTTGTGAATCTGGGCAGATTGTCAACTTGTTTGCAATTTTGCCGATGATGTTGTAGTTGATCTGTGCATGCTATGCTATTGTTCTTGCCATATCTAGCTTGCATTTTGTGCCTTCTTGATGGATGTATGCTTGTCTTGCCATGACTTGTACCGTAGTGAGTGCATCGAGCTTGTAAACATGCCTACTTGAGTTATATTTCAGCATGTGCCAGTTTTCACTAAGTCTGAAAACTAATTATGTTTTTGCTATGTTCACATGCTTGCAATTGTATTTTCTGATCCCTTTTGGCTCAAGGTCACTAAGGGACTTTTGTTAATTTATTTGAGTAGCTCGATGCCATGCTTTACTTTGTCATGTTCAGGTCCTGTAGTATGTAGTTTTGTTGCTCCGAAGAGGCTACCTGATCTGAAATTCCAGACTAGTGTTAATTTCACTAAGTCTGAGATCTGTTTGCCATATGCATTTTTGCCATGCTTGTTTGAACCTGTTAATGGATGAATTGGCCGTAGCTCAGTGCTAGACTTTTGTTAAGCATCTTGAATGCATCCCTGCCATATATTTTGTTGTCATGTTTGGGTGCTGTAACATGTTCATCTCATTGCATTTAGATGGCTACTTGCTGTAAATCGCGGACCGGTGCCATATTTGAATCGTTTGCCATTTCCAAACCGTAACTCCGATTCCGGTGTTCTTTATATCGTTTTCAAGCGATTTCATCTCATCTTTCCAGTGGCACACTTGGAATTCCAAGTTGAGGCCAGGTTCATGCTTTTCCTGTCATATCTTGCATTTTGCATCCCGCATCGCATATCATCATTGCATCATATTGCTTGATCCTTGCACGTGGTTGATTGCTTCCTTGTTGCTTGTTTGTCTTGTTTGGGTAGATTCGGGAGACGAGTTCGCTAACGAGGAGCCCCTTGAGTTTGCTTTCAAGGATCCAGTCAACTCTGACAACTGTGCAGGCAAGATGATCATACCCTCGAAATCACTACTATCTTTGCTATGCTAGATTGCTCGCTCTTTTGCTATGCCAATGCTACGATGCCTACCACTTGCTTTCAAGCCTCCCAAATTGCCATGTCAAACCTCTAATCTACCATGTCCTAGCAAACCGTTGATTGGCTATGTTACCGCTTTGCTCAGCCCCTCTTATAGCGTTGCTAGTTGCAGGTGAAGATTGGAGGCCGTTCCTTGTTGGAACATTTATTTACTTGTTGGGATATCATTATATTGCCATGTTATCTTAATGCATCTATATACTTGGTAAAGGGTGGAAGGCTCGGCCTCTCGCCTAGTGTTTTGTTCCACTCTTGCCGCCCTAGTTTTCCGTCATATCGGTGTTATGTTCCCGGATTTTGCGTTCCTTACACGGTTGCGTTATAATGGGAACCCCTTGACAGTCTGCCTTGAATAAAACTCCTCCAGCAATGCCCAACCTTGGTTTTACCATTTGCCACCTAGCCTTTTCCCTTGGGTTTCGCGGACTCAAGGGTCATCTTATTTTA
>NC_041390.1:436210486-436218536 GCF_002162155.2 Triticum dicoccoides
CCGAGCCAGTGCTCCTCTGAGTGTTGGTCCAACCTAGAGCACCGTGCGGGGCCGTCCCTTGGCAACTTGGGTTAAGTTGGCTCCCGTACGCTTAGCTTATCCGGTGTGCCCTGAGAACGAGATATGTGCAGCTCCTATCGGGATTTGTCGGCACAGCGGGTGGTGTTGCTGGACTTGTTTTACCATTGTCGGAGTTGTCTTGAAGAACCAAGATACCGAGTCTGATCGGAACGTCTTGGGAGGAGGTCTATTCCTTCGTTGACCGTGAGAGCTTGTCATGGGCTAAGTTGGGACTCCCCTGCAGGGATTTGAACTTTCGAAAGCCGTGCCTGCGGTTATGGGCAGATGGGAATTTGTTAATGTCCGGTTGTAGATAACTTGAACCTTAATTTAATTAAAATGAATCAACTGAGTGTGTTACCGTGATGGCCTCTTCTCGGCGGAGTCCGGGAAGCGGACACGGTGTTGGAGTAATGTTTGCGCAGGTTGCTCTCTAGTTTCTCGCTCGCGCTTTGCCTCCTCTTCTCGCTCTCTTTTGCGAATAAGTTAGCCACCATATTTGCTAGTCGCTTGCTGCAGCTCCACATTTTACCTTACCATACCTATAAGATTAAATAGTCTTGATCGCGAGGGTGCGAGATTGCTGAGTCCCTGTGGCTCACAGATGACTATTACGCCAGATGCAGGGCCTGATGATTCCGCTCCAGGAGACGCGCTTGAGCTCAAGTGGGAGTTCGACGAGGACTCTCAACGTTACTATGTTTCCTTTCCTGATGATCAGTAGTGGTGCCCAGTTGGGAGTGATTGGGACCGTGTCGCATGTTGGGTTATCTTTTATTTTGGCGCCGTAGTCGGGCCATGAGTGTTTGGATGATGTAATGTTATTTATGTACTTGATTGACGTGGCGAGTGTAAGCCAACTATGTTCTCTCCCTTTATGATTTATATTACATGGGATGTTGTGAAGATTGCCTTACTTGCGACATATGCCTTCAATGCGATTATGCCTCTAAGTCGTGCCTCGACACGTGGGAGATATAGTCGCATCGAGGGTGTTACAGTTCCACCACAATAGCCACACTAACAACCCGGGCATTAGCAGCCACATATAACAGTAAGGGCTCTTTATCAACCGAAGCAGAAAGGATAGGCGGCTCAGCTAGCTGCCGCTTTAAACTCTCAAAGGCTTCATTGGCAGCATCACTCCAGACGAAATGGTCTGTCTTCCTCATCATCTGATACAGAGGGATTGCCTTTTCTCCCAAATGGCTGATAAACCGGCTCAATGCTGCAATATGACCCGCCAGCCGCTGCACATCGTTAATACATGCCAGTTTAGCCAGAGACGTAATAGTTGTGATCTTCTCCGGATTAGCTTCAATGCCCCTGTTAGACACCAGAAAACCCAAGAGCTTGCCTGCTGGTACACCGAAGACACATTTGGCCAGATTAAGCATCATCTTATAAACCCGGAGGTTATCAAAAGTCTCCTTCAAATAATCTACCAATGTTTCCTCCTTTCTGGACTTCACCACAATATCATCCACATAAGCATGAACATTGCGCCCAATCTATTTATGAAGACAATTCTATACACAGCGCTGATAAGTCGCCTGGGCACTCTTGAGCCCAAAAGGCATAGATACATAGCAGAAGGCTCCAAAGGGAGTTATGAAAGCTGTCTTCTCCTGGTCCTTAACTGCCATTTTGATCTGATGATACCCAGAATAAGCGTCCAGAAAACACAAACGGTCACAACTCACTGTAGCATCAATGATTTGGTCAATATGAGGGAGAGCAAAGGGATCAGCTGGACAAGCTTTGTTCAAATCCGTGTAGTCCACACACATATGCCAAGTGTCGTTCTTCCTAAGTACCAGCACCGGATTAGCTAGCCACTCAGGGTGAAAGACCTCCACAATAAACCCTACCGCCAAAAGCCGGGCTACCTCCTCACCAATAGCCTTGCACCTTTCTTCATTGAAGCGGCGGAGAAACTGCCTGGCCAGTTTAAACTTAGGATCTATATTAAGAGTGTGCTCAGCGAGTTCCCTCGGTACACCTGGCATGTCAGAAGGCTTCCATGCAAAGATGTCCCGGTTCTCAAGGATGAACTCGATGAGCGCGCTTTCCTATTTCGGATCCAGGTTAGCGCTGATGCTGAACTGCCTGGATGAATCGCCAGGAACAAAGTCAACCAGCTTACTCTCCTCGGCCGATTTAAATTTCAATGCTCTGTAGTTGGCTTTTTCAGAGAAGTCATATCTGCCGGATCAACATTGTCCTTATAGAACTTTAGCTCCTCCGTTGCACAAACCGACTCAGCATAAGCCACATCACCTTCTTCACATTCCAAAGCAATCTTCCTGCTCCCATGTACTGTGATTGTCCCCTTATGACCTAGCATCTTAAGCTGCAGATAAACATAACAGGGCCTTGCCATGAACTTAGCATAAGCCGGCCGTCCAAATAGGGCATGATATGGACTCTTGATTTTCACCACTTCAAAAGTCAATGTTTCTGACCGTGAATCATGATCATCTCCAAAAGCAACCTCTAGAGCTATCTTACCAACTAGGTACACCAATTTACCAGGCACCACACCATGAAAGACGGTGTTCGACGGTTTAAGATTCTTATCTGTCAACCCCATGCGACGGAAGGTTTCATAGTAAAGGATATTGATACTGCTCCCTCCATTCATGAGTACCTTGGTGAACTTATACCCTCCAACCTGAGGTGCCACTACTAAGGCCAGATGACCCGGATTATCATCCCGGGGTGGATGATCCTCTCGACTCCATAAAATGGGCTATTCAGACCAACGCAGAGAACGGGGCACCACCGGTTCAACAGAATTTACTGCCCTCTTATGCAGTTTCTGATCGCGCTTACATAGGCTAGTGGTGAAGACATGATACCGCCCACTATTCAACTGCTTCGGATTACTCTGATAACCCGATTGTTGCTGTTGCTGACTCCCCTGATGATTATAACCTCCCTGGTTGCCCTGATTGCCTTGATTGCCATGTCCGGTTTGGTTGCCTTGGAATCCTGAACCGGAGCTGCCTCCGCCATAACCCGGCCCATGAGAACCGCCTCCTGAACCACCGGGCGGCCCCTGGTCGTATTGGAAAGAACTTGAATTTTTAAACTCCCGCATGATGAAACAATCCTTCCAAAGGTGCGTAGCTGGCCTCTCTCATGACCCGTGCTTTGGGCAAGGCTCATTTAACAGGCGTTCAAGATTGGGACCTGAACCTCTACCCCACTGGGGCGGTTTACCCTTACGGCGTTGACCATTATCCTGGGTGTTGGTGCTAGCCACAAAATCCAAGATGTTATCCGCCTTGCGCTTACCGTTGTTTCCATGACCCGCCGGGTTATGCTGCTACCCCTTGGCACTGCCATTCTTCTTTCCCTTCCCCGGCTTTTCATCCTCAGACTCAGGGTCCTTGGTACTATCTGAATCGGCATACTTAACCAGAGCTGCCATGAGTGTGGACATGTCATTGCAGTGACGCTTGAGCCTTCCCAACTTCAGCTTCAAAGGCGTAAACCGGCAGTTGCCTTCCAATGTTAAGACTGTCGTGTTAGCATTGATGCGGTCTGATGAATGCAGAATGGCTAATACCTGCTTCACCCAATGGGTTGTAGACTCCCCTTCCTCTTGAACACAGGCGGCTAAGTCCATAATTGACATGGGTTGTTTGCACGTATCTTTGAAATTCTGGATAAACCGACTTTTTAACTCGGCCCATGACCCAATGGAGTTAATTGGTAAACTTTTTAACCAAGTGCGAGTTGTTCCTTCCAACATCATAGTGAAGTACTTAGCACATGCCGCATCATCCACGTCCAGCATCTCCATAGCCATCTCATAGCTCTCGACCCATGACTCAGGGGGTAAATTGGCAGTGTAATTGGGCACCTTATGAGGACCCTTGAAGTCCTTGGGCAGCCGCACGTTACGTAGGGCCGAGGTAAGACATGACACCCCCAAAGAACTGAAAACCACGCCTGGTTCCACCGAAGTGGTCGGATGAACTGGAGTAAGCTGACGAGCCGCGTATTGTGCTGCTAACTCGGCTTCTCGACGTGCTCGACCGTGATCCACCACATCCTGGGCATTAGCACCGCCACCCGCCGAGTTATGCCCTCGCGGTGGGTTACGGTTTCGCGCACTACTTGATACAGTCGGTTCATCAATATGCCTGTTGTAGCTCCGACTTGGGCGAGGGGTGGAATGAATCCTCTCACGACTGTGCGAATAAGCCTGCTGTTGGTTCAGAGTCGTCTGAAGGAGCTCTCTAGCCCATCGTGTTTCAACTGCTACTGGAGACTCGCCCTTGATCAGGAGAGCTGCCAATCGTGAAGCGGCGGCGACGATGTTATCCAACGGATTAGAATAATGACCCGGAGGCGTTGATACGTGCTGTGATGGGACATTGTTCTGACGAGGCGGATCCGTCGCGAGCGGCTGAACTGGCGCCCCCGTTCTAGGCGCCTCCACCCGGTTTACCGCTGGATGGTTGCTGGTTCCTGCCCCTGGCGTGTTGAAGAGATTCCTTCCCTCATAAACCGGAGGCAGGTGAGACCGGTACCTTCTCCTCATGACATCCTCTGATGCGCTTTGATCCAGCATAAGCCTATAAGCCTGTGCCTCTAACCCGGCCCGCTCTGCGACCATCCTGGTGTTCTCCGCTGCCAGATCTACCTTAGCTTGAGCTATCTGATCCTTCACCTTTGCAATTTCCGTGTTATGCTGATCATGATTCGCCGCGTTAACATCAGCCGCCAGCAACGTCGCCAAAGTGTCAAATAAATCGGACAAAACCTGAACCCGTGCTGGTGCGGGGCCTCCTGCCCCAGCGGGTGTTGCAGCTGCTGAACCGGAAATCATCGCTGATGCGGTAGAAGAATGTTGCACCGACTGCGTACCAGCCATAAAGATCGTAACTCGGCTCGGCGGATCAGAGAGGTCCGGAATACTGTCACCATCGGAACCGCCGCTAATCCAACCATCCTACAGCTGATACAGCGACTCGGTCTCTCCGGTTGAAGACTCGTCATCGGAGTAAATGACAATTTCGCCACCAGATATCGATCTAGCCTCAGATTCCACTCCGTGGATGACTCCCACGAAGGCACGCTTTTACGGCAGGCTGAACTCGGGCAGGTCTTGCACGCTGAGCCGTCTCGACGATGTCGGTGCAGATGTCCGGCTCAGGGCCCGGTTCGCCGATCTTGCCAATGAAGACGTGTATTCCGCCAAAAAGGACCCGATACCCGTACTCGATCGAGCCGGCCTCGGGCCCCCAGCCCGCGTCATCGGTGTAGAGCTTGCCGCGATGATCTTGGTCATCCGGCCCACAACGTATCCCTTGAGTCCTTTGAAGCTGCCCTTCAAGAACTCGAAGCCATCGTGCGATAGCCCCACGATGGGCGCCAACTGCCGTGGTTTTGTCACGGCAGATGTCCTAGTGAAAGGACTTAGTCGTGGAGCCATCACGACGGGTTAGCTTAAAGGGGTTAAAGCGGACAAGGGACGCAAGGAATTATACTGGTTCAGCCCCTTACGATGAAGGTAAAAGCCTACTCCAGTTGTGATGGAATTGCTAGGGTTTTGATGACCAGGGAGCGAATCTGCTTTGCCTGGCTCTCGAGTTATTGTTGTCTGTCCCTAAACCGCCGTTGGGTCGTCCCTTTATATACACAGGTTGACGCCCGACGGTTTACAGAATCCCGAGGCCGGCTCATAAACATGCCCGGCTCGGTTTCTACCTTTCCTTGCCTTACAACATAAGTTACATATCATATGGCGGTTTATGCCTATGGACTCTAATCCGCCTTTGGGCCCTGGGCCTTCATGTTAGATCTCCTCTGTAAAGCGCCATACCTCTTGTCTTCATGGGCTTCAAACATGACTAACTCCTTGTGGACATAACCCGGCCCCTCATGGCCGGTTTATACTTAATAGTAATATCCCCAACACCGCGTGTTCCAAGACAGACCGCGGCCGCCCACGCCCAGCTCGTGGTGGCCTTTTCCAATGAGATGGCGGATGCGGATGGCAAGATGCTTGCCGAGTATGGTGCGATGGATGCCATGGAGCCCCTTCCCCAGGAGATCGTCATGCGCGAGCTGGACAATGAAGAAGCCTCCCGTGATGGGTTCCCCCTCCGACAGGGCGCTGGAAAAGGGTTCCAGATGAGATCGCTTCAGAATAGAGGCTTGCGGTGGCAGAAATTTTACTTCTTGTCTCGCTCCGAGGGTTTCTAATTTTTTGTTAATTTATAGGCCAAACATTAGAGTTAACGAAGCCATGAGGGGCCCACAAGCCAGGGTGGCGCGTCCTACCCCCCAGGGGGTGCCGACCTTCCTTGTGGGGCCATCGTGGGTCTTCTGGTACTCCCCTGAAGCTTTAGAGTCTCTTATTTCCCATAAAAAATCATCGTAAAATTTCGTCGTGTTTGGACTTTCGTATGTATTGATTTTCTGCGAAACAAAAAATATGAAAAAAGCAAGAACTGCCACTAGGCAGTGGATTAATATGTTAGTCCATAAAAACAATATCAAAGTGCACTAAAACTATATAGAATTGATGTAAATATAGCATAAATATTTCATAAATTATAGATACGTGGAGACATATCAGTCTTCGTCAGGCTTCGGGCGACGGAATGGCATGGCGTCGCGGCAGGGCTTTCTGACAACAGCCTGATGCTCGCAGATGATCCTCTCTGCTCCTCCTGTGCCTTGCGCAGTGCGACCACAACCACCAACGACATGGGCGGGGGGAGAGGGCGGCGGGCCTTGGAGGAGTAGGTGGTGGCGGCCGTCTTGCTGAGAGACCACTCCTCGCTGTACTTGGACATCTCCCCATCGAGTCGGCAGAGACGATGTTGCTCGTCCCCGTCGAGTCGGCAGAGACGATGTTGCTCGTCCTCACCATCATCTTGGAGCGTTCCAGGGCCCAGGCGTACACTAGCTCCAGGTCTGCCACGATGGTGGCGGCAGGACATTAGAGTCCACGAACTTAGACCAGGGCACCACGTTGCGCCTGTCCCGTCGTCGCCTCTCCCCGTCGGTGTACTCCGCCGCCATTAGGGTGTCCGGGAGGATGAGCCGCCGCCGTCGAGTTAGTGACGAAGGCGACCAAGCGCCTTCGCGATGATCGTATGGGGTAAGGGCGGCAACAAGCGCCGCTTCTCCTTCACGTGGTGGGGCGGCGGCGAGAGCCGCTCCTCCTTGATGCGCCGGGGAGGCGGCGAGAGAGGCTCCTCCTCGACACGTCGTCCAATTTGGACGCCATTGTTCCATATGGGAGAGCGGAGAGAGAGGATGTGGACTCCAACTTGACACAGAGGAGCGTCTTCGATGACGCCGCCAGGTCGTTGACGTGTAGGATGGAGTGTTGGAGCATGACCTTCATCTGCGGCTCATACTCCTCATGTGTCACGACGTAGACCGTGCCCTGCGTCGCCGGCTGCTGTTGCGTTGCCTATTGCTGTTGTAGCGACTGGTTCTCCTCATCGCCAAAGGAGATGGCAATCTCTGCCTTCGCCGAGGAGTCGCCCGCCAATGAGGACAATGACCCCGGAGTTCGAGGGTGGCGTCACCACGAACCTCCGGAGCCTGTTCCGGAGATGCCGCCTGTCGGGGCCGAGGCCCACGACTTGCCCGTCGTCGGAGTTGTGGAGGAAGAGGGGAGGTGAGGACAAGGGCGTGCAGAGCAATACGGTGAGTGCAATGTGGATGGCGCCGGAGCACAGCTTATATAACCTCGGCCAGGCCATGCAAATGGATGGTCAACTGCTTCAATGCGGCCCAACGACCGGAGTTAATTCCTCGGGAAGCCGCGTGTGCATTGAAGCGCGACTCCCGTCGGTCAGCGCCGCCCTCCCGTCCGGTCACATACGCAACATCAATGCCAACCATTGCGTTCTCTGGGCCGACATCGATGAGGCGGGGGAAGTGCCGTGTGCATCGGACGGAAGCGCGGGAGAAGCCGGTGGGGTTGTTTGGTGGGCCAGGTTAGTCTCTGGAC
>NC_041390.1:436219019-436228717 GCF_002162155.2 Triticum dicoccoides
TCTGGATTGCCGAGCGGACTGATACATGACCGCGTTGGAGGGCAAAGCATGTCCGAACCGCGTGGTCCAAACGTTTGCTGGCGGTTTAAGGGTCGGCATTGGAGATGCCCTTGTTGCCTTGGACTAAAACAAAAAACTCCATTTTATGAGAGAGATAATCCTACTTGGCAGGCAGCAAGAGTACAAGCAGGAGAGAATAAATTGAGAAAGAAACACAAGCAACAAAAACTGGAGATAAAGCAAAAGGGATGAACCAAAGAGCGGAAAACTGGAAACCATAATAGACAATACAATATATATACTCCAATAATAATAATTAAATAATAAATAAAGGAAAGAAAAAGAAAAGCTAGCCCTACTACCGCCCTATCCCTCGTTCTCTCCTTCCATCTGTTGTACGGTCCCCGTCCGTTTCCCACATTTTCCGCTTCCCCCCATCCATCCCTCCATTAACTCGTCTCCCGATCCCAACCCCCACGAAAATCCCAAAAATATTCAGAGAAGCAATCCCTAGTCCCCGAATCCAACCTCGAGGAGTATCCCGATTCGCTTCCGATCAGCGCCAACTCGATCTGCGGCTTCATCTCAGGCGGTCCCAGGCGCGCAGTCTTGGCTCGGGAGATCCGGGATCCCGTTCTTGGGTGTTCTGGGCTCAAATCTTGCGGCTTCTGGGCAATGTGATTAGGCCAAGGGGCGATTTTAGGCGCAGCCGTTCCTGAATCTCTCGCTGGGTTGCAAAGATGGAGCATGTGATCGGGGGGAAGTTTAAGCTGGGCAGGAAGATTGGGAGCGGATCTTTCGGGGAGCTGTATCTTGGTACGGTCCTCGTGGTGTTCTTAGATCTCTCATCTGTTTCTGTCCGTTCGTGTTGCCAAGCTTCATATCTGGTTGGCTTATTTTTCACAAGGGTGATTAATTTGGTTGCAGGCGTGAACATACAGAGCAGCGAGGAGGTGGCTATCAAGTTGGTATGTGATGAAAAAAACCCGATTCTGTTGTAAACCTTTTCATTTGTTAATATACATATGCATGTTTTCATGTGGTGTTAACTAAATATATGTATGTAATTTGTGAATACATTATGGTCCATCACTAATCAGAAATGTTTTGGACATCTTATTTAGTATCATGCTCTTTTCGTATGAGTAGCAACTCGCAACGAGGAGTCTAGAATTTCTGAACACTACAGATTCGCTACAGGCAAACTGATCTACTCCTTCCGTTCCGAAATAGATGACTCAACTTTATACTAACTTTAGTACAAAGTTAGTACAAAGTTGGGTCATCTATTTTGGAACGGAGGGAGTATTAGAGATACGCAGAACTAGGGAACTAGAAAAGGGACAAAGTGTTTGCTGCTCCCAGTTGGAAGTTCAATTTTTATTATCTGTTCATTTAAGTATGTTTGTACACCTTTGTGTGGGTTACAGGAGGGCAGACAAATACAAACACCATACAACATTCTTAGCATGTTGTACTCTTTCAACATTCTACGAGTCAGGAATGACAACAGTACTGTTACATCAAGTAATAGTTAACAAAAGAAACACTATCCTTAAATCTTTGGCTATCAGTGGCAGTTGAAATCCATCTATCTAATTCAATCTTTCAAGGAAGAGTGAATTGCGCAAAACCCCTATGTTCAGCGAAACTTATAAGTTATAACACTTCCGCACACCTATTGGATTTTTTCCCAGCAAAAACTCATCTCCGAAGAACCATGCTCTGAACATGCGATTCTATACTTTCTGCTGTTCAGTTATTTCAGTACAATGTGCACTTGTTTAGTAGAATTTTCCGTGGAAGTAGCATTCTTCATAAATACTGTTAGTTGTTTTCTTACAAAATGAGCCAATGGTCCCTTGCTGTCTCCTAAATGCTGGTGTTTTATTATAGAGCCTGATGAAATTTGTGGTTTCTTAATTGCTTAATTTCTACCTCCGCATGTCTTGGATTGTGGGCATAGATGAAGCAACATCTATGCTCTGAGAAAGTGTAGGTAATAATGAAATAATAACAGTTTTTTATAACTTGAACATATAACTTTGCATGAACATGAATTCTGAGTGTTATGGCTGGTTACTGCCCGTGCAACTGCTAGCATCTGGACATCCTAACTGACTGTATCTCACCATATTTGTTAGGAATCTGTCAAATCAAGGCATCCTCAGCTTCATTATGAGTCAAAACTATATATGCTTCTGCAAGGGGGGAGTAAGTAGCAATACAATAACTTCCTTTTGAACGAAAATTGATACAAGAACTTGCTTTCATCCTTTTTTTAATGATTCTGATTTAATGTTCAATTACAAACTTCAGTGGGGATTCCTCATCTGAAGTGGTTTGGAGTGGACGGGGAGTACAATGTCATGGTCATTGATCTTCTTGGTCCAAGTCTGGAGGACTTGTTCAACTATTGCAACAGAAAATTTACCCTTAAAACAGTACTTCTGCTTGCTGATCAGATGGTGAGTGCTTACTGTATGATTTCATTTTGGCTGTTAATATTGGCCACCTGTCCTACAGAATGCCAATGAATTTTTTTATCTGGAAACTCAAATCTCTGAGTCCTTACTTGGCTGATCCTGACAAGTTGATGTATTCCTTTATTTTTACACAGATCGCCAGGGTAGAGTACATGCACTCGAGGGGCTTTCTTCATCGTGACATAAAGCCAGATAACTTCCTTATGGGTTTAGGCCGTAAAGCAAGCCAGGTTTGGTGCCATCATGAACATTTTTACTGGTACAAGTGATTTATCAATTTTTCTTCACTTAAGAAATTGTTAGTTGCATAATTCATTGTGGAACTGTACTGATTCTAGTTTTTGGCCTGGCTCTGATAGACTGATATGATACATTAAAGCCTAAAGATTTATCAGCTGGCAGCCTGGCAGCACAAACAGGGGCAGCGCCAGGGCTGGGCCAAGTTTGTGGCTAGCCTAGCCTGATCATACTCTCCATGACCCTTTAGCATTTAAATGGGCTTCTGGGACTGCCTGGGGCTAAAGCCCTAGCTGCCCAGTCCTGTCTCCATCCCTGAGTTCAAAACCCCCCAATCATAATAAAGAGAGGCTAAAATGGCTAATGTACAAGCTCGTTTGCATCAGCAAATAAACAATTGCGTAATAAACCAAATTTCTGTGTTTTGGCAAGAGATTCACCTTGGAACTGTTTCAGCTGATGTTCATGCATTATAATTATACAATGACTGTAATGGTGCTGTACCACTCTATTTAATTATTGACTGTTCTTAGTCAGTGTTGATTAAATATTTTAAGACATTAATTATAAATGTATCAAGTCCTGAAGGTACAAAAGTACTGATCATTCTACATTTTGTCTATATGTGCTCGTGGCTCGTGTATACTTTTAGAACAAAGATATCCATATTCTCTTGTTTGTCAAATAAGTTCTGATGTTTGCTGCAATGAGCATGTCCCTTTCAAACACATTATTTGAGTGATCTCGATACTTCTGTTTGCTGTGAACAGAAATATCTGCTTAGAAAACTGATTGCAATTACTGTAACAGGTGTATGTTATTGACTATGGCCTTGCAAAGAAGTACCGGGACCTCCAAACTCATAAGCACATACCATACAGGTACTTGCAACTGTTGTTTAAAAGGAATTCTTGTAATGTCCCGAAGATTGTCCTAGACTTCTAGTACAGAACTAGCTTAACAAAAAAAAAACCATTCCTACATTTGAGGTCCTTAACATGTTTGCGCGTTGTTCAGTCTGGCACATAAGCTCAATGTTTTGCTCATACTTGCACAAAGCTCGTGCGTTGCTGGTAGGAACTTGTACCCTACCAGGCCTTGGGCGTAAGCAGTAAGGGAAGGAGGGAGCTGGGTGAGGCGATGAGCAGCCGCGCCGGCGGTTTGGCGCCGTCGCGGGAGAGGAGGGAGATGGCGGCGGCGGCTAGGGTTCCGGCTCCTCTGGGAACCGGGCAATAGAGATAATAATCTTCTTATTGCTTAATTCCAAAAAGAGTCTTACAGCCTATATTTATAACCTAGATAACTTGCAGAAGAATTAACCTAAGATAACTTGCATAAGAATTAACCTAAGATAACTTGTGGGCTAAGATTGCCCGGTGGGCCTAGCTAAACCGGCCATAACAGTTGCTACGAACTACGAAGCCATAAAAAAACAAGGAATTATCACTGGTCTAGGAGGTCGTCAAAAGATCATGGTGTCTTGCAGCTATTGCATGGTTATTAAAGAGTGTGTGAATATAATAGAAGATCATGTTGCAGTCGCTAAAGAGTTTCGAGCGACCATAGTTGGTCCTTTGTAAGATTTATAGTGAGAGAACATTTTGAATTTGGAACATAGGAGAATGGGTGTGAGTAAGCTGAATGCACAAGATCGTGGATTAGGTAGGAGGACAACATCTATCGCCGCGTTGAATTGTAATTTCTTGCCCTCTTTTGCTATGACATGGAACCAAAAGAGTTGGTTGGGCAGAGAAACTAAAATCAAGACCATGATTTTGAATTGGAGTGGCATACTTGCATTTATAATTTGTGTTTCTTACAAGGAGTGTTATTCCCACATTACTTCATTAGGGTAGCAGTGTATTTGTTTATTTGGGATAGGTCTCACACCTAGTAAAAATAACATTTGTTTATTGATGTATTTTGGAAGGTTGCTAGTCCCACATGTGGGTAGAAGTGCATTTGTTTATTTGTGTGGTCCCACATGTGAACTCACCACCAACTCCAACCTTTATAAGTAGGAAAGACTATCGTTAACAGCTTTTGGCATAGTGTGATGTAACTTTGCTTGGCACACTACCTGTGGTACAATATCAGCTACCAAATGTCTAGGTTCAAAGCTAATTTTTCACTATTGTGCTTTGTAATGCCTGAAATTTGAGTTGATTAGCAGTACTAGGAAGAAGGGAAACTTTGAAACCAAAATATCACCAGCAATCCTACTTGAGGAATTTGTAATAATGGGCATCACATAATTTTTCACAGCTGTGCACTAATAAATCTGGGCATTCGTCCAGCCGGGTTGGGCTTCAAAAAAGCCTGGCATGAAGGAACCAAGCCTGAGGCCTGAAAATTTACTTTCACCAAGCCTGAGCCTGCCCCGGTGTAGAAACCTGACAAAGGCCCAGCCCGAAAACTCGAAGTTCCTGCTCCCCCAACTGAAAGTTCGCTGCTTGTACAGATCGATCCAAGATCCAAAAGAAATTCCATTTGTACCACACGTGATAACCAACAAAAACGTTTGTTAATTTGTAGCTTGACAAGATCAACTCACCGATACATGTATATCAGATTCAAAAGGTATCTATTATCCGTGTGTTACCGTGAGAAGATCCCTTCACCACTAAGATACAATCAACCAAAATATTTACATTAAATTCGAAACATTGAAAGAGTGTGCTTACGGACATGAGCCAAACTTAAATAAGTTGATTGATTCACAGCTATAAACCAGAAAACGGTTAACTTGTAGATCGAAGCAGAAGCAGCAGTTGTCCTCAACGGCTCTACACAGCTGCGCAGAAAGTATAGGCGGCCTCAACACAGCCGCGTGGGAAGGCGGTGGGAGGACACGGCCTCGACGCAGCGCCTGGTGACAGCAGCCGCTGCGGTGCCTGGTGACCTCTGCTGCTACGCGTGGTGAGCGACCCCATGTAGAACGTGGGGTTGCAAGGGACTAGGGGAGCCGTCATGGTCGGACAGGGCTGCGGCAGCTTGGAGCCTTGTGTGTGGGTAGGGCTGCAGGCTAAGGGCACGTTTGGAACACAGGATTCCAAAACACATGAATAGGAAGGGTTGCAGGTGGAAAACAGAGCATCGTGAAGCATAGGAATTTTTTACAAGTCTGTTTGGAACATAGGAAAAGGAAAAACACAGGAACTATTAATGAAGTGGATAATAATGTTGAACATGCTTATTAAGGAACTTCACTCATTTTTTATTATAACAAAACCATATGTATAAACCTTTCATGCACGTCCAATCAGCCCAATGAGACAGACTGGGGCCACTAGAATGAGGGCCTACCAGTCAGAAGAGAGGGGAGAGAAAAACAAACCAATGTACTCAGTACTCCTAATCCATTCCTTCTCAAATCGTCATGCTTCTCCTAGTCTGCGACCCCATCTTCCAGGCCTCATAATCCACTAGTATTTCATCCCAGACTACCTAATCTACTACTATTTTGTTCGTCCCAATGCATGGACGTGGCCACATGGAGGAATTTGTCATCCACGGCGCACAGCAGCAACATGCACCTCGTCTTGTGGCAGCTAACAACACTGTTACAGTCTTCAAAACTTTCCCGATCTACACCGGACTCGGGCTTGGTAGATGTGGTTGCGTCCAAGACGATTTGCCTTGATTGACACAAAGGAAGGAAAAATGAGGATGAGGTTCTGATTTGTTGTTTCCTGAGGTTTTCTCATGAAACTGAAGTGATAGGAAAGTTTCCTTCGCATTTCATGCAGTTGGGTCCTGCACTTCAAAGGGACTACTGGAAATTTCCCCATAAGGAACTCTTTCCCCCAAAAATCCTCTAGAAATCATGTGTTCCAAATGACCCCTAAGGTTGTGTGGAGCGGAATGTCGCTTGGGTTATCAGGGAGGCGAATATTATATGGCGACTGGCGTTAGGTGGAGTTCAGATCTCACATGTTGTGCTGTTCGGGCCCGGCTGGGCTATGTTCAGGCTAAAAACTGAAGCCCGAGCCTGGCCTGTGATTTTTGGGCTGGGTTGTCGGGCTGGGCTGCATGCCCACATTTAGGCACTAATGGGGATTAGCCTTTATTGGGTAAAAGATAGGGTAATTCAAAATTGCACCCGGGGGAGGCAGGCAGTGCTCCTAGATGGGGAAAATGAATTTTCAAATTTTTTTACAAGGAAAATATTTACACATGTAAATGGATGTAAATTTTCATGTTAAAATGACAAGTTTGATGCCCTGTGTAAAAGTCCAAGTGTGGTGCTTAAATAATTGCTTTTCTGAGGACTGGTGGGCACAAAACCTGTCCTTTTTTCATGAAACTACATGCACAGAAAATACATGAACATGTACATGTGTCCATTTAAAAAAAACAATAAACATTTTTTGCATGCTTATTGTTCATCCAGTGTTCCTGGGAGCTAGTTCATGGCCCCATAAAATATGCAGTTTCTCCATTGAGATATTTCTTTCGTGTATGATTCTATCTTCATATTTATTTGGATATGTACACTTGGATCTTACATGTTTTTCTTTGCTACCATAGGGAGAACAAAAATCTTACAGGAACAGCACGTTATGCTAGTGTAAACACCCATCTTGGAGTAGGTGAGTATTGCTACTTGTGAACTTGTGTTACTTCAACATCAGCATAGATTTCTTTGTTCAATTAATAACAAAGATCAAGGCGTATTCTGTAAAGATCAAGGCCTATTCTGTAAAGTTGTTGAACAAAGCATAGTTCTTTTGAAACCTTAAGTTTCGCCGTTATCACAAAGTTAGTCAGCAACAATTTCTGAAATGCCTTAATTTTCTAGTTGTGAGTGATTAAGCATGACTCTTCCGCTGATTGCTGGTACATGCTATACTAATGGGTTTTCTCTACAGAACAAAGCAGGAGAGATGATTTAGAATCTCTCGGTTATGTGCTGATGTACTTCATAAGAGGAAGGTAGGACATGTATTACTTTTCTAGTGGTTTAAATTCCTTTTTGGCTGTTGAATATATTTCACTGACCTATATAACTTGTCTCTCACAGCCTTCCTTGGCAAGGTCTGAAAGCTGGCACGAAAAAACAGAAGTATGATAAAATTAGTGAAAAGAAAATGTTAACTCCAGTTGAGGTAATTAAATGTGGTTTCTTTGACAAACAATTCTACAAAGAAGTTTGGTGTATCTTTCACTTGTAATATAATCTTATGTATCACTATTTGCACAATTTTGGATAGGTCCTTTGTAAATCTTATCCATCGGAGTTTGTTTCATACTTCCATTACTGCCGATCCTTGCGTTTTGAAGATAAACCAGATTACTCCTATCTGAAGAAACTCTTCCGAGATTTATTTATTCGTGAAGGTACTATCAATAAATATAGTAGTTTGAAGTTTCTATGCACCTACATCTTATACAGTGTCTGATGGATCTTATAGGGTACCAGTCTGATCATATATTTGACTGGACTGTGTCGAGGCAATTAGCAGAGAATAACAGATTGCGAGTATGTCCTCCATTCCTCTTTCCAGTTGTTTTTAGTAGTGCAAGCTTGATTGTACTGAATGTGTAGCATTGTTGTCCTCTGTCAGCCAAGTGGAAGGACAGCTGGGTTGGTGGGACCATCTGCAGAACGGGCTGAACGGATTGCAGGTTTGTCAGTTGCATGCACATTTGCAAAAGTTTATATTCAAGAAATAAGCTATGCAGGGAGTGTAATTGCTTTTTGTTTCCTTGTTTAACAGCAAGACAGGATGGTCCTGATAGATTCTCTAGTTCAGTGGAAACATTTGCCAGAAGAACTGGCTCTGGTTCTGGCCATCATGGAGAAAACACGAAGCACAGAACTCTGTTTGATTCTCTGTTGGCACCTAAGATGGTTAGAAGTGCTCAATTTTAGTTTAATATTTGATTTATTTCAACACAATGTCTGCTTGGTGATCATGCACGTACTTCTGAATGCAATTCGCCATGTTTGTACAAAGCAGCATTTGATTGTCAACACTTATACTTACAAAGGCATACCTATGGCTTTAGATGACCAATATGGATGTATTGGATAACTGAAAGTCTTACAACATTTTTACCATGTATGCTAGGCTGCTGATTCGGATAAAAGAAGGCCTACATCATCCCGGAATGGGAGCACATCGAGGAAGGCTCTCCTGTCAAGCAGCAGACCAAGTTCTGGAGAGCCCAGTGACCCCACTCGCACTAGCCACCTAATCCCAACTAGCAGTGGCAGCAGTCGTCCATCAACCACTCAGAGGCTTCACCAATCAACTGGTCTTGAGGCCAGGTCCTCCTCGCTGTCGAAAACTGCGAGAAATGTCCATGATGATCCCACGATAAGGACATTTGAGCGCCTTACAATTAGTGCAGACAGGAGGAAATAAAAGGTTGAAGAGTAAAAAGATTTCAGTTGCTGTCATGAGTGTGGGCACTTGGATTCTTTCAGCTCCAGATGATGCTCACTGGTCAGCAAGATAAATGATGTTGTGCTACACAAGATGCCGAGGAATGCATATAGCGAAGGCGGCTCATCGAATCTTGGCATGAATGATTGAGCACTGTTATTTCAATGTCTGTTATTTTGAATGGTTAAAGAAAATGTTTTACACCATTCTGATGGGCCTGGATCGGCTGCATGGATTGGCCGTGCTGGCCCAATTGATGTTAATGTTGAATCAGACACTTGTGGAAACACTATTCAAATAAAACAGTTTATCAGACATTCAAAATTATTCATGTGTTTGTTATGGTTATTGTACCTGTACATGAAAGTGTTGACGCATCAGTTGTTAGGGTTTAGTTGCTTGCATCATTGAAGTTGTGCAAAATTCGAAGTCATTATGTTGTTGTTCTTCTAGCCTTTCTCGTGCAAAGACGTGGCCAAATATGCCTCAGAGTGAACTTATTTACTGCTGGCAATTTCTTTATTGCCCGCCATCTGTTCCTCGACATGTGTCTTGCAGCTTCGTAACTAGCCGTAAAAGCCCC
>NC_041390.1:436229033-436252378 GCF_002162155.2 Triticum dicoccoides
TAAAATAAAATAAGATCAGTAATCTTGGTCGTACTACTATCGATCAGTATTCCAGCTAACTTGGGGTTACCACACGGTAGTAGCTGCAATTTAGTCAGTCAAGCATCCATACAATCATAAGAGTATTGAAGATGACGCGACACTATCATCGTGTTTCTCCTATTCCCATGTGTTTAGAAATCATGCGAATCCAAGAGGCCCTTGGCCATCTACATTGCAGGCACTAGGTTCGATATCCTGGTCATTTCACCCAAATCCCCTTCAGATTCGAGATTCTGGCTATCCTGGTTGTTTCACCCAAATCCCCTTCAGATTCGAGATTTTGGCTTGCATTGATGCTACTTTTGTCGTCGGGCTTGGGTGCCTCAACTCTTTTTGCAGAAAACATCTGTTACATAATTGTTCAAATAGGTACTTGTGCATTGGGGAAACATACTCCTACACTGGCGCCACTTGCTTAATTTTTTTTATTGTTTAGCGTCCAGACAGGCGCCCCTGCGTTGTAGATGGCCAAAAAGTGTGTTACATTAGTGGTGACTATGTTTGACATTTTGGCATAGACCATGACAAGATGCATTATTTTCAAAAAAATAAAACAGAATGTTTTCAAATAATGGAAGAACCAATCCCGACCCGTACGTCATAAGATGCATTTCATAGAGTTTTTTTTTTTTGAAACGGAGCATTTCATAGAGTTAGAGCTATATGAAGTGAAGTTGCAAATGTTGTTCTGGTAAGTGTTGAGGCGCCTGACGACAGAAGTGGCATCAGATGCCTCAACACTTACCAGAACAACATTGCTTTGACATATGGATCAAAACCTTTCCGAAAGCTTTCAGAAAAAAAAACCTTTCCGAAAGCTAACAAGAAACTGGTACTTGTTGGGATTTCTGCACTTTTTTGGTCTCTCTGGCGATGTAGAAACAATATAATCTTTGATCGAAAGAAATGTTGTGACCCTATGATGCTTGTGAAAGTAATGTGCAATTGGATCAATGATTGGTCCATGTTGCAGATAATGGACCCAGAGGCAAACTTACAGATACCAGCAGCAAAGCTGGTAGAGCAGGTAGCAAATGAGATGTACTCCCTCCGTTTCTAAATATAAGTCTTCGTAGAGATTTCACTATGAATCACAATTGGATGCATATAGATGCATTTCAGAGTGTAGATTCATTCATTTTGCTTTATATGTGGTCTATAGTGAAATCTCTTGTATTTAGGAACGGAGGGAGTACCATGCATCGGAGGGATGGAGAGCTGGTGTTTGGCGGCTGGGCAACTGACGGGACCTAGAGCAGGAGCTCAATGGCTTCTTCGTTTCGACGGCTGCCTATGCTGTTTCATACTTCGGGCTGTTCTAAAGTGATGTCTTTTGTGTAGTTCATGTCTTAGACTCCTCTGAATTTGGGATCCTGCGTGATCCGGTAACTCTAAGATTTGCGTGGCCCTCGTGCCCCTGGTCTGTAATTTGTCTCGACTGTCTTAGGTTTGAGTGTGTGTGCGTGGGTTTGCAGTTCCTTTAGGCCTGATGGTTTCAGTCATTTGAATCGGAGAGGGCGGCCTCTCTTTTGATCTAAGAAAAAAAAAGTGCCCCGACTGATTGAGCACATGAGATTGTGGAGCCAACCATCAACAGAGTGCAGAATAGGGTTGAGTTGCAGTTCATTTCCTGCAAACATACAAATGAATACAGCATAAGATGCACAGGCCGATTTTTTTTTCTAAAATGAAAGAAAAATCGCCATTATTTTTCAACAGAGAAAATAATCAGTGTTGCTAGAATGAGCAAGACACCCCCTTGACTTGATCAAAGATTACAGAATCATGTTTCACTATATATTTCAACACTGAATTTGGGGCCTTGAATGCCTCGAGAAAATACATCACCAGACCAGAGTGCAGAACACAAGACTTTGCCAAGCATTTAGAGCCGCAGTAGCAAAACAAGTTAACAAGTCAAGAGTATGTACATACACATGGAAACTTGCAAAAGAGACTAGCAGTACATCAGTCATAGATACATACAGTGAGATCAATCTTGTGCACATGTAACTTCCTGATTAAGCCCAGTGCTGCTATTCATTCAGTTATATCAAAGCAGAGTTTAGCTTCATCCCAGGGGCCATTGATCTCAAACTTGTACTCCTGAATCCTGATAAGCCAGTAGGGGCAGACAAGCGAGATGAAAACGACGAGAGCCAGCAGCAAAATGAAGAGCATTCGATGCAGCTGGTACGTGACGCCCAGGGTCATGACCATGAGAGCAAAGGAGAACATCAAATGGAGTCTACAGGAGTACTTCTTGATACAAAATGTGACCAGCGGCGCAAACAGGAAGACCTGCAATGAGAAGAGCATGATTGCAAAGACGTGCAGCCAAGATGGCAGACGCGACGCCACAAGAACAGACGCCACTATCGACGCGTTCAAGGAGATGTTGCTGGTCAGCTTTGGGTTGTTGAGTGCACCTGGAGGCCTTATAGTGGAGCCAGAGTAGTCATGCAAGAAGAGATGAACCAGCAGAAGGAACACAGCAAGTGCCCAGATCGAATCTGAACTGATGGACCTGGTAAGGGTATGGCAAATTGGCGCCAGAACATAAAGGCCACTGGTGAAGAATGATATGTTGAGGACATACTTCAAGAGTAGATTCAGCGAGAATGGGCTGGTGGTGAGCAGGAGGACCAAGAACCCAACAAGCAGCAGACCAATGTCGAATTTCAGGAGAGTGATTTCGTCGATGGCCAAATTCAGCGTATGTGTCCATGTCGAAACTACAAGGGCGACGATGCAGAGATACTGGGAGATGGAGACAGAGTCGACCATCACCCTCAGGAAGTCCCTCTTGACGACATTGGCGTTCATGACCATCTCCTCCAGGAAGGAGTCGTCGGTGTAGTTATCATCGTAGCCTGGCTGCATGCCCCCATAGGCTACTTTTCTCCACTTTGTTCGACAAAGGGTCGGATTTCCAGCGCTCTTCATGCCTCCTCGCTACCATGCCTTACCCATTGCCACCGGATTTGATCGATCTATCGATCCAGATCGGGGTCCGGATTCGCACCCCTGATTCGCCGTGGTCACTCCGCCATGCTGTCGCGGGAGTCCAAGGGAGCGCGCCGCAGGGGATATGCTTGGGTGGATGGCTGGGCGGGGAGGCGGCGCGTCGGGAGAGCGTGAGGGCGGCGGCGTGGAAGGAGCAGGCGGCGGCGGCAGGGCAGGGAGGAGAATTGGGACGCGATGGTGGGAAGCGGGGGAGAGGCCGTGGCCGCTCACTGCAGGGCTGGCTCAAACATATTTTTTTTGACTCCACCTAGCTGGCACGCTTAAGAGTTTGAGCGGTACTTTTTCCTTTTTTCCCTTTTCTTTTTTTTTTTATTTCTTAGAAACACATGTAACTTTATTTATACCAGCGACCATTTTTTTTGCACGTACACTACTTTCTTAGTTTCATTTCGTAACTTTGCTTATATTTCACAAATATGAATATCTTCATTGTGAATTTGGAAATGTCGACGTGACATTAGTTATTTTTCTAAATGATTAAAGATGTCGAATAGAGTATGTGGTGAATAAGCGACGAATTTTACTAAAGTGTTGATTTTATAGGAGCTGTTTCTTGTGCGAGTGGATTTTAGACGAACATCGGATATAAAGTTTTCTAAAGTGCTAGTTCTTTCATTTCAAGAGAGTTCACACATAATACCGAACCGGCACAAATAATTCTTTTATTGTTGGTACCAAGCGGTGTGGCCACTTATAATCAATTGACATATGGTTTTTTGTACAATCTCTGTAAAAACGGTTTATGGGGGCTTTTGAAGCGAGATTCTTTAGACCCTTCTTTTACGCATATGATGCTGTATTTTTTTGCCAATGTGGGCATTGATGAGATGCTAGGCGTAAAAGAAGGGAGGCATAACTTTCAAATGTTTTTGGTGACGCTAGTGGGCCGCTCACAAACCTGAAAAAGAAAGATCGGAAATTCTTCCGATTAGATGCTAGGCGGCCGACTTGCAAGAATGCCTCCCTTATTTTCTCGGTAAAATTGAGATCTTAAAAGCTCAGAGTTTGGAAGGGAAGAAACATTACTCGTCCTAGGAGAGTTATTCTTGCTAAGTCAGTTCTCACAGAGACCGGAATCTTCCACATGTTGATCCTCCACCTTGTCAAAGGGGTCGCAAAAGGATTTATAAGATTCATTGGGCATCCATCTGGAAACGTGATGATGGTGAGCACTCATGTGATGGCCACTCACTCATCAACCGGGACATAGTTTGTCATCTCAGGGGGATTAGCGGCCACATAATCCTTTATTTTGAGTGGTTTGGGAGGGCGCTCTACATTCAATGGATGTGGATCCATTAACAACCCCCTATAGGTCGTGTGTAGGGTCTACGCTATGCAAATGATATGTACTTGTTTAGGACTGCCACCAAAGTCACAATTGGCAAATGGCATAAAGGCAGTTCTTAACTTGATAGGTGTTTTGTTGGCAAAAATTGACCGCACAATGTATTTGTTTTTTTGCGAGAAGTCCTTTTTAGAATAACATGGAGAGCTCTCCGGCTCCATTCACGGAAAGATGCCCGAATGAAATAGGTCCAACACAAGGTTTTATGTAAAACATAGTAAAAACTAATAGTTCCAACATCAAACTAAAACAACTACAACATAAACGGACTAGCGGGAATATTCTCGAGGAGCATTCATGATTTTGCAGCCAAAACACAACAATATCAGGCTAGAAGCTAGGAGGCTAGGCATGCTACCTTCAGGGTGGAGAAAGGGCTCTCTGTGACAACGCCAAAGGACTGGGTCATGCTTGCTGTGTAGCCATCTACGCATGCTCTAGAGCTGGCATTAGGGAGGTCATCAAACATAGCTACACCTAAGTCCAGGGTCACCCCACTCTATCTGGAATAGATTATGAATCAAATGTTGCACATGTAGGCATAATTATTCCACCTGGGCTAACATATGATCCTTGAATATCGGTCCCCATTCTTTGACCAACTTTAAACCAGTCACTATATTTGATTGAGAGAGCTCCATGAAACACCATTAAACACAATGTTATTCATGTATTTTCACCGGGCCTAAAGAACATTTAGCACATATTTAAAATCATCAAATATCTTTCCAGCAACCCAAAGAGAAGCCATAGATTCTATGTTACTTATAAGTGGTCTGCCAAATATATCACCAACTTCCCAAGAGCCACAAGAAGACATGAATCCTAGGGGTGGGGGTCACTAATTTCCTAACGGAAGGTATGAAAACATGAGCCATCACCCATCTAAAATTAATGATTGCATGCATAGAGCTACATGAATATTGCTGTGAGCTTTCATACTGCCAAACCAATGAATCACTAGAATCCATGAAAGAAATGCTCTTGGAAATCTTAGCAAGCTCAAGCCAGAGGTTCATCATGCTCTCATCAAAGTTTCCCATAAAGGTGTACTTAAGAGTGTGACCATCCCAGACTTTCTGGATAGTTTTGGCATTGCTCCCTACAATCACAATAAAGATCTCAGAACTGCATATCTAATGGAGTTGATCCAAATTAGACATCCTCCCAAAATCGAATGCTCTTAACATCCCCAAACATCCACATAGATCTAAATTGTATTGCTTTTGTTGCCCACATTACTCCTTTCCAGAAGTTAGAGGACCCAAGAGCATCACTATGGGGGAGGTTGCAAGGTACTTGGCATCTACAAATTTCCTCCAGACCCCTCTCCTACCATGTACATCTTAACTTAGGAACCTAAGAGGCAAATATTGAGGTCATGCAGGTTAGGAATCCCAAGCCCTTCAAACTCATGTTTCATATTACCTTCGTCCCAAAACATGTCTAGATACATTCGTATCAAGAAAAATCTAAGACAAGTAATTCGGGACATAAAGAGTACATACTAGCTGCCAGTTGACCAAATGAATCTTTCTATGTGTAACATCCCCAGTGTCAAGCTACAGTAATCTCCACCTAATGATTCCAAGTCATCAAGTTTAACTAAGCCAAATTGCCACTTGATAAAAATCAGCCATTTTCAATTAAAATAAAGTCAAAATAATATTTTTTTCAAACATGAAGACTAAAATGTTCAAAGTGTTGCAAATAATACATAACTAATTATGGTGGTGAACCCACATTTTTATAAAGTTTTTAAATGCCCTAAAATAATTAAAAAAGGGGCCAAATCATTATTTAAATTGCCTTTTCTAAATTATGTAGAATACAAACTATTACAAATAAATCCCAAACTTTTTGAGGCAGTGTATAAAATTACATCTCTAATTTTGGGCCAAGTCTCATATTTGATAAAAGTCTTTTACTTTTGGAAATAAAAATAAAACAGAAACAAATAAAAGAAAAATAGAAGATAAAAAGAAAACAAAAATAAAATGAGAAAGGAAAACCCCCTGCCCTTGGGCCTCAGCCCAACAGACGGCCCACTTCGCCCCTTCCCTGTCGTCTTCCCTTCCTTCTGTTCACCGAAGGCCGTGCGCGCGCCCTGGCCGTCCGTGCGCAATGCCGCCGACGGATGCCCGCCACCGCAATGCTACAAGATCGCTGGAAGGGGTATAAAGGCCGCCCCACCGTCGGTGAACCCTAAACCCCCAATTCACCCCTCGCTTCACCCTTTACCTCTCTGGACTCGCTCCCCCGAGCGCGTCCATCGCCGCACCTCATCGTTGGCGTGGCCACCGGCCTCCCCTCGCCGCACCGCCATGCCCTGCAGCTCCGCTGGCCTCACCTTCGTCTTCCTCGCCACCGGAACAGAGTCGGGGAGCCCCTGTATCGCCGCCTGCCTTGGCCACCACTTCGATCCACTGTCGTTCGTTCTCCCCGACTCAGTTGACCTCGCTGTTGAAGGAAATATGCCCTAGAGGCAATAATAAAGTTGTTATTTATATTTCCTTATATCATGATAAATTTTTATTATTCATGCTACAATTGTATTAACCGGAAACTTAGTACATGTGTGAATACATAGACAAACTAAGTATCACTAGTATGCCTCTACTTAACTAGCTCGTTGAATCAAAGATGGTTAAGTTTCCTGGCCATAGACATGAGTTGTCATTTGATTAACGGGATCACATCATTAGAGAATGATGTGATTGACTTGACCCATTCTGTTAGTTTAGCATTCGATCGTTTAGTATATTGCTATTGCTTTCTTCATGACTTATATATGTTCCCATGACTATGAGATTATGCAACTCCCGAATACCGGAGGAACACTTTGTGTGCTACCAAACGTCATAACATAACTGGGTGATTATAAAGGTGCTCTACAGGTGTCTTCGATGGTACTTGTTGAGTTGGCATAGATCGAGATTAGGATTTGTCACTCCGATTGTTGGAGAGGTATCTCTGGGCCCTCTCGGTAATGCACATCACTATAAGCCTTGCAAGCAATGCAACTAATGAGTTAGTTGTGGGATGATGTATTACGGAATGAGTAAAGAGACTTGCCAGTAATGAGATTGAAGTAGGTATCGAGATACCAACGATCGAATCTCGAGCAAGTAACATACCGATGACAAAGGGAACAACGTATGTTATTATGCGGTTTGACCGATAAAGATCTCCGTAGAATATGTAGGAGACAATATGAGCATCCAGGTTCCGCTATTGGTTATTGACCGGAAATGAGTCTCGGTCATGTCTACATAGTTCTCGAACCCGTAGGGTCCGCACGCTTAACGTTTGGTGACGACCGGTAATACGAGTTTATGTGTTTTGATGTACCGAAGGTAGTTCGGAGTCCCGGATATGATCATAGACATGACGAGGAGTCTTGAAATAGTCGAGACAAAAAGATTAATATATTAGAAGCCTATATTTGGACATCAAAATAGTTCCAGGTGAAATTGGGATTTTACCGGAGTGCCGGAGGGGTTACTGGAACCCCTTGGGGGTTAATGGGCCTTGTTGGGCCCTAGTGGAGAGAGAGAGGGGCCGGACAGGGCAGGCCGCACGCCCCCTCCCCTTGAGTCCGAATAGGACAAGGAAGGGGGGGGGGCGCCTCCCTTGCCTTCCCCCTCTCCCACTCCTTCCTTCTCCATCCTAGTGGGACTAAGAAAGGGGAGTCCTACTCCCACTAGGAGGAGGACTCCTCCTCCTGGCGCGCCCTGCTAGGGCCGGCCGGCCTCCCCCATTGCTCCTTTATATACGAGGGCAGGGGGCACCCCAAGACACACAAGTTGATCAGTTGATCTTTTAGCCGTGTGCGGTGCCCTCCTCCACCATAATCCACCCCGGTCATATTGTAGTGGTGCTTAGGCGAAGCCCTGCGCCGGTAGCATCATCATCACCATCATCACGCCGTCGTGCTAACGGAACTCTCCCGCGAAGTTGTGCTGGATCGTGAGTTCATGGGACGTCACCGAGCTGAACGTGTGCTGAACTCGGAGGTGCCGTACGTTGGTACTTGGATCGGTCGGATCATGAAGACGTATGACTATATCAACCGTGTTCTCATAACGCTTCCGCTTACGGTCTATGAGGGTACGTGGACAACACTCTCCCCTCTCGTTGCTATGAATCACCATGATCTTGCGTGTGCGTAGGAATTTTTTTGAAATTACTAAGTTCCCCAACAGTGGCATCCGAGCCAGGTTTATGCGTAGATGTTATATGCACGAGTAGAACACAAGTGAGTTGTGGGCGATACAAGTCATACTGCTTACCAGCATGTCATACTTTGATTCGGCGGTATTGTTGGATGAAGCGGCCCGGACCGACATTACGCGTACGCTTACGCGAGACTGGTTCTACCGACATGCTTCGCACACAGGTGGCTGGCGGGTGTCAGTTTCTCCAAATTTAGTTGGATCGAGTGTGGCTACGCCCGGTCCTTGTGAAGGTTAAAACAACACATACTTGACGAAATATCGTTGTGGTTTTTGATGCGTAGGTAAGAACGGTTCTTGCTCAGCTCATAGCAGCCACATAAAACTTGCAACAACAAAGTAGAGGACGTCTAACTTGTTTTTTCAGGGCATGTTGTGATGTGATATGGTCAAGACATGATGCTAAATTTTATTGTATGAGATGATCATGTTTTGTAACGGAGTTATCGGCAACTGGCAGGAGCCATATGGTTGTCGCTTTATTGTATGAAATGCAATCACCATGTAATTGCTTTACTTTATCACTAAGTGGTAGCGATAGTCGTAGAAGCAATAGTTGGCGAGACGACAACGATGCTACGATGGAGATCAAGGTGTCGCGCCGGTGATGATGGTGATCATAACGGTGCTTTGGAGATGGAGATCAAAGGCACAAGATGATGATGGCCATATAATATCATTTATATTGATTACATGTGATGTTTATCTTTTATGCATCTTATTTTGCTTAGATCGACGGTAGCATTATAAGATGATCTCTCACTAAATTTCAAGGTATAAGTGTTCTCCCTGAGTATGCACCGTTGCGAAAGTTTGTCGTGCCGAGACACCACGTGATGATCGGGTGTAATAAGCTCTACGTTCACATACAACGGGTGCAAGCCAGTTTTGCACACGCAGAATACTCGGGTTAAACTTGATGAGCCTAGCATATGCAGATATGGCCTCAGAACACTGAGACCGAAAGGTTGAGCGTGAATCATATAGTAGATATGATCAAGATAGTGATGTTCACCATTGAAAACTACTCCATCTCACGTGATAATCGGATATGGTTTAGTTGATATGGAGCATGTGATCACTTAGATGATTAGAGGGACGTCTATCTAAGTGGGAGTTCTTAAGTAATTTGATTAATTGAACTTTAATTTATCATGAACTTAGTACCTGATAGTATTTTGCATGTCTATGTTGTTGTAGATAGATGGCCCGCACTGTTGTTCCGTTGAATTTTAATGTGTTCCTTGAGAAAGCAAAGTTGAAAGATGATGGTAGCAATTACATGGACTGGGTCCATAACTTGAGGATTATCCTCATTGCTGCACAGAAGAATTACGTCCTGGAAGCACCGCTAGGTGCCAAACTCGCTGCAGGAGCAGCGCCAGATGTTATGAACGTCTGGCAGAGCAAAGCTGATGACTACTCGATAGTTCAGTGTGCCATGCTTTACGGCTTAGAACCGGGACTTCAACGACGTTTTGAACGTCATGGAGCATATGAGATGTTCCAGGAGTTGAAGTTAATATTTTAAGCAAATTCCTGGACTGAGAGATATGAAGTCTCCAATAATTTCTACA
The DNA here is from genome assembly GCF_002162155.2 of Triticum dicoccoides. Classification (NCBI taxonomy): domain Eukaryota; kingdom Viridiplantae; phylum Streptophyta; class Magnoliopsida; order Poales; family Poaceae; genus Triticum; species Triticum dicoccoides. The sequence goes on from NC_041390.1 coordinate 436,239,263, forward strand.
GCTGCAAGATGGAGGAGAATAGTTCTACCAGTGAACATATACTCAAAATGTCTGGGTATAACAATCACTTGATTCAACTGGGAGTTAATCTTCCGGATGATAGTGTCACTGACAGAATTCTTCAATCACTGCCACCAAGCTACAAGAGCTTCGTGATGAACTATAACATGCAAGGGATGGATAAGACAATTCCCGAGCTCTTCGCAAGGCTAAAGGTTGCAGAGGTAGAAATCAAGAAGGAGCATCAAGTGTTGATGGTCAACAAGACCACCAGTTTCAAGAAAAAGGGTAAAGGGAAGAAGGGGAACTTCAAGAAGAACGGCAAGCAAGTTGCTGCTGAAGTGAAGAAGCGCAAGTCTGGACCTAAGCCTGAGATTGAGTGCTTCTACTACAAACAGACTGGTCACTGGAAGCGGAACTGCCCCAAGTATTTGGCGGATAAGAAGGATGGCAAGGTGAACAAAGGTATATGTGATATACATGTTATTGTTGTGTACCTTACTAATGCTCGCAGTAGCACCTGGGTATTTGATACTGGCTCTGTTGCTAATATTTGCAACTCGAAACATGGACTACAAATTAAGTGAAGATTGGCTAAGGACGAGGTGACGATGCGCGTGGGAAATGGTTCCAAAGTCTGATGTGACCGCGGTCGGCACGCTACCTCTACATCTACCTTCGGGATTAGTTTTAGACCTAAATAATAATTATTTGGTGCCAGCATTAAGCATGAACATTATATCTGGATCTTGTTTAATGCGAGACGGTTATTCATTTAAATCAGAGAATAATGGTTGTTCTATTTATATGAGTAATATCTTTTATGGTCATGCACCCTTGAAGAGTGGTCTATTTTTGATGAATCTCGATAGTAGTGATGCACATATTCATAATATTGAAGCTAAAAGATGCAGAGTTGATAATGATAGTGCAACTTATTTGTGGCACTGCCGTTTAGGTCATATTGGTGTAAAGCGCATGAAGAAACTCCATTCGGATGGACTTTTGGAATCACTTGATTATGAATCACTTGGTACTTGTGAACCATGCCTCATGGGCAAGATGACTAAAACGCCGTTCTCCGGAACTATGGAGCGAGCAGCAGATTTGTTGGAAATCATACATACTCATGTATGTGGTTAGATGAATGTTGAGTCTCGCGGCGGGTATCGTTATTTTCTCACCTTCACAAATGATTTAAGCAGATATGGGTATATCTACTTGATGAAACATAAGTCTGAAACATTTGAAAAGTTCAAAGAATTTCAGAGTGAAGTGGAAAATCATCGTAACAAGAAAATAAAGTTTCTACGATCTGATAGTGAAGGAGAATATTTGAGTTACGAGTTTGGTCTTCATTTGAAACAATCGGAATAGTTTCGCAACTCTACGCCACCCGTAACACCATAGCGTAATGGTGAGTCCGAACGTCGTAATCGTACTTTACTAGATATGGTGCGATCTATGATGTCTCTTACTGATTTACCGCTATCGTTTTGGGGTTATGCTTTAGAGACGGCTGCATTCACGTTAAATAGGGCACCATCTAAATCTGTTGAGACGATGCCTTATGAACCGTGGTTTGGCAAGAAACCAAAGTTTTCATTTCTTAAAGTTTGGGGCTGCGATGCTTATGTGAAAAAGCTTCAACCTGATAAGCTCGAACCCAAATCGGAGAAATATGTCTTCATAGGATATCCAAAGGAGACTGTTGGGTACACCTTCTATCACAGATCCGAAGGCAAGACATTCGTTGCTAAGAATGGATCCTTTCTAGAGAAGGAGTTTCTCTCGAAAGAAGTGAGTGGGAGGAAAGTAGAACTTGATGAGGTAACTATACCTGCTCCCTTATTGGAAAGTAGTTCAACACAGAAAACGGTTCCTGTGACACCTACACCAATTAGTGAGGAAGCTAATGATGATGATCATGAAACTTCAGATCAAATTACTATCGAACCTTGTAGGTGAACCAAAGTAAGATTCGCACCAGAGTGGTACGGTAATCCTGTTCTGGAGGTCATGTTACTAGACCATGACGAACCTACAAACTACGAGGAAGCGATGATGAGCCCAGATTCCGCAAAATGGCTAGAGGCCATGACATCTGAGATGGGATCCATGTATGAGAACAAAGTATGGACTTTGGTTGACTTGCCCGATGATCGGCAAGCCATCGAGAATAAATGGATATTCAAGAGGAAGACTGACGCTGACGGTAATGCTACCATCTACAAAGCTCGACTTGTTGCGAAAGGTTTTCGACAAGTTCAAGGAGTTGACTACAATGAGACTTTCTCACCCGTAGCGATGCTTAAGTCCGTCCGAATCATGTTAGCAATTGCCGCATTTTATGATTATGAAATTTGGCGAATGGATGTAAAGACTGCATTCCTGAATGGATTTCTGGAAGAAGAGTTGTATATGATGCAACCTGAAGGTTTTATCAATCCAAAGGATGCTAACAAAGTGTGTAAGCTCCAGCGATCCATCTATGGACTAGTGCAAGCATCTCGGAGTTGGAATAAATGTTTGATAGTGTGATCAAAGCATATGGTTTTATACAGACTTTTGGAGAAGCCTGTATTTACAAGAAAGTGAGTGGGAGCTCTGTAGCATTTCTAATATTATATGTAGACGACATATTGTTGATTGGAAATAATATAGAATCTCTGGATAGCATAAAAGGATACTTGAATAAGAGTTTTTCAATGAAAGACCTCGGTGAAGCTGCTTATATATTGGGCATCAAGATCTATAGAGATAGATCAAGACGCCTAATTGGACTTTCACAAAGCACATACCTTGATAAAGTTTTGAAGAAGTTCAAAATGGATCAAGCAAAGAAAGGGTTCTTGCCTGTGTTACAAGGTGTGAAGTTGAGTCAGACTCAATGCCCGACCACTGCAGAAGATAGAGAGAAAATGAAAGATGTTCCCTATGCTTCAGCCATAGGCTCTATCATGTATGCAATGCTGTGTACCAGACCTGATGTGTGCCTTGCTATTAGCTTAGCAGGGAGGTACCAAAGTAATCCAGGAGTGGATCACTGGACAACGGTCAAGAACATCCTGAAATACCTGAAAAGGACTAAGGATATGTTTCTCGTTTATGGAGGTGACAAAGAGCTCGTCGTAAATGGTTACATGGATGCAAGCTTTGACACTGATCCAGATGACTCTAAGTCACAAACCGGATACGTATTTATATTGAACGGTGGAGCTGTCAGTTGGTGCAGTTCTAAGCAAAGCGTCGTGGCGGGATCTACGTGTGAAGCGGAGTACATAGTTGCTTCGAAAGCAGCAAATGAAGGAGTCCGGATGAAGGAGTTCATATCTGATCTAGGTGTCATACCTAGTGCATTGGGTCCAATGAAAATCTTTTGTGACAATACTGGTGCAATTGCCTTGGCAAAGGAATCCAGATTTCACAAGAGAACCAAGCACATCAAGAGACGCTTCAATTCCATCCGCGGCCAAGTCAAGGAGGGAGACATAGAGATTTTCAAGATACATACGGATCTGAATGTTGCATACCCGTTGACTAAGCCTCTCTCACGAGCAAAACATGATCATCACCAAGACTCCATGGGTGTTAGAATCATTACTGTGTAATCTAGATTATTGACTCTAGTGCAAGTGGGAGACTGAAGGAAATATGCCCTAGAGGCAATAATAAAGTTGTTATTTGTATTTCCTTATATCATGATAAATGTTTATTATTCATGCTAGAATTGTATTAACCGGAAACTTAGTACATGTGTGAATACATAGACAAACTAAGTATCACTAGTATGCCTCTACTTAACTAGCTCGTTGAATCAAAGATGGTTAAGTTTCCTGGCCATAGACATGAGTTGTCATTTGATTAACGGGATAACATCAAAAGGAAGGAACTTGGGTAGCATTGTGCCTCCACACCACTCCAACGGAGATGTACTTCCCCTCAAAAGGAAGGAACTTCGGTAACACATCCTCGTCTTCACCGGCTCCACTCGTGGTTATCTCGTACCTTTACTTGTGCAAGCTTATTTGTGTTATTTCCCACGCTTGCTTGTGTGCTTGTTGTTGTTGCATCATATAGGTTGCTCACCTAGTTGCATATCTAGACAACCTACTTTGATGCAAAGTTTAATTTGGTAAAGAAAAGCTAAAAATTGTTAGTTGCCTATTCACCCCCTCTAGTCAACTATATCGATCCTTTCAATTGGTTTCAGAGCCTCGTCTCTTTACTAAGGACTTTGCCGTCCGAAGAGTATGGTTGACATCGTAGACGGTGTGGAGGAGCACTCCGGTATGAATCCGATCTCGTCTATGGGTGATGGGGGAACCGCGGTCTCTCGTGAGGAATTCAATGTGGCTTTGGACACATTGAAAACCTCCATGACGATCGAGGTTGAAAGCATGTTTAATAAATTCCTAGAAGGGCTTAAACTATCCACCGCACCGTTGAAAGTGGGTGATCCCACCAACAAGGTGACGAATTCTAACTCCGACAAGGGGGAAGCTACTAGTGAAAAGGCTCCTTCTTCTAGTGGTAAAAATGGCACCGACATCTTTGCCCATGTGGAACCTCCACTTGTTTATGGTGGACCGATTCCTTCCACTCATTTGAATCATGCCGGTCCTACCCCTAAGATTGTGAAAAATGAGGACTTTGATTCTTGGGTCTATCGTTTTAAGCATCATTTAAATCATGTGAATACTAATCTTTGGAGAATCATTGAAGAAGGTTTCTATCCGCATGACCGAAGCAACTTCACTCCTAGAGAAGCCGCGGATAATCAATTCAATGAGAATGCTCTCTTCATCATTCAAGATGCAATTCCACCCGAAGATCTTCCTCACCTCCGGCCCTTCGCCATGGCCAAAGATGCATGGCACCAAGTTGTTTCCCTCTACAGGGGAAGCACAAGCATTCAATATTCCAACTATGAAGTGGTGCAAGATGAATCCGATGAGTTTGCAATGAAAGAAGATGAAGAACCTCATGAGCTTTATCGAAGAGTAACCAAACTCGCGGTCTCACTCCGAGATCATGGGAGCAAGGACACAGATGACAATTGGATCAAGCGCAAATTCCTCAAGGCAATGATGCCTTACCACAAGGCCATGTCCTCCATCATTCGTCAAAGGCCGGACTACCACACCTTGTCCTCAAGTGAAGTGTTGGATGAGTTTGTGGCTATGAGCATCTTGGACAAAACCGCCGACAATGCGGTGCTACGTTCTCAAAGAGAAAAGAAGCCCAACCTTGCATTAAAAGCCAAGGTTAGGGTGGAAAAAGAGGACGAAGACGAAGAAGAGGAGAGCAACCCCGAAGATACAAAGTATGCCTATCATGAACACATGGCTCTTGCTTCAAGGCAATTTTGGAGCAAGAAGAACTCAAGGCCCAACTTCAACAAGAACAACTCAAGTGGCGCGAAGGTCAAGCAACATATGAGGACTTGCTATAATTGTGGCAATGTGATGTTGGGGAACGTAGTAATTTCAAAAAAAATTCCTACGTACACACACATGATCATGGTGATGCATAGCAACGAGAGGGGAGAGTGTGTCTACGTACCCTCGTAGACCGAAAGCGGAAGTGTTAGCACAACGCGATCGATGTAGTCGTACGTCTTCACGATCCGACCGATCCAAGTACCGAACGCACGTCACCTCCGAGTTCAGCACACGTTCAGCTCAATGACGTCCCACAAACTCCGATCTAGCAGAGCTTCGCAGGAGAGTTTCGTCAGCATGACGGCATGATGACGGTGATGATGATACTACTGACGCAGGGCTTCGCCTAAGCACCGCTACAATATAATCGAGGTGGATTATGGTGGAGGGGGGCACCACACACGGCTGGAATAGATCAATAGATCAACTTGTGTGTCTAGAGGTGCCCCCCTGCCCCCGTATATAAAGGAGCAAGGGGGAGGCCAGCCGGCCCCTGTAGGCGCGCCAGGAGTTGGAATCCTCCTCCTAGTAGGAGTAGGATTCCCCTCTTTCCTACTCCTACTAGGAGGGGGAAAGGAAGGGGGAGAGGGAGAAGGAAAGGGGGGTTCCGCCCCCCTCTCATAGTCCAATTCGGACCAGAGGGGGAGGGGCGCGCGGCCTGCCCTAGTCCAGCCCTCTCTCTCTCCACTAAGGCCCATAAGGCCCACTATTTCTCCACGGGGGGGGGGGGTCCGGTAACCCTCCGGCACTCCGGTTTTCTCCGAAACCATCCGGAACACTTCCGGTGTCTGAATATAGTCGTCCAATATATCGATATTTATGTCTCGACCATTTCGAGACTCCTCGTCATGTTCGTGATCATATCCGGGACTCCGAACTACCTTTGGTACATCAAAACACAAAAACTCATAATACCGACCGTCACCAAACTTTAAGCGTGCGGACCCTACGGGTTCGAGAACTATGTAGACATGACCGAGACACGTCTCCGGTCAATAACCAATAGCAGAACCTGGATTTTCATATTGGCTCCCACATATTCTACGAAGATCTTTATCGGTCAAACCGCATAACAACATACGTTGTTCCCTTTGTCATTGGTATGTTACTTGCCCGAGATTCGATCGTCGGTATCTCAATACCTAGTTCAATCTCGTTACCGGCAAGTCTCTTTACTCGTTCCGTAATACATCATCCCGCAACTAACTCATTAGTTACAATGCTTGCAAGGCTTATAGTGATGTGCATTACTGAGTGGGCCTAGAGATACCTCTCCGACAATCGGAGTGACAAATCCCAATCTTGATTTATGCCAACTCAACAAGTACCATCAGAGACACCTGTAGAGCACCTTTATAATCACCCAATTATGTTGTGATGTTTGGTAGCACACAAAGTGTTCCTTCAGTAATCGGGAGTTGCATAATCTCATAGTCACAGGAACATGTATAAGTCATGAATAAAGCAATAGCAGAAAATTAAACGATCAAGTGCTAAGCTAACGGAATGGGTCAAGTCAATCACATCATTCTCCTAATGATGTGATCCCATTAATCAAATGACAACTCATGTCTATGGTTAGGAAACATAACCATCTTTGATTAATGAAGTAGTCAAGTAGAGGCATACTAGTGACACTCTGTTTGTCTATGTATTCACACATGTACTAAGTTTCTGGTTAATACAATTCTAGCATGAATAATAAACATTTATCATGATATGAGGAAATAAATAATAACTTCATTATTGCCTCTAGGGCATATTTCCTTCAGTCTCCCACTTGCACTATAGTCAATAATCTAGATTACACAGTAATGATTCTAACACCCATGGGGTCTTGGTGCTGATCATGTTTTGGTCGTGGAAGAGGCTTAGTCAACGGGTCTGCAACGTTTAGATCCGTATGTATCTTGCAAATCTCTATGTCTCCCACCTGGACTTGATCGCAGATGGAATTGAAGCGTCTCTTGATGTGCTTGGTTCTCTTGTGAAATCTGGATTCCTTTGCCAAGGCAATTGCACCAGTATTGTCACAAAAGATTTTCATTGGACCCGATGCACTAGGTATGACACCTAGATCGGATATGAACTCCTTCATTCGCTGCTTCCGAAGCAGCAATGTACTCTGCTTCACACGTAGATCCCGCCACGACACTTTGTTTAGAAGTGCTCCAACTGACAGCTCCACCGTTCAATATAAACACGTATCTGGTTTGCGATTTAGAATCATCTGGATCAGTGTCAAAGCTTGCATCCACGTAACCATTTACGATGAGCTCTTTCTCACCTCCATAAACGAGAAACATATCCTTAGTCCTTTTCAGGTATTTCAAGATGTTCTTGACAGCTGTCCAGTGATCCACTCCTAGATCACTTTGGTACCTCCCTGCTAAACTAATAGCAAGGCACACATCAGCTCTGGTACACATCATTGCATACATGATAGAGTCTATGGCTGAAGCATAGGGAACATCTTTCACTTTCTTTCTATCTTCTGCATTGGTCGGGCATTGAGTCTTACTCGACTTCACACCTTGTAGCACAGGTAAGAACCCTTTCTTTGCCTGATCCATTTTGAACTTCTTCAAAACTTTGTCAAGGTATGTGCTTTGTGAAAGTCCAATTAAGCGTCTTGATCTATCTCTATAGATCTTGATGCCCAATATGTAAGCAGCTTCGACGAGGTCTTTCATTGAGAAACTCTTATTCAAATATCCTTTTATGCTATCCATAAATTCTATATCATTTCCAATCAACAATATGTCATCCACATATAATATTAGAAATGCTACAGAGCTCCCACTCACTTTCTTGTAAATACAGGCTTCTCCAAAAGTATGTATAAAACCATATGATTTGATCACACTATCAAAACGTTTATTCCAACTCCGAGAGGCTTGCACCAGTCCATAAATGGATCGCTGGAGCTTGCACACTTTGTTAGCACCCTTTGGATCGATAAAACCTTCAGGTTGCATCATATACAACTCTTCTTCCAGAAATCCCTTCAGGAATGCAGTCTTTACATCCATTTGCCAAATTTCATAATCATAAAATGCGGCAATAGCTAACATGATTCGGACATACTTAAGCATCGCTATGGGTGAGATGGTCTCATTGTAGTCAACTCCTTGAACTTGTCGAAAACCTTTCGCAACAAGTCGAGCTTTGTAGACAGAAACATTACCATCATCGTTTGTCTTCTTCTTGAAGATCCATTTATTCTCGATGGCTTGCCGCTCATCGGGCAAGTCAACCAAAGTCCATACTTTGTTCTCGTACATGGATCCCATCTCAGATTTCAAGGCCTCTAGCCATTTTGCAGAATCTAGGCTCATCATCACTTCCTCATAGTTCATCATGGTCTAGTAACATGACCTCTAGAACAGGATTACCGTACCACTCTAGTGCGGATCTTACTCTGGTTCACCTACGGGGTTTGGTAGTAATTTGATCTGAAGTTTCATGATCATCATCATTAGCTTCCTCACTAATTTGTGTAGGTGTCACAGGAACCGTTTTATGTGATGAACTACTTTCCAATAAGGGAGCAGGTACAATTACCTCATCAAGTTCTACTTTCCTCCCACTCACTTCTTTCAAGAGAAACTCCTTCTCTAGAAAGGATCGATTCTTAGCAACAAAAGTCTTGCCTTTGGATCTGTGATAGAAGGTGTAACCAACTGTTTCTTTTGGGTATCCTATGAAGACACATTTCTCCGATTTGGGTTCGAGCTTATCGGGTTGAAGCTTTTTCACATAAGCATCGCAACCCCAAACTTTAAGAAATGACAACTTTGGTTTCTTGCCAAACCACAGTTCATAAGGAGTCGTCTCAATGGATTTAGATGGTGCCCTATTTAACGTGAATGCATCCGTCTCTAAAGCATAACCCCAAAATGATAGCAGTAAATCAGTAAGAGACATCATGGATCACACCATATCTAGTAAAGTACGATTACGACGTTCGGACACACCATTACGTTGTGGTGTTATGGGTGGTGTGAGTTGCGAAACTATTCCCATTATTTCAAATGAAGACTAAACTCGTAACTCAAATATTCTCCTCCACGATCAGATCGTAGACACTTTATTTTCTTGTTACGATGATTTTCCACTTCACTATGAAATTCTTTGAACTTTTCAAATGTTTCAGACTTATGTTTCATCAAGTAAATATACCCATATCTACTCAAATCATCTGTGAAGGTGAGAAAATAACGATATCCACCGCGAGCCTCAATATTCATCGGACCACATACATCAGTATGTATGATTTCCAACAAATCTGTTGCTCACTCCATTCTTCCAGAGAACGGTGTTTTAGTCATCTTGCCCATGAGGCATGGTTCGCAAGTACTAAGTGATTCATAATCAAGTGATTCCAAAAGTCCATCAGAATGGAGTTTCTTCATGCGCTTTATACCAATATGACCTAAATGGCAGTGCCACAAATAAGTTGCCCTATCATTATCAACTCTGCATCTTTTAGCTTCAATACTATGAATATGTGTATCTCCACTATCGAGATTCAAAAAGAATAGAACAGTCTTTAAGGGTGCATGAACATAAAAGGTGTTACTCATATAAACAGAATAACCATTATTCTCTGATTTAAATGAATAACCATCTCGCATCAAACAAGATCCAAATATAATGTTCATGCTCAACGCTGGCACCAAATAACAATTATTTAGGTCTAATACTAATCCCGAAGGTAGATGTAGAGGTAGTGTGCCGACCGTGATCACATCTACTTTGGAACCATTTCCCACGCGCATCATCACCTCGTCCTTTGCTAATCTTTGCTTAATCCGTAGTCCCTGTTTTGAGTTGCAAATATGAGCAACAGAACCAGTATCAAATACCCAGGCACTACTGCGAGAATCAGTAAGGTACACATCAATACCATGTATATCACATATACCTTTGTTCACCTTGCCATCCTTCTTATCCGCCAAATACTTGGGGCAGTTCCGCTTCCAGTGACCAGTCTGTTTGCAGTAGAAGCACTCAGTTTGAGGCTTAGGTACAGACTTGGGTTTCTTCTCCTGAACAGCAACTTGTTTGCCGTTCTTCTTGAAGTTCCCCTTCTTCTTCCCTTTGCCCTTTTTATTGAAACCGGTGGTCTTGTTGACCATCAACACTTGATGCTCCTTCTTGATTTCTACCTCCGCAGCCTTTAGCATTGCAAAGAGCTCGGGAATCGTCTTATCCATCCCTTGCATGTTATAGTTCATCACGAAGCTCTTGTAGCTTGGTGGCAGTGATTGAAGAATTCTGTCAATAACACTATCATCTGGAAGATTAACTCCAAGTTGAATCAAGTGATTGTTACACCCAGACATTCTGAGTATATGCTCACTGACAGAACTATTCTCCTCCATCTTGCAGCTGTAGAACTTATTGGAGACTTCATATCTCTCAATACGGGCATTTGCTTGAAATATTAACTTGAACTCCTGGAACATCTCATATGCTCCATGACATTCAAAACATCATTGATGTCCCGGTTCTAAGCCGTAAAGCATGGCGCACAGAATTATCGAGTAGTCATCAAATTTGCTCTGCCAGACGTTCATAACATCTGGTGTTGCTCCTGCAGCAGGTTTGGCACCTAGCGGTGCTTCCAGGACGTAATTTTTCTGTGCAGCAATGAGGATAATCCTCAAGTTACAGACCCAGTCCATGTAATCGCTACCATCATCTTTCAACTTTGCTTTCTCATGGAGCGCATTAAAATTGAACGGAACAACAACACGGGCCATCTATCTACAACAACATAGACATGCAAAATACTATCAGGTACTAAGTTCATGATAAATTAAAGTTCAGTTAATCAATTAATTAAAGAACTCCCACTTAGATAGACATCCCTATAATCATTTAAGTGATTACGTGATCCATATCAACTAAACCATGTCCGATCATCACGTGAGATGGAGTAGTTTTCAATGGTGAACATCACTATGTTGATCATATCTTCTATATGATTCACGCTCGATCTTTCGGTCTCTAGTGTTCTGAGGCCATATCTGCATATGCTAGGCTCATCAAGTTTAACCCGAGTATTTTGCATGTGCAAAACTGGCTTGCACCCGTTGTATGTGAACGTAGAGCTTATCACACCCGATCATCACGTGGTGTCTCGGCACGACGAACTTTCGCAATGGTGCATACTCAGGGAGAACACTTGTACCTTGAAATGTAGTGAAAGATCATCTTATAATGCTACCGTTGATCTAAGCAAAATAAGGTGCATAAAAGATAAACAACACATGCAATCAATATAAGTGATATGATATGACCATCATCATCTTGTGCTTGTGATCTTTATCTCCGAAGCACCATCATGATCACCATTGTCACCGGCACGACACCTTGATCTCCATCGTAGCATCGTTGTCGTCTCGCCAAATATTGCTTCTACGACTATCGCTACCGCTTAGTGATAAAGTGAAGTCATTACAGGGCGATTGCATTGCATACAATAAAGCGACAACCATATGGCTCCTGCCAGTTGCCGATAACTCGGTTACAAAACATGATCATCTCATACAATAAAATATAGCATCATGTCTTGACCATATCACATCACAACATGCCCTGCAAAAACAAGTTAGACGTCCTCTACTTTGTTGTTGCAAGTTTTACGTGGCTGTTACGGGCTGAGCAAGAACCGTTCTTACCTACACATCAAGACCACAACGATAGTTTGTCAAGTTAGTGTTGTTTTAACCTTCTCAAGGACCGGGCGTAGCCACACTCGATTCAACTAAAGTTGGAGAAACTGACACCCGCCAGCCACCTGTGTGCAAAGCACGTCGGTAGAATCAGTCTCGCGTAAGCGTACGCATAATGTCAGTCCGGGCCGCTTCATCCAACAATACTGCCGAACCAAAGTGTGACATGCTGGTAAGCAGTATGACTTGTATCGTCCACAACTCACTTGTGTTCTACTCATGTATATAACATCTACGCATAAACCATGCTCGGATGCCACTGTTGGGGAACATAGTAATTTCAAAAGATTTCCTACGCACACACACACAGGATCATGGTGATGCATAGCAACGAGAGGGGAGAGTGTGTCTACGTACCCTCATAGACCGAAAGCGGAAGCGTTAGCACAACGCGGTCGGTGTAGTCGTACGTCTTCACGATCCGACCGATCCAAGTACTGAACGCATGACACCTCCGAGTTCAGCACACATTCAGCTCGATGACGTCCCACGAACTCCGATCCAGCAGAGCTTCACGGGAGAGTTTCGTCAGCGCGACAACGTGATGACGGTGATGATGATGCTACCGACGCAGGGCTTCGCCTAAGCACCAGTACGATATAATCGAGGTGGATTATGGTGGAGGAGGGCACCGCACACGGTTGGAATAGATCAATAGATCAACTTGTGTGTCTAGAGGTGCCCCCTGCCCCCGTATATAAAGGAGCAAGGGGGAGGCCGGTCGGCCCTTGTAGGCGCGCCAGGAGGAGGAATCCTCCTCCTAGTAGGAGTAGGATTCCTCTGTTTCCTACTCCTACTAGGAGGGGGAAAGGAAGGGGGAGAGGGAGAGGGAGAAGGAAAGGGGGCGCCGCCCCCCTATCCCAGTCCAATTCGGACCAGAGGGGGAGGGGCGCACGGCCTGCCCTAGGCCAGCCCTCTCTCTCTCCACT
>NC_041390.1:436252617-436272654 GCF_002162155.2 Triticum dicoccoides
CTGTAACCCTCCGGCACTCTGGTTTTCTCCGAAACCATCCGGAGCACTTCCGGTGTCCGAATATAGTCGTACAATATATCGATCTTTACGTCTCGACCATTTTGAGACTCCTCGTCATGTCCGTGAACATATCCAGGACTCCGAACTACCTTCGGTACATCAAAACACAAAAACTCATAATACCGATTGTCACCAAACTTTAAGCGTGCGGACCCTACGGGTTCGAGAACTATGTAGACATGTCCAAGACATGTCTCCGGTCAATAACCAATAGCGGAACCTGTATGTTCATATTGGCTCCCACATATTCTACGAAGATCTTTATCGGTCAAACCGCATTACAACATATGTTGTTCCCTTTGTCATTGGTATTTTAGTTGCCCGAGATTCGATCGTCGGTATCTCAATACCTAGTTCAATCGCGTTACCAGCAAGTCTCTTTACTCGTTCTGTAATACATCATCCCACAACTAACTCATTAGTTACAATGCTTGCAAGGCTTATAGTGATGTGCATTACCGAGTGGGCAAAGAGATACCTCTCCGATAATCAGAGTGACAAATCCCAATCTTGATTTATGCCAACTCAACAAGTACCATCGGAGACACCTGTAGAGCACCTTTATAATCACCTAGTTACGTTGTGATGTTTGGTAGCACACAAAGTGTTCCTTCAGTAATCGGGAGTTGCATAATCTCATAGTCATAGGAACATGTATAAGTCATGAAGAAAGCAATAGCAGAAAACTAAACGATCAAGTGCTAAGCTAACGGAATAGGTCAAGTCAATCACATCATTCTCTTAATGATGTGATCCCATTAATCAAATGACAACTCATGTCTATGGTTAGGAAACATAACCATCTTTGATTAATGAGCTAGTCAAGTAGAGGCATACTAGTGACACTCTGTTTGTCTATGTATTCAGACATGTACTAAGTTTCCGGTTAATACAATTCTAGCATGAATAATAAAAATTTATCATGATATGAGGAAATAAATAATAACTTTATTATTGCCTCTAGGGCATATTTCCTTCATGTGAGTCATTTTGTTGTGGAATGCCCTTTTGAGAAGAGGGAAGACAATGGTGGCAAGCTCATCCGAAAGGACAAAGCCAAGTCTTTCCCCAACAAGAGCAACTTCACCAAGAAGACTCCTCCCAAGGCGTTGGTGGTACAAGAAGCATACAATGAGGATGATGAAGATGGTGAGTCGGTTGCCATGGCCTCCATTGCCATTGCGACAACCCCACGGGTGTCACTCTTTGGCTCACCCAATGCGAACATCACCGCCAAGTGCCTCATGGCTAAAGCCACCAACAAGGTAACCCCCAACATCAAAACTACCATCATTAATAATCCTTCTTTGACGGATTGCATTGATGAATATGAGGGATCTAATGTGGAGGAGAATGAGTTTGAGTCCTTTATGGGTAAACTCAAGGGTAAATCCAAGAAGCACTTCGTTGCTCTCTTGGAACAACTTGGTGAAGCCAATGACTTGATCGAGGCTCATGAAGATACTATCTCCAAGATGGAGGGGCATAGTCGTTACTATGCCGATGAGATTTCGGATCTTTCCAATGCTCTTGAGGAAGAGCGTGTTCTTTGTTTGGCTCTTGGGGAGTCACACAACGTTGATCACACTAAGTTAAAGAAAGATCTTGATCATGCTCTTGTTGTTTCTCATGTGCTAAACTCCGAGAAGGCCAAGCTTGGGGTTGATCTTGCTAGACTCAAAGAGGAGTTTGACTTACTTGACAAGGCTCACAAGGTCTTGAAGGGTGCTCATGCTAGCCTCAAAGAGTCTCATGATCAACTTCAAGTAAAGCTAACCAAGGAGAAAGCCACTTTTCCTCATATGATGTTAATTGATAATGCAAATGCTACTAACCCATGTTGTGAGCATGTGCATCTTGTTGATGAGAACGCTAAGTTGAAGGAGCAACTTGAGAAAGGTCTTGTGTCTTGCATACAAGGCGAGACGAATCTCAATGACCTTTTGAGCAACCAAAAGGAAGTTGTGGCCAAAGAAGGGATTGGGTACGTGCCCAAGTCCAAGAACAAGAAGAAGAATGACAAGGCCAAACGACCTACTCCTCTCAAGCAAACCTTTGCGAAGGAGGGAGAGGGTGCTACTAAGGAGAAGAAGAAGAACACCGTGAAGGGTAGTGATGCCAAGAAGGGCAACGCTTCCCTTCCCAACAAAGCCGACGACTTTAACCCTTCTTATGTGTTGTGCTGTGCTAGTGATGGGCATGTTTATGCCAAATTTGTTGGTTCTCCTTATGAGTACATTGAATGGTCTATTTGGGTTCCTAAGACCCTTGTTACTAACATCAAAGGACCCATTACAAAATGGGTACCTAAAACCAAGCATTGATCTCTGTAGGTGTTTGCTTTCGGTGGGGGATCATGGTTGCTCGATAGTGGAGCTACTAATCATATGACCGGAATAAAGGACTTGGTGGTGCACGTGCAAAAGATTCCATCCATGCCCACCAACGTCGAGTGGGGTGACGCCTCATCCTCTAAGGTATTGGGACTCGGCAAGGTTGTCATTTCTCATGATCTCACGATCGAGAAAGTCATGCTTGTTGAGTCCCTTGCATACAATTTACTTTCCGTTCATCAACTTGCACTCATGGGTTTTGCCACCTTCTTTGATGTTGATACCGTGGCCCTCTTGTGGAGCAAGACTCTTAAAGTAGCCTTTGTTGGGCATGTCAAAAATGGTCTCTATGTGATTAACTTCTCGGAGCGACTCACTAAGCCGCGACATGCCTAATGGCTAAAGTTGACGTGGGATGGCTTTGGCATCGCTGTGTAGCCCATGTTAATATGAGATCTTTTCAAAGTCTTCTCAAGGGGGACCATGTCCGTGGACTAACAAATGTTAGTTTTGCCAAAGATCATGCTTGAAGTGCTTGTATCGAAGGAAAGCTACATGAAAAGGCTCACCCTCCCACGACTATCATTTACTCGAAGAGGCCTTTGGAGCTCCTTCACATGGATCTCTTAGGGCCTCCATCTTTTGATAGACTTGGGGGTAGGAAGTATTTCTTGGTTATTGTGGATGATTATTCAAGATACACTTGGGTATATTTCTTCAAGAGGAAGAGTGAGACCCAACAAACCGTCATTGACTTTGCAAATGAAGCTCAACGTCAACACAATGCAAATATCTTGATAATAAGAAGTGACAACGGCATCGAGTTCAAGAACTACACCTTGGATGAGTTTCTTAGTGATGAGGGGATAAAGCATCAATATTCCGCACCTTACACCCCTCAACAAAATGGTGTAGCGGAGAGGAAGAATCGGATGTTGATGGATGCGGCAAGGACCATGATGGCGGAGTTCAAGTCTCCATACAACTTTTGGGCCGAAGCCATCAACACCGCATGTCATGCATCCAATCGGCTCTACCTCCGCATAGGCTTGAACAAGACTCCATATGAGATACTCACCGGTAACAAGCCCAACCTCAAGTACTTCCGGGTGTTTGGGTGTAAGTGTTTCATTCTCAAGAAAGGTGTTCGTTTGTCTAAATTTGAGGCTAGAGCTCATGAGGGCATATTTGTTGGTTATGCTACAAACTCCCATGCTTACCGTGTCCTCAATAAGTCCACGGGACTTATTGAGGAGACATGTAACATGGAGTTTGATGAGAATAACAGCTCCCAAGTGGAGCAAAGTGGCACTGGTGATGTAGGTGATGAAATTCCTCCCCAAGCCATAATAAGAATGGGTGTTGGTTTTATCCTACCCATTTAGGATACCCTTGTGTCTGAAGGAGAAGGACAATGTTCCACTCACGTGGAGCCATCACCAACTCAAGGCCCACACGCTTGCGAAGAACAAAGTGAAGGCCCTCAACCTCATCAACAAGACCAAGGGCAAGATCAACCTCAAGATGGTGTTGAATCACCAAGCGGTGCCCAAGGTCAAGTTCTATCATCCAAGCAAGTTCAAGATCAAGAGCAAGCTCAAGATCAAGAATGAGCTCAAGACGACGCTCAAGATGATCATGATCAAGTGACCACTCCTCAACTCTCTCCAGAGGAGGAATTAGAGTGTCGTGCCGCCAAGATCGCATCTAAGCTATCCACCAAAGATCATCTCATGACAAATGTGCTTGGAAGCTTAAGAAAGGGGGTAAGCACTCGTAGACAATTAGCAAACTATTGTGAACATCACGCGTTTGTCTCTTGTGTTGAACCCCAAAAGTTCTATGAGGCGCTCAAGGATCCGGATTGGCTCAGTGCCATGCATGAAGAACTCAACAACTTCGAGCACAATAAGGTGTGGAGATTGGTGCCAAGGCCAACGGGGAACCATAATGTCATTGGAACCAAGTGGATATTCAAGAAACAAGCAAGATGCTCATGGGATTATCATTCGCAACAAGGCTTGTTTGGTGGCACAAGGCTACTCCCAAGTCAAGGGTATCGACTATGGTGAAACCTTTGCCCCCGTTGCTCGCCTTGAATCCATTTGCATGTTGATTGCATATGCTTCTCATCATAACTTTAAGTTACAACAAATGGATGTGAAGAGTGCTTTTCTTAATGGTCCTATTAATGAGTTGGTATATGTCAAGCAACCCCCCGGGTTCGGGGATCCATATTTTCCCGATCATGTGTACCAACTCGATAAGGCACTCTATGGCCTTAAGCAAGCCCCTGTGCGTGGTATGACCACCTTACGGAGTTGTTGCAAGATTGTGGTTTTGAAATTGGGAAAATTGACCCCACTCTTTTTACTAAGAAGGTCAAAGGGGAGTTGTTTGTGTGCCAACTATATGTTGATGATATTATATTTGGTTCCCCTAACAAAGCTTTCAATGAGGAATTTGCCGCACTCATGACCTCCAAGTTCAAGATGTCCATGATGGGAGAGTTGAAGTCTTTCTCGGGTTCGAAGTCAAGCAACAAAGAGAAGGAACATTCATCAACCAAGCCAAGTACACTCAATACATGCTCAAGAGATTCAAGCTAAGTGATGTCAAGCCGGCGTCCTCTTCTATGCCCGTCAAATGCCAACTTGACATAGATCCCAATGGTAAAGTGGTGGATCAAAAGGTATATCGCTCCATGATTGGCTCCTTGCTTTACCTTTGTGCATCTAGACTGGATATCATGTTGAGTGTGGGAATTTGTGCACGGTTTCAAGCTGCCCCTAAGGAAAGCCACTATGTGGCGGTCAAGCGAATCTTTCGATATTTGGCTCATACCCCAAACTTTGGCTTATGGTATCCAAGAGGATCTAACTTCAATCTTGTGGGCTATTCAGACTCCGATTGGGTGGGAGACAAAGTGGATAGGAAGTCAACTTCCGGAGGGTGCCAATTTCCTGGTTGCTCTTTGGTGAGTTGGTCTTCCAAGAAGCAAAGTTGCGTGTCTCTCTCGTCCACGGAAGCGGAGTATGTGGCTGCCGGTAGTTGTTGTGCACAACTTTTATGGATGAGACAAACTTTAAAGGATTACGATGTCATTTGTGACAAAGTGCCTCTTTGGTGTGACAATGAAAGTGCCATCAAGATCTCTCTCAACCCGGTGCAACACTTCAAGACGAAGCATATTGAGATTCGGTATCACTTCATCCGGGATCATATTAGGCGAGGGGAGATCGAGCTCAACTATGTCAACACTCTTAATAACCTTGCAGATATCTTCACGAAGCCCCTAGATGAAGCAAGATTTCGCGAGTTAAGGTATGAGCTAAATATCATTGATTCGAGCAATGTAGCTTGAACCCGTGCACACCCCACCATACTCAACTTGTTATCTCGTTTAGGTGTAGGCATGGACATAGGGGGAGTGTTATTCTCTCAGTGAACTCTCCCTCCCCCATTATGCATAAATTAATCAACTCTTTCACATTAGCCATTTTTGATGGTACTTGTGCTTCAAAGACGAGTTTTGGTCATGGGCCCAATGATAATTCTTCACGGTGCCATACCAATTGACTCAAACATAGGTGGCTCCGGCCACCACCCTCTCTTTAGAGAGGTTGTGTTGAGTGTCTTAGTCCTTTTCGTCTCTTGTCTTACGTTCGTCGTGTCAATCTTGTTTGAGTTGTCTCGTGTGTCAGCCTTTTGGTGTGTCTGTTTGCCTGAAGGTTGCCTTGCAAAGGCTTCATTTTGCCCTTCTTGAAACTTGCATCTTCCTAAGAACACAGTACTACCGCGGCCTACCACGGTACTACTGCGTGAGGAGCGCACGGTACTTCAGCACCCAGCGTGGCAGTAATTTTTTACTGCCGCCTGGGGGAGCGGTACTACTGTCCTTAGTGCGATACTTCCGCCCGGGCGGTACTACCACGATGATGTGCGGTACTACCACGCTGCCGAGGGTGCATGGGGGTTAAGAGCGGGCAGGGGGAGTTCCAACTCCCCCATACCCATTCGTCCTTTTCTCTCCCCGAGGTCTCTCTCTCTCTCTCTCTCTCTCTCTCTCTCTCTCTCTCTCTCTCTCTCTCTCGCTCAAGAACGATGTCGGAGACCCTCGCCGGATCTCCATCTCCGCCCGCTCTCCTCGGATTCCGACCGGTGGGATCTTCCCCCACCACTTCCTCTTGCCATGGAACAAGGTTTCTCCCCAAATCCCTCTCTCTTTTTTTTGTCCTTTCGCTTCTAGGTTTTTGGGGAGATGCATGTTGTTCTTGAGATTTTAGGCCAAATCTTTGCAAGAGTAGGATGTAGGAGAGTAGTGATGCGTAGAAATTGTACTTGATATATTGTCCCGTGGTAGATTTGATCAACCGTAGTACCGCCTTGTTGTCATGGTTGTTCTTAGATTCAGTTGGTTCGGATCTAATGCCGTGCGGTACTACCGCTCGTACGGTAGTACCACTGCTCAGGCACGGTACTACCGCGCGAGCCGCAGCACTAAAGTTCTACTGCCGCTTCGAGCCCCAGTACTACCGTGCCGCCGCGCGGTACTACCGCGACTAGGAGCGACACTAAAATTTTAGTACCGCGCGAACAAGTAGTACTACCGTTGCTGTCAAATATTCTTCATGGCAATTACCAAGTGCGCATTCTACTTGTTTCACCTGTTTTGCTGTGGTCTTTGCATTGATCCTTCTCGCTTCTCGTGTTTTTGTGTTTTGTGTGTGTCTTAGGTGGTGGCTCCGGTGTCCCTGCTCGTCGTTCCAACCCCAGCCGTGACATGGGCTCCAAACATCTGCACAACCAAGATGAAGTTCCAGAGGGCTCCAATGCCCCCAAGCGCAATGTCAAGACCACTGCCAGCAAGTACAAGTAACCCTCAAAGTGCATGGATGAGATACCTCTTGCTGAGTTTTTTTCTCGAAGGAAGATCAACCCCTATGTGAATCCTCATGCAAACTTCAGACGGACTGTTTTGGACCAAGCAGCAGAATCTTATTTGCCTGGATGTGATCAAGGCCAAGCAGAACATGTATGTGGATGTGCACTGGATTGACATGAATCACACGAGGGATGCTAAGCATCGTGACTACTTTGGTGAGGCCTTGGATCTCGTGGAGCAGTTTGCCATTGAGGATGTGATCTCTTTCCACCTGGACTTTGACCCGAGCTGGTGGCCCAGTTCTTTGCTTCGGTCCACTTCCATACTGGCGAGGATCGGAGGATGACCTGGATGACCAATGGACGTCAGTTGACTGCTACTTGGAAGGAGTTCATGGATTTGCTCAGAGTACCTGATGAGGGGCTCCACACGCCTGTTGGTGTTCGCCCTCATGCCAATGCTGAGTCAGCTAGCAAGGACAAGCTTCAGCCATTCTATGTTGAGAAGAAACTGGCCAATGACAAGACGACATGGGTGCTCAACCCATTCCTTGACATCATGCACCGGATCTTCCACCACTCCTCTTCCCACGGATTGGGGACAAGGACAAGGTGAATTCCTATCTTGTGGACATGGTTCTCATGTGTGAGGAGGCGCGTGTTTCTCAGACACAACCACTTGATGTCTCACATATCATGAGGTGCGAGCTTCGGTTCGCGGTGTTCACCCGCAAGGTACCCATCTATGGTCCATATATGTTCCTCCTGATATCGAAGACTTGGGAGAAGCTCTATCCCAGTGAGGAGTTTTTGGCCCCTGACTGGATCCGTCATGACCCCATCAGACTCCGCATCAAGCCCCAGTGGGCTAACACTACTACTCGTGCCGAGGCTGAGGCTGCTAAGAGGGCTGTTGATGAGGAGGAGATTGAGGAGGAGAATGTAGCTGAGGACAACTCTGCTAGATATGCACCTCCCTCCACTGAGCCCTCATGGGCTAAGAAGCTAAAGGCCAAGATGAAGGCTTTGTTCTGCATGCAGGCCAAGGGGCAGTACCGGACTCACGTTGCCTCCAAAGAGAGTCACTGCCGCGACGAGAAGATCATGAGGGTTTTTGGAGAGGATGTTTCTGGCGGCTCCGAGGAGCACATCACTCCAGAGGCTGAATGGACGACAAAACAAGGCTACAAGTGTACTGATTCTGAGAGGAGCCCATCCCTGCTGCCGAGTCCGACGAAGAGCGTGCGAGCGACTACTCCGCTTGAGCCACCACCTGTGTTGTAGGTGTCCTCTCCGCCTTTTTGGCGTCTTGATGCCAAAGGGGGAGAGAGTGTAGGGATTTGCGAGTCGCGTGTCGTGTTTGTGTTTTGCTTTGCTTGCGTTTGGTCTATTGAACCTTGTTTGCTTTGGTTTGGTTTGAGCTTGTGAGACTTATCTATCATATGGTGTAAGACATATGCACTCTATCTATCGCACCTTATTGAGTTTATGTTATCTTGTGCTACTTATATTATGCTCATATTTTCTATCTTGCTTAGTGTTAGCCTTATTATTGCAAGATATGCCTTGTCTATAAAATATAGGGGGAGTGTTGATCCTAGTATGTGTGCCGTGTAGTCCAAAGCACTTATCTAGATAGCACACATCTAGGGGGAGCCCGTCTATATTTTAGAGATGTGTGGTTTGCTCATGTTCTATATTTTCTCCCTTGTGCAAATCCCGTATTGTCATCAATCCACCAAAAGGGGGAGATTGTAAGGGCATATTTATCCCTATGGTGTTTTGGTGATTGATGACAATGCTTTTGTGGACTAATCGTGTGCCTTGATTATTTCAAACATTTCATTACTAGGCACAAGATGGTTTTATGCCCCTCGAAGATTATTTAAGACGACATTTTTTCTACATTTCTTTTTCGGTGGATTTGAGTCGTAGGAAAGCCGTACTATTAAGAGGGGGTCCGCCTTGGAAAGGTTTGGGTGGAATTATCACGTACATGTTTACTCCTTTTTGCACCGCCTTTCCCTTAGAACTATGGAGCATCCTCCGTTTCTTCATGTTTATGCAAAAAGAAGAATTCCTAGTGTTGCTGTTCTGGGGCTTGCGGTAGTACGGCTCATTGGAGTGGTAGTACGTAGGCCCCTGCGGTAGTACCACAGGTCATTGCGGTAGTACCGCAGGTGGTCACGGTAGTACCGCTCCTTGTGAGCCGTAGTACCGAGAGTCCTGGCCTGGCACAGCGACATGAGCGGAAGTAGGGGCGGATGTAATTTTTTACATCTGCTCCCTGCGCGGTAGTACCGCGTGCCTTGTGCGGTAGTACCGTGTCGGATTTTTTCACTGTTCGAAAGTCAGCGGAAGTTGCCATGGACGTTTGTTTATTTGTTCGCGCCGTTCCCAGGCTAGTCCAATCCTGCCTTGCCATATTACCGCAAGGGGGTGCGGTAGTACCACGCGAGCGGCAGTACCGTCCCCAGCTTCTTTGCTACAGGCCTAGGCTAGCTCCTGCCGTGGCCACGCACTACAAAAAAAATACACTTCCATGATGATACGTGTTTGTCATAGTAGGTCACGTTTTCTATCATGCATGTACATCCATGACAAATTTATGACAGAATCAAGATAGTCATACCTGTGCTGTCATAGAAGTGTTCCATGGCATTACCAAAATTATCATCACGGAAGTGTCCACTTCCATGACGATAAATCGCGTGTCACAGAAGTGCTTTTGTCAAGGGTGACCAACATGTGGCATCCACCGTAACGGAACGCCGTTAAGCTATCGGGTCCGGTTTTGGATCCGATAAGCCGTTAATAGCCCCGACCAATGGGGATTTTCCACGTGTAAAATCATCATTGGCTGGAGGGAACACGTTCGGCTCGCCGCTGGGACAGATTTCATCCACTCATTGGACCCAAAGCGCCTATGATACGTCGACACGTGGCACGGCCCAACAGAGGCCCATTCCTGTGAAAAGGCCGGCCTGTTTGACTTGGTCAAAAGGTGGCGGGCCGGCCCACGACAAGCCTATTAATGACCTGTTCGCATATATCCCATTTACAACCCGCTAACCCAGGGCCCGTTTACGGCCAATCCGAATTAGGCCCAGTAGTGTCATCTGGGCCGTCCAATATAATTCCAGCCCATTTTAACTTCCAACCCATGTATGGCCCATGACGTCTTTCGGCCCATATGAGGCCCTTAGTAACCCTCTTGATAAATGTGTATCACTTTATGAGCCGTAATGAACAGTGTATCACTTTATACCCATTAACGACCTATTATACCATTGGGCCGTTTCCAGCCATGTTATCTTTCAGCCTTCTCAGCGCCCATTTATTCTTGGGCTCATTTCCAGCATTCGTTTACTTTCGGCCTGTTACTGTGATTTTCTGCTTGTGGGCCAAATTCAGCCCGTGGTTACAGTCGGCCCATTTGTGGCCCGTTAATACATTGGGCCGTTTTCATAGCATCATCAAATACAGCCGATTAACGACGACGCGTTATGGTCGGCCCATGAACGGACGATTTCAACTCTAGCCCATTTACAACCATAATGTGGTCTGTTATTGGCCCATGTTTGGCCAACTGATCATATGGCCCGTAGAAGGCCCATTGATGATACGACCCATAGAAGGCCCATTGTGTCTACGACCCGTGTAAGGCCCATTGTTTCTACGCCCCATAGAAGGCCCATTGTTTATACGGCTGTCGGTGTCAAACCCGGCGGATCTCGGGTAGGGGGTCCCGAACTATGCATCTAAGGCGGATGGTAACAGGAGGCAGGGGACACGATGTTTTACCCAGGTTCGGGCCCTCCTGATGGAGGTAAAACCCTACGTCCTGCTTGATTATTCTTGATAATATGAGTAGTACAAGAGTTGATCTACCACGAGATCGGAGAGGCTAAACCCTAGAAGCTAGCATATGGTATGATTGTATGTTGTCCTACGGACTAAAACCCTCCAGTTTATATAGACACCGGAGGAGGCTAGGGCTACACAAGGTCGGTTACAAAGGAGGAGATATCCATATCCGTATCGCCTAGCTTGCCTTCCACGCCAAGTAGAGTTCCATCCGGACACGGGAGGAAGTCTTCAATCTTGTATCTTCATAGTCCAACAGTTCGGGCAAAGGATATAGTCCGGCTATCCGGAGACCCCCTAATCCAGGACTCCCTCAGTAGCCCCTGAACCAGGCTTCAATGACAATGAGTCCAGCGCACAGTGTTGTCTTCGGCATTGCAAGGCGGGTTCCTCCTCCGAATACACCACGGAAGAGTTTGAATACAAGGATAGTGTCCGACCCTGCAAAATAAGTTCCACATACCACCGTAGAGAGAATAATATTTCCACAAATCTAATCTGCTGACACGTTTTGGCAGCATGACATCACGCCACGGCCCGGTAATTATTTGAACCGTTTTTCTTTAACCAGCCCCGCACATAACGCGAGGCGGTTTCTTGACACGTCTTGTCAAAGCAGAGATCGTGTTCCCCTTATTATGGGATTCTCATCAATACAAACGTGGGTAACCCAACCGTGCCTGTTGGTATGACTCCTAGATTTTAGGTAAGTATCGAACGGCCACGAGGAGGACGCCTGATATTCACCCCCTTTATAAAGGGACAAGGCTTTTTCTTTTTTTCCCTCCCGTGCTCAATCGAATCCTTCCCCCGCCTTGAGTTCTAACACCCAAAGCCCAGGTCAGGTGCTCCGGACCTTCAATCATGTCCGGATCCAGCCTTCAAGGCCGGTGGATGCCTTCCTCCGTCACGGACGAGGACATCAAGAAGTTGAGGGAAGCCAGATATCTGACTGCCGAAATTTCGCATAGGCTGCCCGCCCGAGGGCAGGTCGTCCCTACTCCCGAACCCAACGAGAGTGTTGTGTTCGTCTCCCACTTCCTCCGAGGACTAGGCCTCACTCTGGATCCCTTTGTTAGGGGTCTTATGTTCTATTACGGGCTAGATTTTCACGATCTGGCCCCAGATTCCCTTCTTCACATCTCGTCATTTATTGTCGTTTGTGAGGCCTTCCTCCGCATTACCCCTCACTTCGGCCTGTGGCTCAAAACCTTCGATGTGAAGCCGAAGATGGTCGAGGGGCAGTATGCAGCGTGCCGAGGTGCTCTAATAAGCAAAATTGCTGACGCTCCATGGCCAAAGGGTTCTTTTCCAGAGGTGTCTGGATTGTGCCAACGGGAGTGGTTTTACATCACAGCTCCCCGAAGTGCCAAGTGGGTAGCTGCCCCCACTTTTCGCTGGGGCCCTCCACCACAACTGATGTCATGGATCAGCAGGGGGCTGAGCTGGGGTCCAGCCAAAGACGTGCCAATACTGCAGAGCCATATCCGAGGCCTCTTCGAGGGAGATTTCAGTCTGGTTATGGTAATGCAAGTTATGCTGGTTCGTCGAGTACAGCCTTGCAAACGCCAACCCCTTCGCATGTGGGAATTCAACCCGGAAGGATCGTGCACTATTCAGAATTTCCTCGGCATGACGCAAGAGGAGATGTACAAATCGTTCTTCGGACCCCAAATAGAGTGTCTGGACACTACCGAGGATGTGGGCCTGAGCTGCAACCGCCCCGCTGCCCAAGTAAGTAATCCCATGGCCGAACACACTGTCCTTTTATTTATCATGACATCATTCTGAAGAATCGCTCTTTGAACAGGACTGGATAACAAAGGCAAAGATGATCCGGTGTTCGGCCCCCCTTCCTGAAGGCTTGGACAATCCGGTGCTGGAAAAGATGCTCGAGCCAGCACCCTGCCTAGTGCCCTCCAAGGAAGATGAAGGGGGGAATAACGAGGCTAGCGTCTCCACGAAGGAGATTAGCCAGAGAGAAGGAACTGAAACTTCCTCTCCCCAGGGAAGGAAGAGAACCGCCTCTGCTGACCCGGAGACAATGGTCTCCAAACGAGGGAAGAAATCTCCGCTGGAGGGTCCTGCCGTGGGGGATACCCTGGCCGTACTATGCCCTCAAGGGGACCAGCCCTCCCCTGAGCTGTAAGTAAAAGGGGTAGTTAATAACGAAAATATCTTGCTCTACTTCCAAGGAAAATAATCGAAGCATTTATCTTGTAGTTCGGATCTTAGCCCTTCTCAGCAGAGCTCGTCTTCGGGGATCTTCTTCCAGAGATGATGGAGAGCGAAACGCCTCCCCCTGCCACACCGCCTCATGAAGCGGGCGACCCTGAGGTGTCGTCGCGGAGGGTTTCTCCGGATTCGGCAAGGCCAGAAGGTAATCTTATGGCCACCCGAAGTCCTCCGCATCCGGCTCTCGAAGAGAGTCATCAAAAGAGTCCGGCACCGTCTGGTGTGCGGTCGGATGTACTGAGGGGTCTGCTGGAGCAAGCGGCTATCTCAGAAGAGCATCGCACATTGATGGGTACGGTGATTGAAAGGATTTCGTCCGCCGAAAGCGGGTTGCATGAAGCTTTTATGAGTCTACTGACGGGTTTTGAGGTACGTGAAATGATGTACATTTTTGATGGTACCGCACATTTTTAGATGTGCCCTGTGTAGATAGTAGCCCCTGAGACTCTGGTTGTCGTCGAAAACAGCGACAAACAGAGGATCATAGTCCCAGGTAATAACCAGACTGCTTTTATGTGCAGGTGGTGGAAGCTCCGGTGGCTAGCTGGACTGATGGGTATACCGAACTAAAGTGGCAGCTGGATGCGGCAGATGCCAACATCGTGCTTGTCAACAAATGGCTTGACGAGGCACAGGGTCAGTGATTTTTCTAGTGATTGTCACATAGTAAGAGCAGCATGATGCCAATATCTTTAATATGTTGTGACTGCAGATGGAGCTGCCACCATGGAGACCCTTCGGGCGGAACTTGCCCGAGCCAAGGAGCAAGAGAGGAGCAGCAATGCAGCCGCCTTAAAGGCGGCCGAGGGCTTAAGGGCCGAACAGGCCGCACATTGCGAGAGCAAAGAGAAAATTGCCAAGATGGCTGTGGAGTTAAAAGATGCTGCTGACCGATACCGGCTTCTTGAAGAAGAAAACCGGGCAAAGGCGACGGACTTGGAGAAGGCCCGAGTGGCTGCCAAGGAAGCCCGCTCCAAAATTAGAGCGACAAAGGAGGAGCTGAGTCAAGCTTCAGATATCGTTTCTGGGAAGCCCTTCTTGTTGCGGACTAAGTTCGGAGATCCAAAATATGCTCCTCTAGACCGGCTATGGAGTTCTATGGACGAGTACATGGATTTGGCTGCAAGTGCTGCTGATGCGGCCGAGTACTTCAAGGATCAGAAAGGTCCCGAAGTGGAGAAGCTGTTCTGGTCAAAGTTTCACGCTCCAGTTCGTCCGCTGTTGCTGAATAAGCGATTGACCGATTGGGCCGAGCTCCATATATTATCCGGACTTGCCATGAGGTCCGTTGTGGATCATTTGTGGCCAGGAGGGCCAAGGTCGAATAGCTACTTTAGCTTAGTGCAACAATTCCTTGGTGCCGTGCCACAAATTGATGCTGTAAAGAGATCAGCGTGCATAGAAGGTGCGCGGATGGCCCTTGCCCATGTCAAAACATACTGGGCGGAGATGGAGGCCACCACTATTGCAGCACAGGGTTCGGCCATAGGTCGAGTGGCTGCCGAGCACTACTTTGAAGAAGTCATTGAAGGCGCTCGTTCGATAGAGGCTCAATGCTCGAAGAATATTATTTTTTAGTGACATGTAGTCCCGTTGTACAAACAATGTTTTATTGAATTTATCAAGGCTGTATTTATACTTTTGCCCGAAAGTGCTATGATGCCTCATGTGCGGCCGTTTATGTATATATGTATATAACCTGAAATATGGCAGTCGTCGGCTTCAGCCCCCACACATATAATGCGGGGGTGTTCGCAGAAGACGCATGTTCACACTTGATCCAACGTCTTGGTCCATTAAGGAGGTGATAGCGCCGCGAACTAGGCAACCAGACTATAATGCTTTAACACTTTCACTTAGCCAGAGGAGTTTGACAGTGGGGCTACTATATAGCCCCTGGTGGCTCCGCGCTCATCTGGATTTGGGGCACGTACATGCCTGGCCGGGAAACGACCCTTCGTTAAGGCGGAGGAATCCCGAAGATTCCACTAGGTCATTGAGTGGTTGACCAGTCTCACGCTATATCATGACATTCAGTTTTCGGCTTTCTCTACTGAGGTGCTCGTCGGGATGAACCAGGGCACAATCGCAGTAGTTCTCCTGGTGCCGCCTTAGCCGATAGAGCGGAACGTAAGGCAGCAAAACACAGGAGCCGGGCAAACCCAACATTTGACCAAAGACATGATTCGGAGTTGATGCATATAAGGCCAAACTCGCGACGCCGAACACTCCCTAAGGTATTCGGTCTTTGTGATGTAAACCGGTCCTAAACAGTGCCCTTTATAATAAGCCCCTGGTGTCCAGGTACGTGCAATATTCTGACGTGACCACATGCCAATACGTCAGCATCCTTCTCAATTGTATTGAGAATCCGAGGGATGTGTATCAACAAGAGACAGTAAAAAAGGTTTACGCAGGGTCTTAATCTAAAAAGAATCCTTAGAACGGGTCCCTGCTGCACGTCTGCGCCTGTGTCTCCGTTGTGCCGTATTCTGGACGGGTGTAGCACAATGGTCTTCTGAAAAAGAGAGGAACTTAATTGAAAAGTTGCCGTGCAAAAGGTAAGTTATACTAAATAAACAATATATAGTTCAAAATGAGTGAAGTTGAGCCTAATTGCCACTTATTTGCGCGCTTGAGCCCCTTTTATTGTAATAGGGGTATAGCCATCAAACATGTATCAATTACATATAGCTGCACCGGACTCGTCCAACCATGTCCGTGGTCTTAACGACCTGTCAGATGCTTTAGTTGGTGAGGCCGTTTAGTGTGCGGCTGACAAGGCAGCCGCACGGTCTTCCGCGCGCAAGGAGCGCTCAATACTTCCGTTTATTGTAATGATGCCACGTGGACCAGGCATCTTAAGCATGAGGGAAGCGTAATGCGGTATTGCGTTAAAGTGAGCGAAAGCTTCGCGTCCAAGTAGTGCTTGATAGCCGCTTTGGAACGGAGTGATGTGGAAGGTTAAATTTTCACTGCGGAAGTTACCGGGGAAGCCCCTAGGCCTGGCGTTACTCCTTTAAAGGTAGTATTGCTGTGGCAAATTTTCCTTGGGTCTATCCCCATTTTGCGGATTGTGTCCTGATATATCAGGTTTAGACTGCTGCCACCGTCCATCAGGACTCGTGTGAAGTGGTATCCGTCAATTATTGGATCTAATACCTTAGTAGCAGGGAGCCCGTGCAATGGGCTTCCGGGTGTGGCCTTACTCCTTTAAAGGTAGTATTGCTATGGCTAATTTTTGTTGGGTCTATCCCCATTTTGCGGACTGTGTCCTGATATATCAGATTTAAACTACTGCCGCCGTCCATCAAGACTCGTGTGAAGTGGTATCCGTCAATTATTGGGTCTAACACCAAGGCAGCCCATCCTGCACGCCGGATACTTGCCGAGTAATCCCGATGGTCGAAGGTGATCGGTTGGGATGACCAGTGGCAGAACTCTGCGGTGATAGGCCCTGGGGCATGTGTCTCTAGGAGTGCCACTTTGTTTCTCCCCTTTGTCACGTGTAACACGTTTACTGTTTGACTTCTGGTGGGAATTTCTTCTCTTGCCCAGTGCTTTGCTTACGAGGCTCGTCCTCGTCTTCGCTTGGTGTATCATGCCCCTTGTGTTCGGCGTTGAGCTTGCCGGACTGCTTGAAGACACAACATTCTCTATGGGTATGATTTGCAGGTTTATTGGGGTGCTGTGGATCTGACATATTTTATCCAGAATCTTGTTTAGGCTGGACAGTTTGTCTCTGTTGCCTTTGGAGGACAGCTTTTGCTAATCTAGCCTAGAGCTTCTGAATCCGGCGTTTACCGCCGTGCTCTTCGGGCTGTCTTCTTTATTCCGGCGCTTGTTTTTGCTGCATCGTGGTTTCCCGTTTTTGTCCCTAACTTCGGATGTACTTGGGTCGCTGGTGCTGCATCGGGCTAACCAGCTGTCCTCGCCCGCGCAAAAGCAGGTCATGAGGCTTGTTAATGCTGCCATTATTCTCGGCGTTGCTTGACCGAGGTGTCTGGCAAGCCGTTCATCTCGAACGCTGTGCTTGAAAGCTGCTAAGGCTTCGGCGTCCGGACAGTCGACTATTTGGTTCTTTTTAGTGAGAAACCTGTTCCAAAGCTTTCGGGCTAACTCTCTGGGCTGTTGAGTTAATGACTTAAATCGTCTGCATCCGGAGGTCGGACATAGGTCCCTTGAAAATTTGCCCGAAAAGCGTCTTCGAGCTCTTCCCAGCTTCCAATGGAGTTTTCGGGGAGGCTTTTAAGCCAGTGCCGAGCTGGCCCTTTGAGCTTGAGGGGTAAGTACTTGATGGCATGTAGATCGTCTCCTCGAGCCATATGGATATGGAGGATGTAGTCCTCAATCCAGACCGCGGGGTCTTGTTGTTCTATCGTACGCCTATATGTTTACGGGTTTGAATCCCTCTGGAAATTCATGGTCTAGCACCTCATCGGTGAAACATAGGGGGTGTGCGGCACCCCTGTATTTGGGTGTACCGTGGTATTGGGGTGTGTTGGGGATATTACTACTGGGCGTAAACCGGCCTACCTGGGCCGGGTTAACTTCGTCAGTAGTTAAGTATGTTAAAGCCCAAGAAGGCAGATGAGGGCTCAAAGCCCATGGTCGGTTCAAGGCTTGTAGCCGTAAACCGGCGTTAGTAGTTAAACTTGTATTGTAAGTTAGGAATAAGTAGAGACCAAACCGGACACATCTATGAGTCGGTATTGGGACTTTGTGAACCGACGGGCATCACCCGTGTATATAAGGGGACGACCCGGCGGCGGTTCAAGGACAACAGACAACAACTCAAGACATAGGCGAAGCTTGTTTGCTCCCTAGTCATCGAAACCCCATCAATTCCATCACAACTAGACGTAGGATTTTACCTTCATCGGAGGGGCCGAACTAGTATAAACTCTCTTGCGTCCCTGTGTCCGCTTTAACCCCTTCAAGCTAACCCGTCGCGATGGCTCCACGACTAAGTCCTTTCTCTAGGACATCTGCTGTGACAAAACCACGACAGTTGGCGCCCACCGTGGGGCTATCGCATGATGGTTTCAGGTTCTTGGAGGGCCACTTTGAAGGACTCGAGGGCTACGCTCTAGGCCGGATGGCTAAGAGTCGTCGCGGCAAGCTCTACATCGACGACGCAGGCTAGGGCCCCGAGGCCGGCTCACTTGAGTACGGGTACCAGGTCCCCTTTGGTGGCATTCACGTTTTCATTGGCAAGATCAGTGAACCGGGCCCTGAGCCGGACATCTGCACCGACCTCGTCGAGACGGCTCAGCGTGCGTGATCCGCCCAGGTTAAACCGGCCATGAAGCGTGCCTTCGTGGGAGTCATCCATGGAGGAAGTTATGAGGATGGATCGGAATCTCGCGGCGAGACCGTCGTTTGTTCCGAGGACGAGTCATCGATCGGAGAAACTGAATCTCTTTATCAGCTACAAGACGGCCGGATTGGGGCTGTTCCGATGGCGACAGTATTCCGGACCCCGCTGATCTGCCCAACCGGGTTGGAATATTCATGGCCGGCACACAAGCAACGCTTTATTCTTCGACCGCTGCGGCAACAACCTTCGGTTCAGCAGCGGTGACGGCTGCCAGGGCAGGAGGCCCTGTGCGCCCGTCAGCTCAAGTTCTATCAGAGCTATTTGACGCATTGGCTGCGCTTATGGCAGAAGCTAATCCGGCGGATCAGGGCATTCACAACACGGAGATTGCAAAGGTGAAGGAACAGATTACCCAGGCTAAGGCAGATCTGGCAGCTGAGGACACCAGGATGGCCACAGAGCGGGCCGCTCTAGACGCACAAGCCTACAGGCTCATGTTGGACCAGAGCGCGTCGCATGAAGTCATGAGGAGGAAGCACCGATCCCGTTTGCCTCCGGTTTTCGAGGCCAGAGACCTTTTCAACACCCCAGGAGCAGGAACCAGTAATCCACTGGAGGGAAACCGGGCGGAAGCTCCTGGGACCGGTGCACCGGTTCAGCCTCGTCTGATGGACCCACCTCGTTAAAACACCGTTATACCTCAGGCTGTTTTAACACCTTCGGGTCACTACTCCAACCCAATGGACAATCTCGTCGCCGCTGCTGCATGGCTGGAGGCCATTCCCATTGAAGGTGACTCACCGCAGGCAGTAAAGACGCGACGGGTCAAGGAGCTTCTGAGGACAGCTTTGGTCCAACAGGAAGCATACTCGTATAGCCGTGACCGGATCCACTCGACCCCCCGTCCAAGCCGGAGCTATAGCAGGCATATGGATGAACCGGCAGTATCGAGTAATGAACGACGTGGAGCACCCCGTTGTTGGGGAACGTAGCAGAAATTCAAAATTTTCTACGCATCACCAAGATCAATCTATGGAGTAATCTAGCAACGAGGGAAGGAGAGTGCATCTACATACCCTTGTAGATCGCTAAGCGGAAGCGTTCAAGAGAACGGGGTTGAAGGAGTCGTACTCGTCGTGATCCAAATCACCGGAGATCCTAGTGCCGAACGGACGGCACCTCCGCGTTCAACACACGTACAGCCCGGTGACGTCTCCCATGCCTTGATCCAGCAAGGAGAGAGGGAGAGGTTGAGGAAGACTCCATCCAGCAGCAGCACAACGGCGTGGTGGTGGTGGAGGAGCGTGGTGATCCAGCAGGGCTTCGCCAAGCACCGCG
>NC_041390.1:436272977-436295544 GCF_002162155.2 Triticum dicoccoides
GTGGCCCCACTTGGTGGACCCCCGGGACCCTCCCGGTGGTCCCGGTACGTTACCGATAAAACCCGAAACTTTTCCGGTGACCAAAACAGGACTTCCCATATATAAATCTTTACCTCCGGACCATTCCGGAACTCCTCGTGACGTCCGAGATCTCATCCGGGACTCCGAACAACATTCGGTAACCACATACAAACTTCCTTTATAACCCTAGCGTCATCGAACCTTAAGTGTGTAGACCCTACGGGTTCGGGAACCATGCAGACATGACCGAGACGTTCTCCGGTCAATAACCAACAGCGGGATCTGGATACCCATGTTGGTGCCCACATGTTCTATGATGATCTCATCGGATGAACCACGATGTCGAGGATTCGATCAATCCCGTATACAATTCCCTTTGTCTAGCGGTATTGTACTTGCCCGAGATTCGATCGTCGGTATCCCGATACCTTGTTCAATCTCGTTACCGGCAAGTCTCTTTACTCGTTCCGTAAGACATCATCCTGTGATCAACTCCTTGATCACATTGTGCACATTATGATGATGTCCTACCGAGTGGGCCCAGAGATACCTCTTCGTCACACAGAGTGACAAATTCCAGTCTCGATTCGTGCCAACCCAACAGACACTTTCGGAGATACCCGTAGTGCACCTTTATAGCCACCTAGTTACGTTGTGACGTTTGGCACACCCAAAGTATTCCTACGGTATCCGAGAGTTGCACAATCTCATGGTCTAAGGAAATGATACTTTAGAAAAGCTTTAGCATGCGAACTACACGATCTTGTGCTATGCTTAGGATTGGGTCTTGTCCATCACATCATTCTTCTAATGATGTGATCCCGTTATCAATGACATCCAATGTCCATGGTCAGGAAACCGTAACCATCTATTGATCAACGAGCTAGTCAACTAGAGGCTTACTAGGGACATGGTGTTGTCTATGTATCCACACATGTATCTGAGTTTCCTATCAATACAATTCTAGCATGGATAATAAACGATTATCATGAACAAGGAAATATAATAATAACTATTTTATTATTGCCTCTAGGGCATATTTCCAACAATCTCCCACTTGCACTAGAGTCAATAATCCAGTTCACATCGCTATGTGATTAACACTCAAGGTCACATCCCGTTGTGACTAACACCCAAAGAGTTTACTAGAGTCAATAATCTAGTTCACATTACCATGTGATTAACACTCAATGAGTTCTGGGTTTGATCATGTTATGCTTGTGAGAGATGTTATAGTCAACGGGTCTGAACCTTTTAGATCCGTGTGTGCTTTACAAATCTCCATGTCATCTCCTAGATGCAGCTACCACGCTCTATTTGGAGCTGTTCTACTATACGAATCTAGTTTATTACTCAGAATAATCTGGATTAGTGTCGAAGTTTGCATCGGTGTAACCCTTTACGACGAACTCTTTTACCACCTCCATAATCAAGAAAATTCCTTAGTCCATTAGTTACTAAGGATAACTTTGACCGATGTGCTGTGATCCATTCTTGGATCACTCTTGTACCCCTTGACTGACTCATGGCAAGGCACACTTCAGGTGCGGTACACAGCATAGCATACTGTAGAGCCTACGTCTAAAGCATAGGGGACGACCTTCGTCCTTTCTCTCTATTCTGCCGTGGTCAGGTTTCGAGTCTTACTCAATGTTCACACCTTATAACACAGCCAAGAACTCTTTCTTTGCCGATCCATTTTGAACTCGTTCAAAATCTTGTTATGGTATGTATTCGTTTGAAAGTACTATTAAGCGTTTTGATCTATCCTTATAGATCTTAATGCTCAATACTTAAGTAGCCTAATCCAGGTTTTCCATTGAAAAACACTTTTCAAATAACTCTGCATGCTTTCCAGAAATTCTACATCATTTTCGATCAACAATATGTCAACAACATATACTCATCAGAAATTCTATAGTGCTCCCACTCACTTCTTTGGAAATACAAGTTTCTCGTAAACTTTGTATAAACCCAAAATCTTTGATCATCATCAAAGCATATATTCCAACTCTGAGATGCTTACTCCAGTCCTTAGAAGGATTGCTGGAGCTTCGCATGCTTGTTAGCATCTTTCAGGATTGTTAAAACCTTCTGGTTGTATCACATACAACCTTTCCTCAAGAAAATCGTGAGGAAACAATGTTTTGACATCCTATCTGCAAGATTTCACAAATAATGCAGTGACTGCTAATATAATTCCAACAGACTCTTAGCATCGCTACGAGTGAGAAAATCTCACCGTAGTCAACTCCTTGAACTTGTCGGGAAACATCTTAACGACAAGTCGAGCTTTCTTAATGGTGACATTTACCATCATTGTCCGTCTTCCTTTTAAAATCCATCTGTACTCAATAGCCTCATGACCATCGAGCCGTTCTACCAAAGTCTACACTTTGTTTTCATACATGGATCCTCTCTCGGATTTTATGGCCTCGAGCCATTCATTGGAATCCGGGCCCACCATCGCTTCTCCATAGCTCGTAGGTTCATTGTTGTCTAGCAACATGACTTCCAAGACAGGATTATGTACCACTCTGAAGTAGTACGCATCCTTGTCATCCTACGAGGTTTGGGAGTGACTTGATTCGAAGTCTCATGATCAATATCATAAGCTTCCACTTCAATTGGTGTAGGTGCCATAGGAACAACTCTTTGTGCCCTGCTATACACTAGTTGAAGTGACGGTTCAATAACCTCATCAAGTCTCCACTATCCTCCCACTCAATTCTTTCGAGAGAAACTTTTCCTCAAGAAAGGGCCCGATTCTAGAAACAATCCCTATTGCTTTCGGATCTGAGACAGGAGGTATACCCAACTGTTTTAGGTATTCTATGAAGATGCATTCATCTGCTTTGGGTTCGAGCTTATCAGCCTGAAACTTTTTCACATAAGCGTCGTAGCCCCAAAATTTTAAGAAATGACAGCTTAGGTTTCTCTAAACCATAGTTCATATGGTGTCATCTCATCGGAATTACGTGGTGCCCTATTTAAAGTGAGTGTGGTTGTCTCTAATGCCTAACCCATGAACGATAGTGGTAATTCGATAAGAGACATCATGGTACGCACCATATCCAATAGGGTGCAACTATGATGTTCGGACACGCCATCACACTATGGTGTTCCAGGCGGTATTAGTTGTGAAACAATTTCCACAGTGTCTTAATTGTGTGCCAAACTCGTAACTCAGATATTCATTTCTATGATCATATCATAGACATTTTATCCTCTTGTCACGAAGATCTTCAACTTCACTCTGAAATTACTTGAACCATTCAATAATTCAGACTTGTGTTTCATCAAGTAAATATACTCAGTATCTACTTAAATCATCTGTGAAGTAAGAATATAACGATATCCACTGCGTGCCTCAACACTCATTGGACTGCACACATCAAAATGTATTACTTCCAACGAGTTGCTTTCTTGTTCCATCTTACTGAAAACGAGGCCTTTCAGTCATCTTGCCCATGTGGTATGATTTGCATGTCTCAAGTGATTAAAATCAAGTGAGCCCAAATGATCCATCTGCATGGAGTTTCTTCATGCATATATACCAATAGGCATGGTTTGCATGTCTCAAGTGATTCAAAATCAAGTGAGTCCAAAGATCCATCAACATGGAGCTTCTTCATGCATCTTATACCAATATGACTTACATGGCAGTGCCACAAGTAGGTGGTACTATCATTACTATCTTATATCTTTTGGCATGAACATGTGTATCACTACGATTGAGATTCAATAAACCATTAATTTTAGGAGCAAGACCATTGAAGGTATTATTCAAATAAATAGAGTAACTATTATTCTCTTTAAATGAATAACCGTATTGCGATAGACATAATCCAATCATAATCCAATCATGTCTATGCTCAACGCAAACACCAAATAACAATTATTTAGGTTTAACACCAATCTCGATGGTAGAGGGAGCGTGCGATGCTTGATCATATCAACCTTGGAAACACTTCCAACTCATATCGTCAGCTCACCTTTAGCTAGTCTCCATTTATTCTGTAGCTTTTATTTCGAGTTACTAACACTTAGCAACCGAACCGGTATCTAATACCCTGGTGCTACTAGGAGTACTAGTAAAGTACACATTAACATAATGTGTATCCAATATACTTCTATCGACAGCCTTCTCATCTACCAAGTATTTAGGGTAATTCTGCTCCAGTGGTTGTTCCCCTTATTACAGAAGCACTCAGTCTCGGGTTTGGGTTCAACCTTGGGTTTCTCCACTAGAGCAGCAGCTGATTTGCCGTTTCATGAAGTATCCCTTCTTTCCCTTGCCCTTCTTGAAACTAGTGGTTTCACTAACCATCAACAATTGATGCTCCTTCTTGATTTCTACTTTCGCGGTGTCAAACATCGTGAATATTTCAAGGATCATCATATCTATCCCTGATATGTTATAGTTCATCAAGAAGCTCTAGCAGCTTGGTGGCAATGACTTTGGAAAAACATCACTATCTCATCTGGAAGATTAACTCCCACTCGATTCAAGTGATTGTGGTACTCAGACAATCTGAGCACAAGCTCAACGATTGAGCTTTTCTCCCTTAGTTTGTAGGCTAAGAAAATCGTTGGAGGTCTTATACCTCTTGACGTGGGCACGAGCCTGAAATCCCAATTTCAGCCCTCGAAACATCTCATATGTTCCGCGACGTTTCGAAATCATCTATGGTGACTCAACTCTAAACCGTTTAACTGAACTATCACGTAGTTATCAAAACGTGTATGTTAGATGTTCGCAACACCCACAGACGACGTTCGAGGTTCAGCACACTGAGCGGTGCATTAAGGACATAAGCCTTCTATGAAGCAACGAGGACAATCCTCAGTTTACGGACCTAGTCCGCATAATTGCTACTATCAACTTTCAACTAAATTTTTTAGGAACATATCTAAACATTAGAACTAAAGCGCGAGCTATGACATAATTTGCAAAATCCTTTTGACTATGTTCAGGATAAACAAGTTCATCTTATTAACTCCCACTCAGATAGACATCCCTCTAGTCATCTAAGTGATTACATGATCCGAGTCAACTAAGCCGTGTCCGATCATCACATGAGACGGACTAGTCATCATCGGTGAACATATTCATGTTGATCATATCTACCATACGACTCATGCTCGACCTTTCGGTCTCTTGTGTTCCGAGGCCATGTCTGTACATGCTAGGCTCGTCAAGTCAACCTAAGTGTTTCGCATGTGTAAATCTGGCTTACACCCGTTGTATGTGAACGTAAGAATCTATCACACCCGATCATCACGTGATGCTTCGAAACGACAAACTTTCGCAACGGTGCACAGTTAGGGGGAACACTTTCTTGAAATTTTAATGAGGGATCATCTTATTTACTACCGTTGTTCTAAGCAAATAAGATGCATAAACATGATAAACATCACATGCAATCAAAAAGTGACATGATATGGCCAATATCATTTTGCTCCTTTTGATCTCCATCTTCGGGGCTCCATGATCATCATCGTCACCGGCATGACACCATGATCTCCATCATCATGATCTCCATCATCGTGTCTCCATGAAGTTGTCTCGCCAACTTATTACTTCTACTACTATGGCTACCAGTTAGCAATAAAGTAAAGTAATTACATGGCGTTGTTCAATGACACGGAGGTCATACAATAAATAAAGACAACACCTATGGCTCCTGCCGGTTGTCATACTCATCGACATGCAAGTTGTGATTCCTATTACAAGAACATGATCAATCTCATACATCACATATCATTAATCACATTCTTCTTGGCAATATCACATCACATAGCATAACCTGCAAAAACAAGTTAGACGTCCTCTAATTGTTGTTTGCATGTTTTACGTGGCTGCTATGGGTTTCTAGCAAGAACGTTTCTTACCTACGCAAAACCACAACATGATATGCCAATTGCTATTTACCCATCATAAGGACCCTTTTCATCGAATCCGTTCCGACTAAAGTGGGAGAGACTGGCACCCGCTAGCCACCTTATGCAACTAGTGCATGTCAGTCGGTGGAACCTGTCTCACGTAAGAGTACGTGTAAGGTCGGTCCAGGCCACTTCATCCCACAATGCCGTCGAAACAAGATTGGACTAGTAACGGTAAGCATATTGAACAAAATCAACGCCCACAACTACTTTGTGTTCTACTCGTGCATAGAATCGACGCAATAGACCTGGCTCATGATGCCACTGTTGGGGAACGTAGCAGAAATTCAAAATTTTCTACGCATCACCAAGATCAATCTATGGAGTAATCTAGCAACGAGGGAAGGAGAGTGCATCTACATACCCTTGTAGATCGCTAAGAGGAAGCGTTCAAGAGAACGGGGTTGAAGGAGTCGTACTCGTCGTGATCCAAATCACCGGAGATCCTAGTGCCGAACGGACGACACCTCCGCGTTCAACACACGTACAGCCCGGTGACGTCTCCCATGCCTTGATCCAGCAAGGAGAGAGGGAGTGGTTGAGGAAGACTCCATCCAGCAGCAGCACAACGACGTGGTGGTGGTGGAGGAGCGTGGTGATCCAGCAGGGCTTCGCCAAGCACCGCGAGATATGAGGAGAAAGAGAGGTAGGGCTGTGCCAACAAGAGAAGAAAACTTCATCTATGGGCTGCTCCTTTGCCTCCACTATATATAGGGGGAGAGGGGGGGGGGGCTGCGCCCCCACCTAGGGTTCCACCCTAGGGGCGGCGGCCAGCCCAGATCCCATCTGGTGGGGCGGCCAAGGGGTGGGAGAGGGGAAACTTGCCCCCCAAGCTAGGTGGGGCTCCCCCTCCCCAAACCCTAGGCGCCTTGGGACCTTGTGGGGGGGCGCACCAGCCCACCTGGGGCTGGTCCCCTCCCACACTTGGCCCATGCAGCCCTCCGGGGCCGGTGGCCCCACTTGGTGGACCCCCGGGACCCTCCCGGTGGTCCCGGTACGTTACCGATAAAACCCGAAACTTTTTCGGTGACCAAAACAGGACTTCCCATATATAAATCTTTACCTCCGGACCATTCCGGAACTCCCTTTGACGTCCGAGATCTCATCCGGGACTCCGAACAACATCCAGTAACCACAGTAACCACATACAAACTTCCTTTATAACCCTAGCGTCATCGAACCTTAAGTGTGTAGACCCTACGGGTTCGGGAACCATGCAGACATGGCCGAGAGTTCTCCGGTCAATAACCAACAGCGGGATCTGGATACCCATGTTGGTTCCCACATGTTGTACGATGATCTCATCGAATGAACCACGATGTCGAGGATTCGATCAATCCCGTATACAATTCCCTTTGTCTAGCGGTATTGTACTTGCCCGAGATTCGATCGTCGGTATCCTGATACCTTGTTCAATCTCGTTACCGGCAAGTCTCTTTACTCGTTCCATAACACATCATCCCGTGATCAACTCCTTGATCACATTGTGCACATTATGATGATGTCCTACCGAGTGGGCCCAGAGATACCTCTCCGTCACACGGAGTGACAAATTCCAGTCTTGATTCGTGCCAACCCAACAGACACTTTCGGAGATACGTGTAGTGCACCTTTATAGCCACCCAGTTACGTTGTGACGTTTGGCACACCCAAAGTATTCCTACGGTATCCGGGAGTTGCACAATCTCATGGTCTAAGGAAATGATACTTTAGAAAAGCTTTAGCATGCGAACTACACGATCTTGTGCTATGCTTAGGATTGGGTCTTGTCCATCACATCATTCTTCTAATGATGTGATCCCGTTATCAATGACATCCAATGTCCATGGTCAGGAAACCATAACCATCTATTGATCAACGAGCTAGTCAACTAGAGGCTTACTAGGGACATGGTGTTGTTTATGTATCCACACATGTATCTGAGTTTCCTATCAATACAATTCTAGCATGGATAATAAACGATTATCATGAACAAGGAAATATAATAATAACTAATTTATTATTGCCTCTAGGGCATATTTCCAACACCCGTGGCAACAACCCGGCGGGTGGTGCTGATAACGCTCAGGAAGTGGTGGACCGGGCCCGAGCGCGCAGGGAGGCCGAGTTAGCCGCACAACATTAGGCTCGGCAGCTCACGCAGGTTCGTCCAACTATCTCGATCGAACCTGGTGTTACTTCTAGTTCTTTGGGGGTGCCTTGCCTTATCCTCGCTTTACGCAATGTGTGCCTGCCCAAGGATTTCAAAGGCCCGCGCAAAGTACCAAATTACACGGTGGATCAACCTCCAGAGACATGGGTGGAGAGCTATGAGATGGCCATGGAGATGCTTGATGTGGATGACGCAGCGTGTGCGAAATATTTCACCATGATGCTTGAAGGAACGGCCCGTACTTGGTTAAAAAGCTTGCCGGCTAATTCTATCAGTTCATTGGCCCAATTACGAGCCCGGTTTATCAACAATTTAAAGGATACATGTAAACAGCCTATGTCGATAGTGGACTTAGCTGCCTGCATCCAGGAGGAAGGAGAGTCAACGACTCATTGGGTGCGCCGGGTTTCACAAGTATTGCACTCATCAGACCGCATCAACGCTGACACCGCAGTATTAACCCTAGAAGGCAACTGCCGGTTTGGGCCCCTAAAGCTGAAATTGGGATGGATGAAGCGTCATTGCACTGGCATGGGGACCCTCATGGACGCTTTGGTAAAGTATGCTGATTCTGATAGTACCAAGGATCCCGAATCCGATGAGGACAAGGCAGGGAAGGGAAAGAGGAACAGCAACTCCAAAGGTCAGCAGCATCACTAGGCAGGCAATGGTGGTGGAGGCAAGCGTAAAGCGGATGGTAACATGGACTTTGTGGCTAAATACCAACACGCAGGACAATGGCCAACAACGCAGGGGTAAACCGAAAAATCGCAACGGGGCACCCAACCCTAACCCGGACCGCCTAAACTATCTACTGAGCCAGCCCTGTCCAAGACATGGGACGAAGGAAGCGCCAGCAAACCACCTTTGGAAGGATTGCTTCATTATGCAGGAGTTCAAGAATTCTAATGCTTTCCGGTATGATCACGGCTCCGGCGGTGGCTCAGGGTCCGGACTGGGTTACGGTGGAGGAAATTCCGGTTCAGGATTTAATGGTACTCCGGGCGGACATAATAATCAAAATAGTCAGAACAACCAGGGTGGTTACAACCAACAACAGCAACAGTCAGGTTACTAGAGCAACCCAAAGCAGTTGAGTAGTGGGCGGTACCATGTCTTCACCACTAGCTTGGACAAGCGAGACCGGAAGGTTCAGAGGCGGGCGGTTAACTCTGTTGAACCGGCCATACCCCGTTACCTACGCTGGTCTGAACGGCCAATCATATGGAGCAGAGAGGATCACCCTCCCCAGGTTGATAATCCGGGTCAGTTGGCTCTGGTGGTGGCGCCTCAGGTGGGAGGTTACAAGTTCACCAAAGTGCTCATGGATGGAGGGAGCAACATTAATATCTTGTACTATGAGACCTTCCGTCGTATGAGACTAACAGATAAAAATCTCAAACCGTCTAATACGGTGTTCCATGGTGTAGTACCTGGCAAATCAGCATATCCTGTTGGTAAAATAGCCCTGGAGTGGCCTTTGGGGATGATCATGATTCCAGGTCGGAGACATTGACGTTTGAAGTGGTGAAAATCCAAAGTCCATATCACGCCCTGTTTTGGCGACCGGCCTACGCCAAGTTTATGGCACGACCCTGTTATGTGTATTTGCAGCTCAAGATGCCGGGTCACAAGGGGAAAATAATGGTTCACGGA
The DNA here is from genome assembly GCF_002162155.2 of Triticum dicoccoides. Lineage (NCBI taxonomy): Eukaryota > Viridiplantae > Streptophyta > Magnoliopsida > Poales > Poaceae > Triticum > Triticum dicoccoides. Next base: position 436,282,753 of record NC_041390.1, read on the forward strand.
AGCCGCAAAATCGCTTTGGAGTGCGAGGAAGGAGATGCGGCCTATGCAGAGTCGGTTTGTGCTACCGAGGAGCTGAAGTATTATAAGGACAATGTTGATCCGGCGGACATGACTCCATTAAAGAAGCCAACTACGGAGCATGATCCGGCCCTGAAGTTCAAATCGGCAGCAGAAACTAAGCTTGTTGACTTCGTACCTGGCGATTCATCCAAGCAGTTCAGCATCAGTGCCAACTTGGATCCGAAATAGGAAAGCGCGCTCATCGAGTTCATCCGTGAGAATCGGGACATTTTTGCATGGAAGCCCTCTGACATGCCAGGTGTCCCGAGGCAACTCGCTGAGCACACCCTTAATGTGGATCCTAAATACAAACCGGTGAAATAGTTCCTCCGCCGATTTAACGAACAAAGACGCAAAGCGATTGGAGAAGAGGTAGCTAGGCTCTTAGCAGCTGGCTTTATTGTTGAAGTTTTTCACCTTGAGTGGCTTGCCAATCCGGTATTGGTCCTTAAGAAAAACGGCACCTGGCGCATGTGTGTGGATTACACAAATCTTAATAAGGCTTGTCCAGCAGATCCTTTTGCCCTCCCCCGTATTGATCAAATTATTGATGCTACGGCGGGTTGTGAGCATTTAAGTTTTTTGGATGCATATTCTGGTTATCATCAGATCAAAATGGCAGTTAAGGACCAGGAGAAGACGGCGCTCATAACTCCCTTTGGAGCCTTCTGCTATGTGTCTATGCCCTTTGGGATCAAGAGTGCCCAGGCAACTTATCAACAGTGTGTGCAGAATTGTCTTCACAAACAGATTGGACGTAATGTACATGCTTACGTGGATGATATCATGGTTAAATCCAGGGAGAAGGAGACTCTGATTGATGATTTAAAGGAAACCTTTGATAACCTGAGGACATACAAGATGATGCTTAATCCGGACAAGTGCGTCTTTGGTGTACCGGCGGGCAAGTTATTGGGGTTTCTGGTGTCCAATAGGGGAATTGAGGCTAATCCGGAGAAGATCACAACCATCAACTCCCTGGTCAAACCGAAGTGTATCAATGATGTTCAACGCCTGGCAGGCCGGATTGCCGCTTTAAGCCGGTTTATCAGTCGTCTTGGTGAGAAAGCAATCCCTTTGTATCAAATGTTGAAGAAGATGGATCAGTTTGTCTGGAGTTCTGCTGCTGATGAAGCATTTGAGGACTTAAAACGGCAATTGGCCAATCCGCCTGTGCTCGCCGCTCCCATTGACAAGGAGCCATTACTGCTATATGTTGCTGGTAATGCTCGGGTGGTCAGCATAGCTATTGTGGTGGAGCGAAAGGAGGCAGGTAAGGAGCATCCGGTTCAACGTCTGGTCTATTATATCAGCGAGGTACTCATTGAGTCCAAGCAAAGGTATCCGCATTGCAGAAACTGGTGTATGGAGTTTTTATGGAAAGCCGGAAGCTTAAAAATACTTCCAAGGGCACCCCATTACGGTGGTCAGTTCTGCTCCTTTGGGGGATATCATCCAGAACCGAGAAGCAACTGGCCGGATTGCCAAGTGGGCTATAGAGCTTGGGCCGCACGGTTTGAAGTATGTGCCTCGGACGGCGGTTAAGTCTCAAGCACTTGTTGATTTCATCAATGATTGGACGGAAATGCAAGCACCTGAAGAAAAGTCGGATCACACATATTGGACCATCCATTTTGACGGATCCAGGCAATTGGAAGGCTCGGGGGCTGGAGTCATATTAACTTCCCCACGAGGTGATAAGTTTTGTTATGTTCTCCGCTTAATGTTCCCTTGTACTAACAATGCAATTGAGTAGGAAGCCTTGCTCCGTGGTCTCCGGATGGCTAAGGAGATGAATCTAAGTCGAGTTGAGTGCTTCGGTGACTCGGACCTCGTGGCTCAGCAAGTGTCTGGCACTTGGGACTCCAAGGACCCACTCATGGCAGCATATCGTCGTGAGGTGGATATTGTTGCAGGTCATTTTAAAGGCTATCAGGTGGACCACGTGGATCGGCGGAAAAATGAAGCGGCGGACGCCTTAAGCCGGCTGGGCTCTCAGTGCAAACCGGTCCCACCCAATGTTTTTCTAGATGTGCTGCACAACCCGTCGGTCAAGATCCCTAGTGAAGCGGATTTGGCTATTCCTGATCTGGAGGCTCAATTGGTGGCAGCTCTTCATGTTATTCTGGATTGGACGCTTCCTTTCCTGGCGTACAAGAACCGGGGCGAGTTACCAGAGGATGAGACTCTGGCCCGACAGATAATCCGGCGATCCAAGTCCATGATTATTATCAACGGCGAGTTGCATCATTGCAGTGTGTCAGGAGCGTTTCAATGCTGTGTGTCTCCTGAAGAAGGCCGTGAAATCTTGCGTGAGATCCACGAAGGAGATTGTGGTCACCACGCCGGTTCAAAATCTCTGGTGGCTAAAGCGTTTCGCCATGGCTTCTATTGGTTAACTGCTCATGCTGATGCGGAGGATCTGGTCAGACGATGTGATGGTTGCCAAAGGTTTTCAAGACGTGCTCATGTACCGGCCCAAGAATTGAGAATGATTCCAATTACTTGGCCATTTGCGACTTGGGGGCTGGATATGGTTGGGCCTTTCAAAAGGTCCAAAGATAAGAAGACCCACCTCCTGGTGGTGGTTGACAAGTTTACAAAGTGGGTAGAGGCAGAACCTGTTAGCAAGTGTGATGCGGACACGGCGGTTCAGTTCATCAAAAAAGTGATTTTCCGGTTTGGCTTTCCACACAGTATCATCACAGATAATGGTACCAATTTGTCCAAAGGTGCCATGAAGGAGTTCTGCGAACGGGAGCACATCCGGCTCGACGTTTCATCAGTGGCACACCCACAGTCCAATGGTCAAGCAGAAAGGGCTAATCAAGAGATCTTGAGAGGCATCAAGCCCCAGCTCATGGTTCCTTTGCAGAGAACACCGGGTTGTTGGGTAGAAGAATTACCATCTGTGTTATGGAGCATCAATACAACACCCAACAGATCAACAGGATACACACCGTTCTTCATGGTTTATGGAGCAGAGGCGGTTCTCCCCAGTGATATCCGTCATGATTCACCTCGTGTGACGGCTTATGTTGAAGCGGACAACGAGACAGCACGACAAGATGCTTTGGACTGGTTGGATGAAGAGCGTGACATAGCAGCCGCCCGATCGGTGATTTACCAACAGGATCTTCGTCGTTATCACAGTCGCCGAGTCAGAACCAGAACCTTTCAGGAGGGAGATTTGGTGCTTCGGCTCATCCAAGATCAGACTGATATGCATAAGCTATCCCCACCTTGGGAGGGGCCCTTCGTGGTCAGCAAGAATCTGCACAACGGGTCATACTATCTGATCGATATTCGAGAACATAAGGACTCACGTACATCAGAGGAGGAGACCAACAGGCCGTGGAACATAGCTCATCTTCGGCCTTACTATACCTGAGCCATTGGCTCTACTTATGTACATATTACGATGATGTATATATTATGATTAAATATAATAAACTGGAACCTCAGCTAAAGCGGGGTATCTGTTCTTTTACATCATGTGTGGTTACACGGAGTTGTTCTAAAGCGGCCTCCGGTTTACCCCTTGAGTTAGCTTTTTAAAAGCATCATGTTATATCACTTGGGGGTTTGGTCGTGTCCAAACCAATACAATACCTTTTGATAGGCGAGAGCCACCAGATCACTTGGGGACTTGGTCACATCTGAACCAGTCATGCCTCTTGATCGGCCTAAGGCCACAGAATCACTTGGGGGCTTGGTCGAACCCGAACCATTGCCATGACACTTGATCGGCATAAATGCCACGGTTTCATTTGGGGACCTGGCTGACTAGAACCATAGTTACACCTATCTGGAGCTTGGTCGTGTTCGGCCATGGTAACGCCATCTGATCAGCTCGAATAAGCCTCTTTTTTGCAAAACAGTTTTTGTTTTTGCCTTTGCTTCACATTTTTCTTTGAAAGATATTTCTTTCTTTTTATTGCGTTTTTTTAAACCGACAAAATTTTCAGCCGGTTTAAACTATCAATTGTCGGAACACGGTTCATTTCAATCCGGAGACTATTTACCCGGTTTGATCTTTTTTGTTAACATCCTATTATGGAGTAACACGGTGTTTAGTACAACCCGGCACGGTTTACATGGTAAACCGGCATCATATACATATAGGAGCTGCTATCTCCTCCAACAGTGTTGTGTTGCATTGCGTGCTGGAGCGTGCTTGCGTGGCCCGTAGATGGATCTAGTTGCGCCGTACTTTGATGCGAGTCCTCACGTGGATCGCGTACCGGCTTATGTGCGACGTCGTTTGCCGTTCTATGTTGGCCACAAGGTCGTCTATCCGACTGGATGGCCGTTTTGTTTTTTGATTGCGGGGGATGTAAGGCCTCCTCATCGAATTCAGGTAGTAGCTTTCGCTTCGGGTAGCTCTTTGTGTGGCGATTACCGCCGTACTTTGCTTTAGTGTTGAGTGCTTCACTCCATCTGATTCTGAGTGTGTCTTTTGCAGCCCTGAGCCTTTGCTTCTGCTTTTTCAGACTCCTCGCAGTGGCAACAAGCCTTTTATGGGCATTCTGTTGCTCCGGGTGCCTGTCCGGTGTGATGTTATCCGGACTGTTATCTGTTGGGGAACGTAGCAGAAATTCAAAATTTTCCTACGTGTCACCAAGATCTATCTATGGAGAGACTAGCAACGAGGGGAAGGAGAGTGCATCTACATACCCTTGTAGATCGCTAAGCGGAAGCGTTCAAGAGAACGGGGTTGATGGAGTCGTACTCGTCGTGATCCAAATCACCGATGATCCTAGCGCCGAACGGACGGCACCTCCGCGTTCAACACACGTACGGAGCAGCGACGTCTCCTCCTTCTTGATCCAGCAAGTGGAAAGGAGAGGTTGATGGAGATCCAACAGCACGACGGCGTGGTGGTGGAAGTAGCGGGATTCCAACAGGGCTTCGCCAAGCGCTGCGGGAGGAGGAAGATGTGTCGTGGGAGGGAGAGGGAGGCGCCAGGGCTTGGGTTGGTTTGCCATCCCTTCCCCCCACTATATATAGGGCCAAGGGAGAGGGGGAGGGCGCAGACTTGCCCCTTCCTCCAAGGAAGGGTGCGGTCAAGGGGGGAAGGAGTCCATCCTCCCCAAGGCACCTCGGAGGTGTCTTCCCCCTTTAGGACTCTCCCCTCCTCTTGTCCCTTTGGCGCATGGGCCTCTAGGGGCTGGTGCCCTTGGCCCATATAGGCCAAGGCGCACCCCTACAGCCCATGTGCCCCCCCGGGGCAGGTGGCCCCACCCGGTGGACCCCCAGGACCCTTCTGGTGGTCCCAGTACAATACCGGTGACCCCAAAACTTGTCCCGATGGCCGAAATAGCACTTCCTATATATAATTCTTTACCTCCGGACCATTTCGGAACTCCTCGTGACGTCCAGGATCTCATCCAGGACTCCGAACAACTTTCGGGTTACCACATACTAATATCTCTACAACCCTAGCGTCACCGAACCTTAAGTGTGTAGACCCTACGGGTTCGGGAGACATGCAGACATGACCGAGATAACTCTCCGGTCAATAACCAACAGCGGGATCTGGATACCCATGTTGGCTCCCACATGTTCCACAATGATCTCATCGGATGAACCACGATGTCAAGGACTTAATCAATCCCGTATACAATTCCCTTTGTCTATCGGTACGATACTTGCCCGAGATTCGATCGTCGGTATCCCGATACCTTGTTCAATCTCATTACCGGCAAGTCTCTTTACTCTTTTCGTAACACATCATCCCGTGATCAACTCCTTGGTCACATTGTGCACATTATGATGATGTCCTACCGAGTGGGCCCAGAGATACCTCTCCGTCACACGGAGTGACAAATCCCAGTCTCGATTCGTGCCAACCCAACAGACACTTTCGAAGATACCCGTAGTGTACCTTTATAGCCACCCAGTTACGTTGTGACGTTTGGCACACCCAAAGCACTCCTACGGTATCCGGGAGTTGCACAATCTCATGGTCTAAGGAAATGATACTTGACATTAGAAAAGCTTTAGCATACGAACTACACGATCTAGTGCTATGCTTAGGATTGGGTCTTGTCCATCACATCATTCTCCTAATGATGTGATCCCGTCATCAACGACATCCAATGTCCATGGTCAAGAAACCGTAACCATCTATTGATCAACGAGCTAGTCAACTAGAGGCTTACTAGGGACATGGTGTTGTCTATGTATCCACACATGTATCTGAGTTTCCTATCAATACAATTCTAGCATGGATAATAAACGATTATCATGAACAAGGAAATATAATAATAACTAATTTATTATTGCCTCTAGGGCATATTTCCAACATTATCTTCGACGGAGTCGGGTTGTTCGGTTTGATTCTCCGTGTTGCCATGGTCGGACGATGGTTCAATGCCATGTTTGTCGTCCGCTGGCTCACCTTGCTCTATCGCTGGGTTTATATGATCGTTACTTCTGCCGAGGCGGTATTTGGAGCGGCGCTTATGCCGCCGCTTTGACTGCTTCTCGAGGGAACAACCCTTCGCTGCGTCCTTCCGCTCTTCGTCGTTGTTTTCTTTGGGTGCGTCCACCATGTATACATCATATGATGAAGTGGGCGTCCAATGCCCTGTGGGCAGTGGTTCCCGTTCGTCTCTTGCATCGTCGTCCATACCATCGATGTCTTCGGAATCGAAGTCGAGCATGTCGGTCAAATCGTCGACAGTGGCTATTAAGTGGGTGGTGGGTGGGTGGCGAATTTCTTCGTCGTCCGCATCCCAATCCTGCCGAACATAGTTCGACCAGGATTCTCCTGACAGGGAGAGAGACCTTAATGAGTTCAGTATGTCGCCGAAGGGCGAGTGCTGAAAGATATCCGTGGAGGTGAACCCCTTGATCGGCGCCCAGTCGGATTCGATAGGCACGGGCGTAGGCGGTTCGGAGTCCGTGGCTGGGGAAGAATCCGGTAGTTCGGCATCACGGCTCCCGTGAAAGGTAAGGTCGATATTCGGCTCGATCGCCACTGAGAATACGACCTTCGTGGTGGGGTCTATCCACCCGTCCATGGATGGCGAAGTGGGCTCCGAATTGAGGGTCAGAGCGGTCGCCGGTGCGGTCTCCTGAACACTGTCCGATGGTAGAGCTAAATCATTCTCATCGTGACTGTGCGGCGCACTCGGCAGGGGCTCGAATCTGTCGAAGATCAAGTCTCCATGGATGTCAGCCGTGTACTTTAAGCTTCCAAACCTGACCTGGTGGCCAGGGGCGTAACTCTCGATCTGCTCCAGATGGCCAAGCGAGTTGGCCCGCAGTGCGAAGTTGCCGAATACAAAGATCTGTATGGGGAGAAAAGTCTCACCCTGGACTACATCGCTATCGATGATCGAAGGAGCCATCAAGCCTAACGGCGATGACACAGAGGAACTCTCAATGAAAGCACCAATGTCGGTGTCAAAACCGACGGATCTCGGGTAGGGGGTCCCGAACTGTGCGCCTAAGGCGGATGGTAACAGGAGGCAGGGGACATGATGTTTTACCCAGGTTCGAGCCCTCTTGATGGAGGTAAAACCCTACGTCCTGCTTGATTATTCTTGATAATATGAGTAGTACAAGAGTTGATCTACCACGAGATCGGAGAGGCTAAACCCTAGAAGCTAGCCTATGGTATGATTGTATGTTGTCCTACGAACTAAAACCCTCCGGTTTATATGATTGTATGTGGTATGATTGTATGATCTACCACGAGATCACACAAGGTCGGTTACAAAGGAGGAGATATCCATATCCGTATCGCCTAGCTTGCCTTCCACACCAAGTAGAGTTCCATCCGGACACGGGACGAATTCTTCAATCTTGTATCTTCATAGTCCAACCGTCCGGCCAAAGGATATAGTCCAGCTGTCCGGAGACCCCCTAATCCAGGACTCCCTCAACGGCCCTTAGAAGGCCCATTGTTTCTACGGCCCGTAGGAGGCCCATGTTAACTATAGTAAATATGTAGCCCATGGTTAATGTGGCCTAGTTTTAAAAAATAAGCTATTGCGGCCACTAGCAAACCGCGGAAAAAGAACTGCACTGACTACAAGAAAACAAATAAAGAAGACAATAAGGAAATAAATAGGCAAGCAACTTACGCTAGGCTATCATGGCTATTACACATATTACATCCACTAGGCATCAAAGTTTGCCACCAGTGAAAATATAGGGAACAAAGCAGCATATAAACGCCGCAGCAAAACAAGTCCAGAACTGAAACCACTTCAGAAGAGCTCAAGAAACAATATCCTGGGTACCCATAATGCTGGCAAGATGCTTAGCAAGCTTATTAACTTTCTCTTGTTTGGCGCTTAAATCCTCCAGCACTTGCTATTGCACCAGAAAGTATGCATGTGAATTCTGCAGGGACTAGCTCAGTCCTTCGGCTTCCTGTCGCATACCATCTGATCGATGTCTTTCAACTTGAAGTTGAGACTCAAGAAGCCGAACTGATTCAGGCAGCGAGTTCAAAGAGCTGGTGCCAGCAGTAGTAGCCAGTAACTCGAACACTACATCAAGACAGGACTTTGGGGTTGTTTCAGTGTCTTCAATATAGTTTTTATCAACTTTCTTGGAGACCAACAGGGATGTCTCACTATCTTGAACCTTATCTGCATTACTTCCTGTACCATTGCATAACAGGGTACTCTTCTCCAATATTTTATCCGCATTCTAAAAGAGAAACAAACAAACACATCACAGGTTTACAATGTAGTATATGAAACTCGTTTTGGTAAACCAGTTCAGTAGTAAGGTGGACAGGATAACAGCATGAAACAAACATATATCTATGTAGTATGGTCACTGTATGGTCTATATCATTCTAGTTTATGTTGCCAAATCAAGATAGATACAGTTCGAATCATATCTATTTAAGACAAAGCAGCTTAGACAGAATATAAGTGTGGGAAACTACACAGCAATAACAACACTTGTAAGGTGCATGGCATGAGAATATAACTGTTTATTCAATTGAAACTGAAATCAACATAGAGCAAGTTACAACAGCAAACACGTTAAATAAACATGTTTAAAACATACCAATTGCTCCATTGGAGTTTCAATTGCATTCTTCAAATTTGAAATTAGTTGGTATGAGTAAATACAGTGATGCAAGAGTAAAGTAGTATGAACCATAGCTATGGAACCTGACCTGAGAACAATTCTTCTACTGCTTTAAGCGTTGACTTGGGGTTCAGAGTGGTGGTCCTCGTGCTTTGGGAACTGCAGTTGCCTTGCTAACTGCTCATGTTTGGGTGCTCTGTGGTGGAGACAGTGCTGTGTCAACGGGAACTGGGTTACTATCTGCTGGGGTTGGGGTTAGAAGGGGTATAGATGGTTCTATGTACAACTGGGTAGGGGTACAATCTGTGTGAGTCTAGGTTATGTGTGGTGGGGCTGGTTCTTGTGCAAGTACAATCGTGGTTCTATCTCCATTGACAGGTAGCACGATCTTTTCTGAAGACCGTGTTTTTACTCCCACATATACTGCCATCACCCCCTCCAATTGAAATGGCTGATAAACAAGAAAAGTAATTGAATGTACAGACATTGTAAGATAGACAGGTGCATTGGATAGTAGGGAAGAAAACATGGCATGAAATAATTCACATTTATGTTGTCTAACCAAACAGAATAACATGACATAATTTCACATATATGATGGCTAATTAAACAGGATAGCATGACACAATTTCACATGTATGATGGCTAACTAAACATGATAGAATGACATACTTCAAAATATGATGACTATGTAAACAGGATGACATGATATAACTATACGATGTGTCTATTAAAGTGGTTGGCATGCCATAAATCACAAACATGCCGTCGATGGAAACATGATGGCATGATGGAATTCATGGATAGAATGACATAATTCAAAATATGATGACTATGTGAACATGATGAGATGATATAACTATATTATGTCTTTAGAAAATGTGTTGGCATGCCATAATTCAGATACATGCTGTCTATGTAAACATCATGGCATGATATAATTCAAATATATGATTTATATACTAAGGAAGTGAGCAGAGGGCAATCACATATATGATGTGTCAACTAAGGAGATGGCATTCAATATCGTGTATATGATGTAAAAACTAAGCATTGCAATACAACATATGCATGATATGAGTAATATAACCCTGCCAAGTTTGAGCATACACCTCAGGGGGATAATAGGACTGGTCATCTGCCTCTAAATCCTCCTCTGAAGAGCTATCTGTAACCAGCAAGATATCTGCTTCACCAGGTAGCATTGTCTGCTCTGAAGACCTTGTTTTCACTCTAGATTTCTCCATCACCAATTCAAATGGCTGATGCATAGGAAGAGCAGTTGAATATACAAACATTGTCGACAAAAGCAATGAGAAATACAAAAAAAGGACGGCATGATATAATTCACATGTACGATGCTTGGCTAAACAACATGGCATTGCATAATTCACATATATAATGCCTTGTAACAAGATAGCATTGCATAATTCACATATATAATGTCTTGCAACAAGATGACATTGCATAATTCACATATATGGTAATTAAACACTAAACAGGTGGCATTCACAAGATACCATATGCACGATATGAGCATCATAACCCTGCCAAGTTAGAGCATGCACCTCTAGGGGGAAATAGGACTGGTCATCTGTCTCTGAATCCTCCTCTGTGGAGCTATTTGTAACCAGCAAGACATGTGCATCGTCAGATAGCATTGTCTGCTCTGAAGACCTTGTTTCCACTCTAGATTTTTTCCATGACCGTGCCGAATGGCTGATGCACAGGAAGAGTAATTGAATGTACTAAAATTGTTGACAAATTTAACACGTAATAAAAATGATGTCATGATATAATTCACATATAAGATGACTGGCTAACTAGGGTGTTATTACAAAATCCACATATATGATGCCTGGCTAAACAAGATGGCATTTCATGATTCACATATATGATAAAGAAACTAAACAGATGGCATTGACACAAAGCATGTCTAAACTAAGCAGATGACATCTTTGATGTATATAGTAAGCAATGCAAGGCACCATATGCATGATATTACCAACATAAGCATGCCAAGTTAGAGCGAAGACCTCATGGGGTAAATAGGAGTGGTCTTATGCTTCTGAATCCCCCTCAGAACAATTATCTTCCTCTTGATTACGATCCAAATGGGTGGAGGGGGGATGCCTTTGCGCCCACCATGGAGCGACGTCTGCATGAAATTTTATTGCCACGCAAGGCTCGTCTCTTTTGCTCTACATGTTCAGTTACATTGTGTATAATAACTGACATGCATAGGAATAAAACATAGTGAGATTATGTAAGGAGTGCCTGCACAAATCCAGAGTGATGGTAGCAAATTGTGGATAGACCCAAAACAAATGATAGCAGGCAGATAATAGCTTTAGTTAAAAAATACAGATAATGACTCCTTTAATGTTTGTTTGCACCCAACATGAAACTCATAGTAGACACCCAAGATTAACCAGATAGTAGACAGATAGTACTGATTCCTGCCCTAATATGTACCCCACAACCATTTAAAAACTCAAGTTTCAGCATAAGTTTGGACCTGAGTCGGAGTCTAATAGGTGAACACGACGATAAAGTAGCATGTCATCATATTAAGCGATGCATAACATAAGCAGACACGGAAGAGTGTGACCTCTCTTGCGGACCCGTGTAGTCCTCAAGGTCATCTGCTCAGTTCATGATGGTAATGCAGTTGTCGTGGCTGCTGGCGGCAGGGAAGAAAATCTGAGGCGGTGAAAGACAGTCTGGAGAGCGGATCCCTGCTATGGTGAACCCTTCCGTCGTTCGAGCAGCTGAGCTGGGGTGGAACACAGCACCGCAGGAGCAGGACAAACCACACAAGGTGTTCTTTGACACATATCTGTAACAGAAGTAATTGTGTAAGGGCTTGTTTGAATTTGAGGATTCTAACAATGCAAGGATATGAAATAGACATGAATAGTATAGGAATGCACGTGCAAAACAGAGAATTTAAAAAACACAGGATTTCTGCCAATCTGGGTGTTTGGTTCACAAGAATTGGAAGATCACAGGATGCAAAGAAGCATGTTGAGATTAAGTCAAACCACAAGAAGTGTACAACCTCTTTGGCGAAGCCATGTCGATCTCAGCGTGATTGGGTTGGCCGGTGAGGATGCTCTGGTTGACTTGGCTGTCGGAGGAGGGGAAGAAGATCTTAGGCATCTGGAGATGGAGCCCGAGGTACTGCTCCGCTATGATGGAGGGTTTCGTCGTTGGAGCAGCTCCCGTGAGTTGTACGACGCCGAGGCTGAAGTAGGAAAAGAGAGACAACGTTAACCTGAGTGGAATTCTAATAGCATCTCCAATAGATGACGTAAAATACATAACCACAAAGTGCTAGATGTATACATCAGCCGTTCATCTCTGAACTTAACTATCGAAACTGAATTTAACTGTCGAAACTAAATTTTGCTGTCAAAACTGAATTTTACTATCGAAACTGAACGCACTAGTGGTGAGGCTACAAGTCAGCCGACTGACTTTTTCATCTCTGGTCAGTCAATTTTGCACCCGTTGGATACGAAATCAAGGGCCTTCAGTTGATTTTCAACCTCCACCCCCTGAGCCACCAGCCACCACCGGTCAAACAACCGCCCCCGCCACCCGCGGCTGGCGGTGCGCCAAACCGCCCGCCCGGAAAACACTCCCCACCACCGGTCCGCCGCCGCC
>NC_041390.1:436295947-436303485 GCF_002162155.2 Triticum dicoccoides
TAAGATAGGTAGTGGGGTACCTCTCCGGCAAGCCCTCCTCCCTGTTGCGGCTGGTTCTTCCTTAACTCCGGCGAGCCCCCCACCCCCTGAAAATTGACTGACCCAAAAGTCAATTTAGTCAACTGAAGTGTAGCTAAATCGAAGCAGCATTGCAAGCAAGAGCAAGAGCGAGAGCAGCAGCGCGAGCAAGAGCAAGAGAGAGAGCAGGAGCGTGAGCAAGAGCAAGAGCAAGAGCAGACCAGGCAGGGGACCGAGAGCAAGAGCACATCAGCAGCACGAGCGAGAGCTAAAGCAGCAGCAGCTCCTACTGATGTGGACGTCCCTGCTAAGGAAGCGACGCCGTGGAGGAAGTGGCCGGCGACGCCGCGTGGATGGAGCTGCGCCGTGTCGGCTCGGGACTGAGCGCCGATAGCATCGTGAGATCGAATCAAGAAGAAAATGTGGCGATTAGTGTACAACCTCTTTGGTGGCGCCGATTAGGCTGCAGCTTCATCCGAGGAAACGGTGATGATGATGCTCTTCTGGTGGTGCAGGTGAAGACAGCGGTGTGGGAATGGAGGTGGCGCGAAAGACGAGGGGAACGTCGGGGCAGCTCCTTGGAGGTGGAGGACGGGGTGGCTGAACCGGCGGGACGACCAGATCGATGACGGATCCTCATCCAGTATGGTGGATGAGGGACATCGAGGTGTTGCTGTGGATGACGTCATCGGGGAAGAGGCTCCGGCTGGGTGGCGGACGCAGGAGGGTGTGGGGCTTCGCGGGTTTTGCTGGCCTTGGTGTACGAATGGGTGGGCGGATGGGATGGGAGTGGGGAACCATGGCTTAGGGACGTGCTTGTCCGAAATTTGGGGTAAGTTACGAAAGTACCACCACCGATTTGAGGCGGTTCTTTCGGTTCAGGGGTATCACAAGCATTTTGCGTGTCGGGATTTCACATGAGGTGGGAGTTTTCATGCACGTTGTAATTTTGGAATAGCAAGGCGCGGGTTGAGATGGATGGAGTTATCGGAGCACAACGAGACAAAGATATATCTTAAATATTTCGGGCTAACAAGGCGCGGGTTGAAGAGGCGGGAGTTCGCAGCACGATAGACACAGACGCTAGCTTGAAATTTTGGCATAACAAGGCACGACTTGAAATTTTGGGAGAACAAGCTTAACGTGTACCCAAAAAAGACAATTTAGACTAGTATGATATACCACGTACAATGCGTTTAACACGCAACACACACAGAGACACCATTTAGACTAGTAAGGTACGCGTGCATTGCACACATGAGATTTGGCAACCAAATTATGAATAAATACCACATTATAGCATGTAAGCTTTGAGTCATATATGCATGATGTAGATATTCGTTTAATTCTTATAGTTCATTTCATTCAAAATCATCTAGTTTTTATAAGAAAGCTAATCTATTTTAAGATTCATAGAATTGTGTGTTGTAAGGCATAAAGTAAAAACAAATCATGTAGAAAAACACTTGGGCAATTATGATACGGAAGATTCTAGAACAAAGACGAAGTGCTTGTGTTTTGAGGTTTGTGCATTATGCTTAAGTTCAACCATAGAGTCTTCTAGATTGTACATGTGGCAAAATCTAGTGGAATCTAGATGATATCCAACGGCCAGTAGTGCTCAAATTTTCCAGCTCTGCACCATCGGATTGGCCTCATCCAATGACCATCTTTCAAAGTTAAAGTTATCCGCACACTATATAAAAAATAAAAAATAATATATATATATACACACACAAATAAACACTATTATGATCATGGGATCAGAATAATATTCTGATCACAACCTGACCTGCCCCGTTAGTAGTACGTTGAACTTTCCTATGAACTAGGTTGAACTTCCGCCAACATTGCCCAAATGGGGTTTGCGATATACCGTTGGAAAGCTATGGACACCAATATCATGACCCAACTTAAATTTTTGGCAAAATATAAGTGGTTTAAGAGCAGTTTTGAAAACCGTTTTTTCTTCGCACAAAAAACGTGAATCGTATTTTTGATCGCATTTCTAAACCGTTTATCGAAATGAGGCATATAATATGGCGTTGGAAAGCTGCTACAAAACTGCCCCTTCCACATGTTGAAAGTTTTCTCTAATTTCCTATGGTTAAAGAGTAATTTGAAAAAACGTAAAATTTCGTAAACCGAACAGCTGAGTTCTTTTTTTGATGTCATTTCTAAATGGCTAATCCAATGGAGGCATATGATACGACGTTGGAAAGCTTATGAAAATGCGCTACTTTTTCATCTTGAAAGTTTTTTTTCTATTTTTGAATGGTTTAAGAGTAATTTAGAAAATGGTCCAAGTCCTACCGAGTTTGTATTTTTGAGATAATTTTTTAACCGTGTGTCCGGATGCAGCAAATGATATGGCGTTGGAAAGCTTAAACAAATGCGAAACGTTTCTCCCAATTCTTTACGGTTTTAATTCAGTTTCGAAAATGGCGAAAAACATATTTTCGCCATAATTTCTACAAACTTTATCGGAATGCGGCAAATAATATACCGCTGAAAAGCTACGGAAAATGCGAAACTTTTTCATGTTGATGGTTTTATCTGATTCCTAGCCGTTTTCAAGTAATTTCGAAAATGGCGGGATCATGCGTTCTGCCTTTATCGCGAAACAGATTCTTCGAAAATGCACCGCGTGAAGAACCTGAACTTCTCGGCATGTCTACTTGAACTTCACTCTGTTTTTCACATGCTTTTTTCCTGTAGCTCTCCATCCACTCACCAAAATTGAGCAAGTAATATACCGGTGGAAAGCTGATGTAAACATGTAACTTTCCTGTGTTGATCATTTTTCCATACTCGCGACGGTTTTAAAAGTTTTTCATGTCAAATTCATTCACTATAGTAGTTGAACTTCCTGTTGTTTTCACATTGAACTTCTTTGACGTATTTTCATTTGTAATTTTCTCATCCATTCGTTAGTGTTACACAAATGATATTCCTTTTGTACAAACCTCTGTCACAATATTTTTTTTAACTTTCTCTGACCGAGGACTTGAACTTATAACAACAAAAAAATTGGACCTTGCCTTTTAATCCATTTTTCTCATATTAAACACATACCATGTAGTACATGAAGTTTTTCTATTTTTATAATTTGAATTTTTTTCTTTCTAAAATCATATTTGCTCCCAAATAATAACTGAAATTCTTTTGTGGATTGAGAGAATTATTTTAAAATGCAAAAAACAATTTCTTTTTTCTGTTTTTATCATGGAAATACAAGGTGAACCTCTCTCGCAAGAATTTTTGAACCTCGTCGGACAGAGCACTTGAACTTCTTTCAACAAACCTTTTAAGCTTTTATTTTTCTATACTTTTATTCTCACGTGAATGCATTCCTTGCAGTAGTTGAACTTCTCGTTGTTTTCACCTTGAACTTCTGTCACGTATTTTTGTTCAACCTTCCTCACAAGAATTTTTAAACTTTCTCGGGTTAAGCACTTGAACTTATAGCAACAAAACTTTAGGCTTTGCGTTTTCATTCCTTTTTAATACAAAATGCACACCGTGTAGTACGCGAACTTCTCGCAGTTATTAATCTAAACTTCTAAGATCATGTGTTTTGCCTTCATGAGAAAAATAGGAGTCTCCGAAAATGCACTTCGTGAAGAGGTTGAACTTCTGGAGCAGTTCTTTTTGAACTTCACTCTATTTTTCACGTATTGTTCTTTACCCATAACTCCCCAACCACTTGCCGGAATTGAGAAAATGATATACCGATGGAAAGCTGTTGAAAACACACAACTTTCATGTGTTGATCATTTTTTCATACTCATGGCGGTTCAAAAGAATATTTTCAATACATAAAAACATGTTTTAATTGGTATACGTGAAACTTTTAAACCGTACATCGGAATGTAGCATATAATATACCATTGGAAAGCTTATAAATAGGAACAGCTTTTTGGTGTAGATAGTTCTTACAAATTTTTTGCTGTTTGAGAGCAGTACTAAAAATGACAAAAACAATGTCATTTTGCCTATTTTTAATTGTAATTGAAGGTCACGTCTCGCACTAGAGATCTTGAACTGCACCGGGAGGAGGACGTGAACTTCTTGTAACAAACCTTTTAGGGTTTTAGTTTTTTATTCTCATCCGAAGCGCATTTGGTGTAGTAGTTGAATTGCTTGTTGTTTTCACGTTGAAATTCTGTCACGTATTTTTGTTTGTAAATCCTCACCCGTTCATTGGATGTGTACAACATTTTTTGGGTACTTTTGCACATGTAAATACACGGTGAACCTCCTTCACAATAATTTTTTAACTTCCCTGGGCCGACCACGTGAATTCCTATCAAAAGTCTTTTTAGAAAATCTAAGTTCTTTATATATTTTGAACTTCTCTGTTATTTCAATTTGAACTTCTTAGTCTTATTCTTAGAAAGAAAAATGTTTTTAAATAAGCACCAAACATTTCTCTAGAAATTGAACTTCATATATTTATTTTTCCTAGGAATGGAAAGAATTTGAGTTTCCCATATATATATCGACTACTCCTTTTTTTATTTGATCTTCTTCATTTTTATTCTTTAGTAACAATGAAAGTTTTGAGCTTTTTTTGGTAAATATCGGACTTCTCTATTTTTGTAATTTGGACTTCTTGATTATTTCTTTTAGTAACAGAAATATCCTAGTTTTGTAATAAATGTTGGACCTTCCGTTTATTTAAATTTGAACTTCCAGGGTTTTTAAATTTAGAAACTTTGAAAGTCCCCATTTATGATTTTTTGAGCTTCTCTATTTTTAAAATTTGAACATCATGTTCATTATTTTTTATAAACAGTGAAATATCCACTTTTCT
Source organism: Triticum dicoccoides (assembly GCF_002162155.2). Lineage (NCBI taxonomy): Eukaryota > Viridiplantae > Streptophyta > Magnoliopsida > Poales > Poaceae > Triticum > Triticum dicoccoides. The sequence goes on from NC_041390.1 coordinate 436,300,782, forward strand.
AAGTGTCTCTTTTTATTTTTTAGCTGCTCTGTTATTTTTTGTTCGAACTTCCTATGATCCTCTTGTCAGCGGATTTGGATTTTCCCATTATTACACATCGGACTGCTGCATTATTTTATTTCGAACTTCTTGTTTCCATTCTTTTAATAACGAGGAAATTTGAATTTTGTATAAACATCAAACTACTCCTCTTTTTTAATTTGGACTTCTTGGTTTTGTTTCTTTTAGTAACAGAAAAAATCCTAGTTTTCTAATAAACATCAAGCCACTTCATCATTTAATTTAAACTTCTAGTTTTTAACCTTTTCAGTACCTTTTCACCATTTTAGGTACATTTTTTTCATTGACGGGTTTGATTTTTTCCAACCTCCCGAATTTGGTTTATTTGTATGCATCAACGTTCCTAGAGGAGAATACTTGAACAATTTTTAAATTATCATTATGTTACATGTAGGCTATATGTTTTTACTCCTCGGGGATGACCATAGAAGCATGAGGAATTCAAGAACATGTACTTTTCAGTACATGTTTTTCAGAAATGCACCCCTTTACTCTGTGCGAACTTCAAGTTTTTTATACATGAACTTTATTATGGATTTCATTTTATTTCTGCATGCAAATTTCATACACGGACTTTTTATCGTGTTACATATTTTTGAACCTTGTCAATTCTTATTTTTGAACTTGTTTCTCTTTCTATTATATACACAAAATGAAATCTCAAAATCTGAGAAAGTGTCGAAAGTAATAACACAGCGAATTATCTTTCAGATGTCAACCAATTCACTAATAGCTACTCACGGAAGTTCAAAAAAGAACCGATAGATATTCATGGACATGCTTCATGCACCAACAGAAAAATGCATTTTTTATTAAAATCAATAAAATCCAAAATGTCTATATATCTCTGCGACATAGCCCAACTAGGAGGTACTTTTCATCCGAAGCCCCCAGGGCATGAGCATACAAACAGAGGAATGCATCAGTTCTTGATTTTCCACGCATAAGAAATGTGAACATTGTTTTTGTTGCACACATAAAACATCTCTATAATTTTGAATAAAGTCTCTGTTGCGCGTCTGATTCAATAGCATAAGGCTGGTAGGGACCGGGTGACTGCCATGAACTGAAGCTCGCGCTGTGCTCAGCCTCAAAGTTTACTCTGTACATTTTGTAGTTTGCAGAAAATTGCTTGCTAGTTAATCTAACAAAATTCTAAATGAATCAGCTCATAGGACATAGGGATTGAGAAGTGATCGAGCTCCTGGCCGTGAAATCTTAACCTCTAGTTTTCCTCAGGTTCGCGGTTGTGCTACAAGAACAGAATGAAGACAACTTGCAAATACCCACAAGAAGATATGGAGGCATCTCTCTCGGCACGGAATGCCTTTTCCAGAAAAAATCCTTGATGGTCGCCGCCTGAAACTAGACACCGCCATTGATGACAATTTGTGACTACATGTGTTTCTTGTAATCCCAACTGTATTTAAAAGACCAAGTATCCATAGTAGGTTCAAGCTTTTCAGGCATATGTACCTGCAGGTCGAGATCTCCTCCAGTTGCAGATCGAGACCTTCCCCCGCTGCAGGTCAGCCAGTGGGATGGGGATTGGGGAGGTGAGCGGGGCTGGACCCGGACACCGCTGCCATCACTGGTTAGGGGGAGACCTTTTGCGTGATGCAGGAGACGATGCAAAGGCGCTAGTGGAGATTGACCGGTCGCGGGAGTAGCAGTTGACCTGCAGGAGCATGGGATCTGCTCTGCTTTTGGAAGCCTGACCGCAGAGAGGCGCTGCGGGGATGAGTGGCGACAGAGGCTCGTCGGGGCCAAGGGCAGGGAACGGCTGTAGGAGATGCGTCCGGGGTCCGGGTGGGAGCGACGGCGGGTGGCGCACCGGAGCCAAGCGGTCAGCAGCGGGTGGCGCGTCGAGGCCGTGGGGCGGTGGAGGGTGGTGCGTCGAGGCAGTGGGGGCAGCGGAGGGTGGCGCGCCAGAGGCAGGGGGTCGGTGCCGGGCAACGCATCGAGGCGTTGGAGGGTGGCGCCATAGCTAGGGCCAGTGGCTCGCCGGAGCTAGGGCGGTGATGGGCTATCACGAGAATCGAGGCAGAGAGGTGGTCTAGTGGATCGGCAGCGTGCGGTGGTGCGGGAGGATCCAGGGGAGAAGGTGGCCCCGCGGGAGGATCCAGGGGGAGGCGGCGGCGCGGTGGCCGGATCCGAGGTCGGAGGTGGCGCGGCGGCCGGATCCAGGGGCGGAGGTGGCGCGTCGGCTGGTTTTCGTGTCAGGTGCAGCGTGGCTCGGCGGTGGACGTGGTGGTGGGGGTGGTGGATGGTGGACGAGGGAGTGGCTGGACGAGGGGGCTCTGCTTTTTTTTTTAGTTCAGGAACATCCTGCGTCTCCTATATAGGCGCTACGTGATCCAAATAGTTATTCCAATCCTAGGATTAGAATAGTGTCACCCTATATATATATATAGGGTGGGTCTATTATGATAACACTCCTTAAGACCCTTATTCTAAACATCCCCACCTTATTCTGATAACACCTGACCCCTACCCACGAAGAAAAAACCCAACCCCCACCTTATCCACCAGCCCACTCATCTCACTCCCCGTGCTCCCCACAGCCTCCTCCTGCCAACCCGCCGCTGCCCACCTCCCGTCCCACCTTTCCCCCCGCCCCTTCGCACCGTCGCCCCGCCTCCAT
>NC_041390.1:436303703-436306361 GCF_002162155.2 Triticum dicoccoides
CCCCGCCTCCCGCGGCACGCCGCCTCCCTTCCTCATCGCCGCACCGCCGCCCCACCACATTCCACCGGCCGCCTAGAAGCGCCACGCTGCCGGCCGCCCCGCGCCGTTGGGCATCCACCAGCACCGGATCCGGCCACCGCGCTACCCAGCCGACCTGCGCCGTCGTGGATCCGGTCGCCGATGACTGGTCCGACCGCCCCTCTTCCTCCTCCTGCGGCGCCGACGACCAGTGCCTGCACCTCCTCTGCTGCTTCTCTCTATGCAGTTCGACAGCTCCGGTGGCTCTTCGTCCATGGATTCGGCCGTCCCCCGACCACTGGACCGCGGACGGCAAGTTGCTCCGGTGAGATCCCCTCCGAGGGCCTGCACTCACAGCTGCTCCCGTGTGTGTGAAGTTCACGAGGAGCGCGCATGCATTTACTTTGGCGGCGCGGTGCCGTCCTCTTCTTCATTCCCAAGAAGTTCCCCCCGCGCCCTACCTCCGATTCCAGCATGATGAGGGCGACGGACATCCATCTCTCGCCGGCAAAAATCATGCAGTTCCCCTCCTCCTCCTCTGCAGTGCACTAGAAAACACCTTCGTGCTGGAGGTAATGGGCGTGTGCATCGATGCAGTTCAGCCAGATCCTACCAGTAGTGCGCCGTTTGCACTGATGTGGTTTCATGCATGGCCACCGCGCGCTGTCGCTCGCGCAGTGACTCCGAGCAGATGGCGGGTGGAGTAGCCCACTGCAACATGGCATTTCCACCATGGTGCCATTCCTCCTCCTACCCCTCTTCATTTCTCCGTGTGGTTTACAGCAGCTCGGTCGCTGGCTGGTGCTGCTCCTTGCAGCCATTCACTGTGTTGTTTACTAAAAAAATTATCTTGTAGTGCTTGTAGATTGATGCAAATAGCAAATGAGAGTAGAAAAATGTATGTGGATGCGGATGAATGCTTGTGTGTAATGTGTAGCGTGGAAACAAAAAATGTAGTCCACTCGCGTCGTCCCCGTAGTGCATATTTCATTAACCAAAAAAATATATGCAGTGCACTACGGGAAAACTAAACTCTATAGAGAAATAATAGAGGAAACTACAGTGCACTGCGGTCTTAAAAAAAGTCCACTCGGAAGGACTTTGAAGTACTCTTCACTTGGAAAAATGTATTTAAAAAGTTTATGTTGTGTTTGTTGAAAAGACATTTAAACTAGTAAAAAAGTAATGAGGTTCACTCTCAAGAGTGTTGTGGATCACTTTCAAGAGTGTTAGGGTTCACCTGCCGTCGTCTATGCGGTCCACTCTCGTTCATTTTTTTATAAATAAGATAAACGAATCCATGCAGCTCGCTTGACCCTTGTATGCAGTGTGGTTTTTCGTCTGAAGCAGTGTAATTTTATATTGTATGAAGTTCACTCGTCGATTTGAGTGTCGCAAAAAACAATGTTGCAAAAATGTTTTCGTGTGTCTCAGAATTCAGTCGCCTACATCAACACTTGCAGTGCGTTTGGTCTTCGAATGCCATTCACTTTTGAGAGTGATGCTATTCACTTGCGCCCAACATGAGAAGTGTGAAAAATTTAGCGAAAACAACAAGATAGTAATGTGGTTCACTTCGATATATGTCACGGTTCACTTGCCTCATCTCCGCGGTCCACTCTTGTTCATAAAAAAAAGTTGGAAAAAAGACAACAAAAACTTTTGCGAGAAAGTTTATGTCCGACAAAAATAAATCATGAAGTTCACTTGACTGCCTGCTGTGCGGTTTTCCATTTGAAGCAGTGCGTTCTTCTGTCCGATGAAGTACACACGATGATTTTGGTCTTGCGAAAAACAGAGTGTCCGCTTTTTGGTGAATTTAAAACTGCTCTTAAACCGTAAGGAATTAGAAAGAGTGTTCTACATAAAAAAGTTGCGTCTCGTTGATATCTTTCCAATGTCATATCATTTGAATCATTTTGACAAACGGTTTGTAAAAATTTCGCGAAAAATGTCCGCTGCCACTTGTCATCCACCGCACGATTTTCAAAATTAACCTAAAACTGTAAGGAATCTCAAAACCATTTCTACATATGAAAGTTGCGCCTTGTACATAGCTTTCCAATGACGTATTACATGCCTCGTTTCGACAAACGGTTCAAAAACTAGAGCGAAAACAGTACCGAAAATTGAAAAAATTTCAAAAAAGCAGAATTCCGCGATTTAGTAAATTTGAAGCTGCTCTTAAACCGTAAGGAATTAGAGAAAGAAATAGATATGAAAAAGATGTGCCTCGATGATATCTATCCAACGGTGTATCATTTGCTTCATTCCGACAAGCGGTTTAGAAAAAAAAAGTGAAAAACGCTCGCTGCCACTCATTGTGGGCTACACCATTTTCAAAACTGGTCTTAAACCATGAGGAATCTCGGAAAGTGTTTAACATGGAGAAGTTGCGCCTAATCCATAGCTTTTCAACGATATATTACACGCCTCGTTCTGACAAACGGTTAAAAAACTAGAGCGAAAACAGTACCAGAAAAAACATTGCGTGCAGTTTTTTGCCACAGGAAGTTCACTCGCTTTAGTACTGCAGCAAACTTGGTTCAAACAATAACGTGCACTTGCGTTGAGCGTGCAGTGCGGAAGTGTTATCAGAATAGTTATTCTGATAATATTACCAGAATAGACCGGCTGTAT
>NC_041390.1:436306680-436362023 GCF_002162155.2 Triticum dicoccoides
ATTAGAATAGTTTGTCCATGCACGGATGCAATGTGGCCAAACGATGTCTGCCATCGGTATCTCAAATTCAAACCAATCTGACCTTGTTCAATGTGTATACATTGCAACATGCTCGTTTCCAAACCACACCGCGCAGATCTCCGTTATATTCATGCATGCATGGGTTTCAAACATCATGTTCTCTTATTCAAATATTTGAATTCAACTTTACATTGATTATGACCTCACCTAGTCTTTTACACCCGCACATTGGTCTTCTCTTTATAATTGTACCACTAACTTTCTCTCCTGCATGCATGCACACACACTACCAGTCGGCATTATCCATCGCACACATGCAATCTTTTTCTTCAGGTCGGTCTCCCATGAAGGCACACACACACACATCCCCCTCTCCATCATATCGGGCATTCTTTATCTCTGACGTGCATGCGCAACGATCGATGTTCCTCTATGTGTGTGTGTATAGCTAGGTCTTTCATATTTTTCCACATAAACCGACCAATCTATATATCTAGTGAGGTCTCACCCTCTTTCCCACGTCCACATCGATCAATCTATACCTCTCTATATAGGATTACATATATAGCTAATACACCCACATTAATTATATATGCAACGCCCCCTCTCATCATCCATGCCTTCCGCTTGATCTCTCAAACACGCGCACAATGGCCAAGACAGGGGGCAGCAAGGGCCCTGCCCCCCTAACATCACTATATATCAAGGCTAATATGAATGTGATCATTAGACAATTGCTGGTAAAATGGTTTAAGTTGATGAATTGGCCCTCGTCATAAAGGATTAGCAATGCTTGGCCCCCTAGCTCATGGGACATTTTTCATGGCCCCGCCACTGTGCACAACAGCGCACGTTCTCGCCCCCTCTCTCTAAATATCGATCTCACAGTTGTGCACTCCTTCATAGTCTCCCTCCACTCGACCCCTCGCACCATCTTCTAGCACCCCATCGGATTTTGCCACATGTACAATCTAGAAGACTCCATGGTTGAACTTAAGCATAATGCACAAATCTCAAAACAACAGTGGTTCTCCTTTGTTCTAGAATCTTTCGTATCATAACTGCCCAAACTTTTTTTGTAGTTGGAGTGCCGTTCTTTGTTTGTACTTTATTCTTTACAACGCACAATTCCATGAATCATAAAATAGATTAAGGGCTTCTTTGATTCAAAGGATTCTTGAAGGAATTTTGGAGGATTCTAATCCTTAGGATTTTTTCCTATTTTGGTTGTTTGATTCGTAGGATTGTAAACCATAGGAATTTTTCCATATGATTCATTTGCACTAGATTTCATAGGAAACATCCCATCCACCCAAACCTCTTTGAAAGAATTCTGCCTTTTTCTATGCACAATCAAACACTCGTACCATCCTGTAGGATTCAAGACGACATTCCACTCTAATCCCATGTTCTTCCTATTCCCGCGTTTTGGAAATCCTACGAATCAAAGAGGCCCTAGGTTTTTTATAAAAACTAATTGATTTTGAGTGAGATGAACTAGAAGAATTAAACGAAGGTCTACATCAGGCATATATGACTCAGAGCTTACATGCTACAGTGCGGTATTTATTCGTAATTTGGTTGCAAAATCTGACGCGTGCAGTGCACGTGTACCTTACTAGTACTTCGAGTATGTGCAAAACACAATGGCATGCTAGACGGTGTCTCTCTTACAGTTCATGAAGCCACGTGGGCACGTGGCACATGTGGAGATGTTGTCGCGACATCCTTGTGTGGATTGATCACAGTGACGTGCTGCTGGTTCCAGAAGAATGTACTCGTCCTCCCTGAGCCGCACTGGCGGTACATGCACGAAGCGAAGATGTGCACGCACGCCACGCACACACTCATTCCCTCGCACGCACATGCGGGTACACGGGCGGACGCAATTTTGTACCAAGATCCACCCCATGTGATAATTTGACGCATGTAAATTCCTTCACTTCATTGATGGTCAATTAATACAGCGCATGCAAATTGAGTGGACGTGAGGGCGGAAGAAAGACATTACTACTCCACTGCGCGCATACGAGTAGTTAAATCATGGGTTGCTAGTAGTACTTCCATTGGTCTCCTTCATATTTTGTGCCAATTTTTGACAGTAACATAACATTTACACATCTGAGCAGTGCAGTCTACTTGAAATTTATGTTCCACTCAACTCATAGGGAGCCGTTTCGGGCCTCGAAACCAAAAACAATCAATTAATCTTTACCATGTTCCCATCACATTTGAAAGTACTAGTGCTACAATTAAGTGCAAGCCTGCTCACACCTACTAGTACGTACCAAACCTGAATGTGTTCCCACTATGCAGGTTTTAGTACTAGTGCTAGTACTTAGGTTATAAAAAGGAACTACCTAACTGAAAATTACTCTACCTTCCTCCTCATAAGTCCCGCTCGTAACAAGGGAGCGGCAACCAAGGCTGTGGAAAAAAAGAGAGGGCTCGCTGCCACGCAGAGACCTCGAAAGATGTCTCACGGGTAGGCGATGGCTCCCAGGAGCGCCCTAGACACCGAGGCGAACATGCCGAGCTGGCGGCGCTGGAGTCGTTATCTCTTGACGGCATGCCCGATTAGCTCAATAAGCACCTCAATAAGCAGAAGGAGTTCATCCACGGCTTGGTGGAGCTGCTGAAGGAGAGCCTCGACGACATGCCCACTGAGCTCAATGAGCAGGGGGAGTTGACCACCGGCTTGGTGATGCTGCTGAAGAAGAGCATTGCCTCCGAGAAGAAGGTGACCGGCGAAATCCTACAACTTCAGGAGGACAACGTAAGCTCTGCCATGAGCTCGACCTGCTGAAGGAGGAGAACGCCGGCTGGAAGAAGCTGCATGAGAATAGTAGTTCCTCGATGAAGATGTTGCAGACCCTCGTCATGGAACAGAAGGAGGAGTTGGCGAAGCTCCGCATCGAGCACCCGGCTGCTATTAAGGTACATAATGCGGTCATGGAACAGATGATGAAGGCTCGCGTCGAGAAATCCCGCGTCATGGACACAATGATGAAGATGGCAGAGGAGACGCGCAAGGAGATGGAGGTCGTGGAGGCGATGAAGAAGTAGTTACGACTCCGCGGCCAGCAACCCTTCATGTAGTGAGAGCAGCGCCCCAGACTTGTGTGTGCGTCTTCCTTCTTTTTTTGGGGTGATAATCCTCCTTCTTCTTTTGCTCATGTGTTTCTTATTTTGCTTCGGGTGTTTCGCTGCATGTGTCACATTCTCTGCGAGGCATGAATAGAACAATGCTAAAAATGAAATGACTAGCAAATTAGATCATTCTTTATTGCCAATAGAACAATGCCTCTTGCTAGTAATATATAATAAGAGTAGAGAGTAGAGGATATGGCACTGGGCTGCCCTGTTTCGTGCTCCTCCGTCGTACTCCAGTGGAAAACTTGAGTATACCGCACGGTTCTTTTCTCCTCCTCAGGTCGTTGGCACATTTATACGAGCAGTCAAATCACAAGGCCCCGCCTTCCAGCAGTAATGAGCCATCAAATCACAAAGGCCCTCGCCTCTTGTGAAAAGGACCAAGCTAGACTGCCCCGCCCTCTAGCCTTTTAAAAAATGTATACATTTATACAGTAGTAGTATAGATGGATTGCGCCATGGAGCAAAACTATGCATATACTATATGACACTATCCACTATGAAGGTACTAGTAACATAGACTAGTAACTGGTCTATGTTACTCTCCACTATGACCAGCCAAAGTCGAGGCGCGGATACCAACGAGGGCCTGGTTGTGTCTATACTTGGATAACTCACCCGACTGCATGCGCACCAGGCAGACGAAGCTCGTGTTGTGTTGGTGCCGTGTGCGGCCCGCACATTAACCAAAACCTCGCGCCTCCATCTTAGCCTCCGCGTTTAAAACATCTCAATCTCAATGCCAAGGAGCAACGTGAAACCTATGATAGAGCCAATCGGATGGTTGAGAACACAACAATTTGTAGCTACAGATGCGTGTGTGAGAGAGGATGAGTGCGTGCGTGCACCTCTTCTCAGAGTACAACTGTATGTGGGTGGCATTGGCCTAGGGAGCAGTGATGGTGCATGCGAGAAGTCCCGAGAGATAGGTGTAATGCGTCTGAAAAAAAGACTAGTATATAGCTCGCCACGAGGTTATTCCTGTCGAACGCCAAGCATAAGATATGTATCCGACGGTGCCAGTTTTTGCACGTACACAACAGTAGAAAAAGAACTAGTAGTACCATGGAATATGCTACACCACGGCTGAGAAAACGTGCTGACGTTACGCCATCCGGGAATAGTGCTGCACTTCGAAACTAGAACCGTCAATAAATCTTGAGCACGTCTCGTCACATTCCAAATTACTACTACTACCATGCTATATTTAATTGCAAACCTGTTCACACCGATCACAACCTAAACAGTTTCCCACTTAGGAGCGTATTAGTGGTACTTGGTTACAAATACTACTATGCTAAGATGACTGCACATTCCTCCTCAACTCCTCATCCACAAGAAACAATCAAGCCATAGCCAGTATGAGTTTTGGGTCGAGAGATTTCCACCAGGGAGAGGTGAGCATGGAAGAGGAAGAACAAGAGATGTCCCGCCTCGCCGCGAAAGCAGCTGACATGTCTAGCCGCACAGCAGTAGCAGCATAGAGGTCCTGCCGCGCCGCCGAAGCAGCACGGAGGTCCCGCCGCGCCGTCGATGTAGCAGACTGGTTCGGCCACGCCACGGAAGCAGCAGAGATGTCCCGCCACGCCGCCGAAGCAGTAGGGAGGTCCCGCCGTGCCGCGGCGGCCTGGGAAAATTTCTCGCGGGAAGGCGAGGACTCTTACAGGCGCATGCATGCGATAGTCCATAGCGAGATGGATCAGATCTCCGGCTAGGCGAGGATGTAGGATGAGGCTACCGGCGTCATCCGACAACTCGGGGAGGGCAATGCGAAGCTCCGGGGCGAGCGCGACCTGTTGAGGGCGAAGATCGCCGGAAGGGCGAAGTAGGAGGAGGAGACCGCTGCCGTGTTGCCGAGGACGGGCGTCATCATCAAGAAACTTATGGATGAGAATGCCATGCTCCGCATCGAGCGCAACAGGTTGGTGGAGGAATCCATGGATGCTGCCAAGCAGCGTATTAAGGACATGAAACTGATGAAAGAGATCATCGCCCGCCGTGAGAACTAGTCTCCGCGACCTGCAGCGCATAAAGAAAGTAGAGATCTGCGAGCCAGATCGTTGTATGCGTCTTCCTTCTTCTTTTGCCCTTTTGTATTTCGGGCGTAGCCGCATGTGGCTTTTTTAATTATCTTCCTAATTATGTAAGAAAATTATTATCCACTCTCGTCGTCCTTATATATATATTCATCAGTCTTGCTATAAATCACAGTAGATGCTATATAGGTTCATCGGATCTACATCAAGATTCGTGCAAAATTTTATTTTTTCTCTCTTAAATCTTAGTCGAGTGAGACATTGCCACACCATTAAACAGATGCTCGGGCGCCATTAATGGTACCTTGGGAGAGAGGTGGACGGCAGATGGAGGTCAAAGGGCTCTCCTCCCGATAAGCACGCGCATGGGTCTGATCGCACGCCTCCCGTACTCAAATAGCTGCCCTGCACGGCGCCTCCTAGCTAATAAAAAAGGGGACGCGTGGCGGCACGTAAATGGAAAATAGAACACCCATGGTTTCAATAATACTTGTGTTTCCGATTGTAACGTGACAACACTTGTTCCAAAATGACTTTGTTGATTGTTAATGTGTGCGCCTTCGCAAATCGAACAGCAAAATTACCACAGCATGTTGGTGCCATGTCATGGCACCAAGCCAAGTTTCATGATTTCATGCGTGTTTCGGATTTACAGGAATTAAAAAACCAAGTTTCTCAATGTTTCCAGCCGAGCCATGACGCCCAGATGTTTGAATTTCATTCCAATTTCTGGAATGGGACCTAGAAATTTACCCGAGGACACACATGCGATTTTTCAACCAGCTTTGGTGCACTGGAGCATGTGCTTTATTTAAAATTTGAATTATGCACACAAAGGTGACACGTTCCCTCTCAGAACCACGAGCCTTCTTTAGAGAAGCTCCGATTTGCAAGAAACTTATACCAAAACTTGTTCCTATTCTGCATTTTTTACCACAGCATGGTAGTACCATGACATGACACCATGCCAAGTTTCATGATTTTCAGGCGTGTTTTGGATTTACAAGAATTTTAAAACCAAGCTTCTCAACGTTCTCAGCCGAACCACGATGCCCAGATGTTTGAATTTCATTCCCACTTCTTGCATGAGACCTAGAAATTCACCCGAGGACACACATGTGATTTTTCAGTCAACTTTGGTGCACGGGAGCATGTTGAAGGAAATATGCCCTAGAGGCAATAATAAAGTTATTATTTATTTCCTTATATCATGATAAATGTTTATTATTCATGCTAGAATTGTATTAACCGGAAACATAATACATGTGTGAATACATAGACAAACAGAGTGTCACTAGTATGCCTCTACTTGACTAGCTCGTTGATCAAAGATGGTTATGTTTCCTAACCATAGACATGAGTTGTCATTTGATTAACGGGATCACATCATTAGGAGAATGATGTGATTGACTTGACCCATTCCGTTAGCATAGCACTTGATCGTTTAGTTTGTTGCTATTGCTATGAGATTATGCAACTCCCGTTTACCAGAGGAAAACTTTGTGTGCTACCAAACGTCACAACGTAACTGGTGATTATAAAGTTGCTCTACAGGTGTCTCCGAAGGTACTTGTTGGGTTGGCGTATTTCGAGATTAGGATTTGTCACTCCGATTGTCGGAGAGGTATATTTGGGCCCTCTCGGTAATGCACATCACTTAAGCCTTGCAAGCATTGCAACTAATGAGTTAGTTGCGGGATGATGTATTATGGAACGAGTAAAGAGACTTGCTGGTAACGAGATTTAACTAGGTATTGAGATACCAACGATCGAATCTCGGGCATGTAACATACCGATGACAAAGGGAACAACGTATGTTGTTATGTGGTCTGGCCAATAAAGATCTTCGTAGAATATGTGGGAGCCAATATGAGCATCCAGGTTCCGCTATTGGTTATTGACTGGAGACATGTCTCGGTCATGTCTACCTAGTTCTCGAACCCGTAGGGTCCGCACGCTTAAAGTTTTGGTGACGATTGTATTATGAGTTTATGTGATTTGATGTACCAAAGGTAGTTCGGATTCCCGGATGAGATCAGGGACATGACGAGGAGTCTCGAAATGGTCGAGACGTAAAGATCGATATATTGGACGACTATATTCGGACATCGGAAAGGTTCTGAGTGATTCGGGTATTTTCGGGGGTACCGGGGAGTTACGGGAATACGAGGAAGAAGTAGTGGGCCTCATGGGCCAAGTGGTGGAAGAGAGGAGGCAGGGCGCGCGACCCCCCTAGCCCAAACCGAATTGGACTAGGGGGCCGGCCCCCCATTCCTCCTTTTCCTCCATCTCCTTCCTTCTCCTTCTCCTCCTTCCTTTCCTCCTCCTAGTAGGAGTAGGAAAGGGGAGTCCTACTCCTACTAGGAGGAGGACTCCTCCTCCTGGCACGCCCATAGAAGGCCGGACGGCCTCCCCCCTTGCTCCTTTATATACAGGGGCAGGGGGGCACCTCTAGACACACAAGTTGATCAGTTGATCTCTCCCAGCCGTGTGCGGTGCCCCCTCCACCATATTCCACCTCGGTCATATCGTAGCGGTGCTTAGGCGAAGCCCTGTGTCGGTAGCAACATCATCACCGTCACCACGCCGTCGTGCTGACGGAACTCTCCCGTGAAGCTCTGCTGGATCGGAGTTCGCGGGACGTCATCGAGCTGAACGTGTGCTGAACTCGGAGGTGCCGTGCGTTCGGTACTTGGATCGGTCGGATTGTGAAGACGTACGACTACATCAACCGCGTTGTGCTAACGTTTCCGCTTTTGGTCTACGAGGGTACGTGGACAACATTCTCCCCTCTCGTTGCTATGCATCACCATGATCTTGTGTGTGCGTAGGAATTTTTTTGAAATTACTACGTTCCCCAACAGTGGCATCCGAGCCAGGTTTTATGCGTAGATGCCATATGCACGAGTAGAACACAAGTGAGTTGTGGACGATATAAGTCATACTGCTTACCAGCATGTCATACTTTGGTTCGGTGGTATTGTTGGATGAAGCGGCCCGGACCGACATTACGCGTACGCTTACGCGAGACTGGTTCTACCGACGTGCTTTGCACACAGGTGGCTGGCGGATGTCAGTTTCTCCAACTTTAGTTGAACCGAGTGTGGCTACGCCCGGTCCTGGCGAAGGTTAAAACAACACCAACTTGACAAACTATCATTGTGGTTTTGATGCGTAGGTAAGAACGGTTCTTGCTAAGCCCGTAGTAGCCACATAAAATTTGCAACAACAAAGTAGAGGACGTCTAACTTGTTTTTGCAGGGCATGTTGTGATGTGATATGGTCAAGACGTGATGAGATATAAGTTGTTGTATAAGATGATCATGTTTTGTTGAAGTTGTCGGCAACTGGCAGAAGCCTTATGGTTGTCTCTTTATTGCATAAGATGCAAGCACCAAATAGTTGCTTTACTTTATCGCTATGTGATAGCAATAGTTGCAAGAGCAATAGTTGGCGAGATGACCATGTAACGACACATTGATATAGATCAAGATGATGGAGATCATGGTGTCATGTCGGTGACGATGGTAATCATGATGATGCTTTGGAGATGGAGATCAAAGGCACAAGATGATGATGGCCATATCATATCACGTATTTTGATTGCATGTGATGTTTATCTTTTATACATCTTATTTTGCTTTGATTGACGGTAGCACTATAAGATGATCTCTCACTAAATTTCAAGATAAAAAGTGTTCTCCCTGAGTATGCACCGTTGCCAAAGTTCGTCGTGCCCAGACACCACGTGATGATCGGGTGTGATAAGCTCTACGTCCATCTACAACGGGTGCAAGCCAGTTTTGCACACGCAGAATACTCAGGTTAAACTTGATGAGCCTAGCATATGCAGATATGGCCTCGGAACACTGAGACCGAAAGGTCGAGCGTGAATCATATAGTAGATATGATCAACATAGTGATGTTCACCATTGAAAACTACTCCATTTCACGTGATGATCGGTTATGGTTTAGTTGATTTGGATCACGTGATCACTTAGAAGATTAGAGGGATGTCTTTCTAAGTGGGAGTTCTTAAGTAATATGATTAATTGAACTTAAATTTATCATGAACTTAGTCCTGGTAGTATTATCATATCTATGTTGTAGATCAATAGCTCGCGTTTAGCTCCCCTGTTTTATTTTTGATATGTTCCTAGAGAAAACTAAGTTGAAAGATGTTAGTAGCAATGATGCAGATTGGATCCGTGATCTAAGGTTTATCCTCATTGCTGCATAGAAGAATTATGTCCTTAATGCACCGCTAGGTGACAGACCTATTGCAGGAGCAGATGCAGACGACATGAATGTTTGGCTAGCTCAATATGATGACTACTTGATAGTTTAGTGCACCATGCTTAATAGCTTAGAATCGGGACTTCAAAGACGTTTTGAACGTCATGGATCATATGGATGTTCCAGGAGTTGAAGTTAATATTTCAAGCAAATACCCGAGTTGAGAAATATGAAGTCTCCAACAAGTTCTATAGCTAAAAGATGGAGGAGAATAGCTCAAGCAGTGAGCATGTGTTCAGATTGTCTGGGTACTACAATCGCTTGAATCAAGTGGGAGTTAATCTTCGAGATAAAATAGTGATTGACAGAATTCTCTAGTCACCATCACCAAGTTAGTAGAACTTCGTGATGAACTATAGTATGCAAGGGATGATGAAAACGATTCCCGAGCTTTTCATGATGATGAAATCGATGAAGGTAGAAATCAAGAAAGAGCATCAAGTGTTCATGATTAACAAGACCACTAGTTTCAAGAAAAAGGGCAAAGGGAAAGAAAGGGAACTTCAAGAAGAACGACAAGCAAGTTGCTGCTCAAGTGAAGAAGCCCAAGTCTGGTCCTAAGCCTGAGACTAAGTGCTTCTTCTGCAAAGGGACTGGTCACTGGAAGCAGAACTGCCCCAAGTATTTGGCGGATAAGAAGGATGGCAAAGTGAACAAAGGTATGCTTGATATACAGATTATTGATGTGTATTTTACTAGTGTTCGTAGCAACCCCTTGGTATTTGATACTGGTTCAGTTGCTAAGAGTAGTAACTCGAAACGGGAGTTGCAGAATGAACAGAGACTAGTTAAGGGTGAAGTGACGATGTGTGTTGGAAGTGGTTCCAAGATTGATATGATCATCATCGCACACTCCCTATACTTTCCGGATTAGTGTTGAACCTAAATAAGTGTTATTTGGTGTTTGCGTTGAGCATGAATATGATTTGATCATGTTTATTGCAATACGTTTTTCATTTAAGTAAGAGAATAAATTGTTGTTATGTTTACATGAATAAAACCTTCTATGGTCATACACCCAATGAAAATGGTTTGTTGGATCTCGATTGTGGTGATACACATTCTCATAATATTGAAGCAAAAAGATGCAAAGTTAATAATGATAGTGCAACTTATTTGTGGCACTGCCGTTTAGGTCATATTGGTGTAAAGCGCATGAAGAAAATCCATGCTGATGGGCTTTTGGAATCACTTGATTATGAATCAGTTGATGCTTGCGAACCATGCCTCATGGGCAAGATGACTAAGACTCCGTTCTTCGGAACAATGGAGCGAGCAGCAGATTTGTTGGAAATCAAACATACTGATGTATGTGGTCCGATGAATATTGAGGCTCGCGGCAGGTATCATTATTTTCTGATCTTCATAGATGATTTGAGCAGATATGGGTATATCTACTTGATGGAACATAAGTCTGAAACATTTGAAAAGTTCAAAGAACTTCAAAGTGAAGTGGAAAATCATCGTGACAAGAAAATAAAGTTTCTACGATCTGATCGTAGAGACAAATATTTGAGTTACGAGTTTGGTCTTCAATTAAAACAATGTGGAATAGTTTCACAAAATTGTGCCACCTGGAACACCACAGTGTAATGGTGTGTCCGAACATCGTAACCATACTTTATTAGATATGGTGCGATCTATGATGTCTCTTACCGATTTACCACTATCGTTTTGGGGTTATGCATTAGAGACAGCTACATTCACATTAAATAGGGCACCATCTAAATCCGTTGAGACGACATCGTATGAACTATGGTTTGGCAAGAAACCTAAGCTGTCATTTCTTAAAGTTTGAGGTTGCAATGCTTATGTGAAAAAGCTTCAACCTAATAAGCTCAAACCCAAATCGGAGAAGTGCATCTTCATAGGATACCCAAAAGAAAATGTTGGGTACACCTTCTATCACAGATCCGAAGGCAAGTTATTCATTGCTGAGAATGGATCCTTTCTAGAGAAGGAGTTTCTCTCGAAAGAAGTGAGTGGGAGGAAAGTAGAACTTGATGAGGTAACTGTACCTACTCCCTTATTGGAAAGTAGTTCATCACAGAAATCTGTTCCTGTGACTACTACACCAATTAGTGAGGAAGCTAATGATGATGATCATGTAACTTCAGATCAAGTTACTACCGAACCTCGTAGGTAAATCAGAGTGAGATCCGCACCAGAGTGGTACAGTAATCCTGTTCTGGAGGTCATGTTACTTGACCATGACGAGCCTACGAACTATGAGGAAGCGATGATGAGCCCAGATTCCGCGAAATGGCTTGAGGCCATGAAATCTGAGATGAGATCCATGTATGAGAACAAAGTATGGACTTTGATTGACTTGCCCATTGATTGGCGAGCCATTGAGATTAAATGGATCTTCAAGAGGAAGACGGACGTTGATAGTAGTGTTACTATCTACAAAGCTAGAATTGTCGCAAAAAGGTTTTCGACAAGTTCAAGGTGTTGACTACGATGAGAGTTTGTCACTCGTATCTATGCTTAAGTCTGTCCGAATCATGTTAGCAATTGCCGCATTTTATGAAATCTGGCAAATGGATAAACAAAACTGCATTCCTTAATGGATTTATTAAAGAAGAGTTGTATATGATGCAACCAGAAAGTTTTGTCAATCCTAAAGGTACTAACAAAATATGCAAGCTCCAGTGATCCATCTATGGACTGGTGCAAGCATCTCGGAGTTGGAATATACGCTTTGATAAGTTGATCAAAGCATATAGTTTTATACAGACTTGCGGTGAAGCCTGTATTTACAAGAAAGTGAGTGGGAGCACTACAGCATTTCTGATAAGTATATGTATGAAATATTGTTGATCGGAGATGATGTAGAATTATTCTGCAAAGCATAAAGGAATGTTTGAAAGGAGTTTTTTTTCAAAGAAAGACCTAAGCTGCTTACATATCGAGCATCAAGATCTGTAGAGATGGATCAAGACGCTTGATAAGTTTTTCAATGACTACATACCTTGACAAGATTTTGAAGTAGTTCAAAATGGAACAGTCAAAGAAGGAGTTCTTGCCTGTGTTATAAGGTGTGAAGTTGAGTAAGACTCAAAACCCGACCACGGTAGAAGATAGAGAGAGAATGAAAGTCATTCCCTATGCCTCAGCCATAGGTTCTATAAAGTATGCCATGTTGTGTACCAGACCTATTGTATACCCTGCCCTAAGTTTGGCAAAGGAGTACAATAGTGATCTAGGAGTAGATCACTGGACATTGGTCAAAATTATCCTTAGTGGAATAAGGATATGTTTCTCGATTATGGAAGTGACAAAAGGTTCGTCGTAAAGGGTTACGTCGATGCAAATTTTGACACTGATCCAGATGACTCTAAATATCAATCTGGATACATATTGAAAGTGGGAGCAATTAGCTAGAGTAGCTCTGTGCAGAGCATTGTTGACATAGAAATTTGCAAAATACTTACGGATCTGAATGTGGCAGACCCGTTGACTAAACTTCTCTCATAAGCAAAACATGATCACACCTCAGTACTCTTTGGGTGTTAATCACATAGCGATGTGAACTAGATTATTGACTCTAGTAAACCCTTTGGGTGTTGGTCACATGTCGATGTGAACTATGGGTGTTAATCACATGGTAATGTGAACTATTGGTATTAAATCACATGGCGATGTGAACTAGATTATTGACTCTAGTGCAAGTGGGAGACTGAAGGAAATATGCCCTAGAGGCAATAATAAAGTTATTATTTATTTCGTTATATCATGATAAATGTTTATTATTCATGCTAGAATTGTATTAACCAGAAACATAATACATGTGTGAATACATAGACAAACAGAGTGTCACTAGTATGCCTCTACTTGACTAGCTCGTTGATCAAAGATGGTTATGTTTCCTAACCATAGACATGAGTTGTCATTTGATTAACGGGATCACATCATTAGGAGAATGATGTGATTGACTTGACCCATTCCTTTAGCATAGCACTTGATCGTTTAGTTTGTTTCTATTGCTTTCTTCATGACTTATACATGTTCCTATGACTATGAGATTATGCAACTCCCGTTTACCAGAGGAAAACTTTGTGTGCTACCAAACGTCACAACATAACTGGATGATTATAAAGGTGCTCTACAGGTGTCTCCGAAGGTACTTGTTGGGTTGGCGTATTTCGAGATTAGGATTTGTCACTCCGATTGTCGGAGAGGTATCTCTGGGCCCTCTCGGTAATGCACATCACTTAAGCCTTGTAAGCATTGCAACTAATGAGTTAGTTGCGGGATGATGTATTACGGAATGAGTAAATAGACTTGCCGGTAACGAGATTGAACTAGGTATTGAGACACCGACGATCGAATCTTGGGCAAGTAACATACCGATGACAAAGGGAACAACGTATGCTGTTATGAGGTCTGACCGATAAAGATCTTTGTAGAATATGTGGGAGCCAATATGAGCATCCAGGTTCCGCTATTGGTTATTGACCGGAGACATGTCTCGGTCATGTCTACATAGTTCTCGAACCCGTAGGGTCCGCACGCTTAAAGTTTCGGTGACGATTGTATTATGAGTTTATGTGATTTGATGTACCGAAGGTAGTTCGGAGTCCCGGATGAGATCGGGGACATGACGAGGAGTCTCGAAATGGTCGAGACGTAAAGATCGATATATTGGACGACTATATTCGGACATCGGAAAGGTTCCGAGTGATTCAGGTATTTTCGGAGGTACCGGGGAGTTACGGGAACACGAGGAAGAAGTAATGGGCCTCATGGGCCAAGTGGTGGAAGAGAGGAGGCAGGGCGCGCGGCCCGCCTAGCCCAAACCGAATTGGACTAGGGGGCCGGCCCCCCTTTCCTCCTTTTCCTCCTTCTCCTTCCTTCTCCTTCTCCTTCCTTTCCTCCTCCTAGTAGGAGTAGGAAAGGGGAGTCCGAGGACTCCTCCTCCTGGCGCCCATAGAGGGCCGGCCGGCCTCCCCCCTTGCTCCTTTATATACAGGGGGCAGGGGGGCACCTTTAGACACACAAGTTGATCAGTTGATGTCTCCTAGCCGTGTGCGGTGCCCCCCTCCACCATATTCCACCTCGGTCATATCGTAGCGGTGCTTAGGCGAAGCCCTGTGTCGGTAGCAACATCATCACCGTCACCACGCCGTCGTGCTGACAGAACTCTCTCGTGAACCTCTGCTGGATCGGAGTTTGCGGGACGTCATCGAGCTGAACGTGTGCTGAACTCGGAGGTGCCGTGCGTTCGGTACTTGGATCGCCGGATCGTAAAGACGTACGACTACATCAACCGCGTTGTGCTAATGCTTCCGCTTTCGGTCTATGAGGGTACGTGGACAACACTCTCCCCTCTCGTTGCTATGCATCACCATGATCTTGGGTGTGCGTAGGAATTTTTTTGAAATTACTATGTTCCCCAACACATGTACTTGTAGTTCAAATTTGAATTATGCACATTAAATGACCAGAAACTCAATTAATGTATAAAAAACCCCAAACGAACTCGGAATAATTCCAAAATTTAACAGGGCACTCATATAGTTCTATGTTGCCTCTATAAAGTAAATCTGGCGGTAGGCAGCGTATATTGTTTCGCACACAAAGGTATAAAGAAGTAAAGAAATAAAGAAATTAGCCATGTTTAATTCTTGGGTTCTTATTATTTATGCCACTAGTTGTGTATCACTACTCAGTTTTGCTATTAGAAGTTACAACTACTCAAAAAATGCCATCAATCCGTGAGATGCCTGCTCAAAAATGCAATTAGATATCTAAAAAATGCCATCATTAAGTTAGATGTTTGCTTAGAAATGCCATTAGACATTGTTATTTTCACGTAAAACCTCGTTGATCATGTTACATGACAAAAATAAGCCGATTCTCACAATGATAAGTTAATGGTGTCCAACACAACACACCCCTCAAATAAAACTAAGCACCCTGGAATTCTTTGACAAAACTAAGCACCCTGAAATTCTTTGACAACTAAACTGCTGGCTATATGATGTTGGCCATATATATTGTGCGTATATAATGTCAAGAAATGAGTGGTAGTACTATACCAACTAAAAGATGAAATGTACGAAATACAATGAGAAGAAACATAACATAGTTCTGCTGGGGGCTCAGCACAACACACCCCTCAAATAAAACTAAGCACACTAGAAATTAAACTAAGAAACTAATCCGGTGGACACTGCATTAGAACCACCATGTGCAATGACACTGCCACCTTACTCGGAGTCCTCGTCCACGTCCTTGACTTCGTCCTTGTCCCTCTTCCTCTTGGGCGATACTTCTTTGCTTGAACCGCACACTTGGCTCTTGCGCTTCATCCAACCCTTGTAGATATTGAAACAAAGGTAGCCATCCATTGCAGCATAGTGGATGTGGTCCATATCAAGTACATTCCACTGCCATGCATGACGATGAAACATGTACGGAGGTTTCTCTAGTTTACCGTACGAAGGATGAACCATGGCTCCTGCCAGGGTCAGCATTGAAGGCTGATCAAGGGAGGGCACCAGCCCTTCCTTTTGGAGGTCGAAGAGGTCGCCTACAATGAGGCCTATCTGACCCAGGATTTCCTTATCGTATCTAAAGTCTACAGTAACGAATTTGACTCGTCCGCCCTTGAGGAACTTCTTAAATTCCTCGCACTCAAAGTCGGCATGGCATATGTGGTAGACCAAGCATAAGTCATGCACGCAAACCTGGATCACGGCGGGCTTCTTCTTCTCTGCCTCCTTTAGTTTCTTCTCGCTTCCTAGGATTGTGGTGTACTCAACATCTAGCCCAGCGACCCACTCATCATTTGAGTTTTTGAACATGCGTTTGAAGCGAGCAAGGCATTCTTCACCGTTGCGGAAGAACGGGTGTAGATGACGTCAAACTCATCGCCGGCGATGGTTCTAACCTTGTACTCACCGCCGATCATGGAGATTTGGGATGCCATGGATTTGGGAGGAGGGTTAGGATTAGTGGAACTGCCGTAATGTGAAAGGACAGGACGACTAGGAGCGGTTTATCGATTGTAAAAATGTCGAGTGGGGGGGTGCAAATGGCAGGGTAGTGGCTTGCCTGGTGGATAAATGGATTCATGCACAGTACTATGGGGGGCCCAATTAGATGTCATGTCTCCTTGACGCCCAATTAAATGGCTTTCGATGTCATGTCAAGCGTCGGGAAAATTACAGGTGATACGAAGCTTTCCATGCTCCCATGATACAAGCTTCTAAGAGCACTTGGATCTGAGATCGAACGATTGCATGGCGTGATTCTAGACCTATGGGTGAATATCCTATGCTGGAGGGTTATTCTGCAAATTTTCAGCAACTTAGCATGCGACCGTTCGATCTCAAATCCAAGGGTTGCTAGCAGCCCATATCATGGTCGCGCCTACCACGACCGTCACCTCGCTCGCGCAGTCGCGCCCTTGGAGATTTAACACGGTGCGTTAGGCTATCTGATGTTGGCATGTCATACATAGTCATCACTTAGTCACTCATACAACAAGGTTAGCTATAAGGTTCGTTATACGAGTATTTTTTGTTTACTTCTCTCTATCTCTTTCTTCGTAGTATTTATTGCATTTGCCAAGGAGTGACCTCTTCCAATGAAATGGTGCTTAGATGAGGTGCTATGGGCATTCAAAGTAGCACCATGTTCTTCATATAGAGAGTCTCATATGTTGTCACTTTCATATACTAGTGGGAATTTTACATTATAGAACTTGGCTTGTATATTCCGATAATGGGCTTCCTCAAATTGCCCTAGGTCTTCGTGAGCAAGCAAGTTGGATGCACACCCACTAGCTTCTTTTGTTGAGCTTTCATACATTTATAGCTCTAGTGCATTTGTTGCATGGAAATCCCTACTCACTCACATTGATATCTATTGATGGGCATCTCCATAGCCCGTTGATACGCCTAGTTGATGTGAGACTATCTTCCCCTCCTTTTTGTCTTCTCCACAACCACCATTCTATTCCACCTATAGTGCTATATCCATGGCTCACGCTCATGTATTGCGTGAAGATTGAAAAAGTTTTGAAAAAGTTAGAGTATGAAACAATTTCTTGGCTTGTCATCGGGGTTGTGCATGATTTAAATACTTTGTGTGGTGAAGATGGAGCATAGCCAGACTATATGATTTTGTAGGGATAACTTTCTTTGGCCATGTTATTTTGAGAAGACATAATTGCTTTGTTAGTATGCTTGAAGTATTATTATTTTTTATGTCAATATAAACTTTTGTCTTGAGTCTTTCTAATCTGAATATTCATACCACAATTAAGAAGATTTACATTGAAATTATGCCAAGTAGCACTCCGCATAAAAAATTATCCTTTTATCATTTACCTACTCGAGGACGAGCAGGAATTAAGCTTGGGGATGCCTGATACGTCTCCAACGTATCTATAATTTTTGATTGCTTCATGCTATATTATCTACTGTTTTGGACTGTATTGGGCTTTATTTTCCACTTTTATATTATTTTTGGGACTAACCTATTAACCGGAGGCCCAGCCCAGAATTGCTATTTTTTTGCCTATTTCAGTGTTTCGGATAAACGGAATATCAAACAGAGTCCAAACGGAATAAAATCTTCGGGAACGTGATTTTCTCACCGAACGTGATCCAGGAGACTTGGACCCTGCTCCAAGGAACAAAAGAGGCGGCCACAAGTGTGGGGGGCGCGCCCCCTGCCTCGTGGGCCCCTCGTTGCTCCTCCGGCGTACTTCTTCCTCCTATATATACACATGTACCCCCAAACGATCAGAACAGGAGCCAAAAACCTAATTCCACCGCCGTAACTTTCTGTATCCATGACATCCCATCTTGGGGCCTGTTTCCGGAGCTCCGCCGGAAGAGGGCCGTCATCACGGAGGGCTTCTACATCATCCTAGCCCCTCCGATGAAGTGTGAGTAGTTTACCTCAGACCTTCGGGACCATAGTTAGTAGCTAGATGGCTTCTTCTCTCTCTTTGAATCTCAATACAAAGTTGTCCCCCTCTCTTGTGGAGATCTATTCGATGTAATCTTCTTTTTGCGGTGTGTTTGTTGATACCGATGAATTGTGGGTTTATGATCAAGTCTATCTATGAATAATATTTGAATCTTCTCTGAATTCTTTTATGTATGATTGGTTATCTTTGCAAGTCTCTTTGAATTATCCGTTTGGTTTGGCCAACTAGATTGGTAGTTCTTGCCATGGGAGAAGTGCTTAGCTTTGGGTTCGATCTTGCGGTGTCCTTACCTAGTGACAGAAGGGGCAACAAGGCACGTATTGTATCGTTTCCATCGAGGATAACAAGATGGGTTTTATTTCATATTGCATGAATTTATCTCTCTACATCATGTCATCTTGCTTAAGGCGTTACTCTGTTTTTAACTTAATACTCTAGATGCATGCTGGATAGCGGTCTATGAGTGGAGTAATAGTAGTAGATGCAGAATCGTTTCGATCTACTTGTCACGGACGTGATGCCTATATACATGATCATGCCTAGATATTCTCATAACTATGCTCAATTCTGTCAATTGCTCAACAGTAATTTGTTCACCCACCGTAGAATACTTATGCTCTTGAGAGAAGCCACTAGTGAAACCTATGGCCCCCGGGTCTATTCTCATCATATCAATCTCCATTAATTTAATCTTGCTTTGCTTTTTTTACTTTGCCTTTACTTTTTACTTTGCATCTTTATACCAAAAATACCAAAAATATTATATCTATCAGATCTCACTCTCGTAAGTGATCGTGAAGGGCTTGACAACCCCTAATCGCGTTGGTTGCGAGTAGCTATCGCTTTGTGCAGGTACGAGGGACTTGAGCGTGGGCTCCTAATGGATTGATACCTTGGTTCTCAAAAACTGAGGGGAAATACTTACGCTACTCTGCTGCATCATCCCTTCCTCTTTGGGGAAAACCAACGCAAGCTCAAGACGTAGCAAGAAGGATTTCTGGCGCCGTTGCCGGGGAGTCTATGCAAAAAGTCAACATACCAAGTACCCATCACAATCCCTATCTCTCGCATTATATTATTTGCCATTTGCCTCTCGTTTTCCTCTCCCCCCAATTCACCCTTGTCGTTTTATTCGCCCTCTCTCTCTCTCTATCCTCCCTCTCTATTTGCCTCTTGTTTGCTCGTGTGCTAGTTTGTTTGCTTGTCTTCATGACTAGTCTCATATCTTCTCCGTTGTCTCCTGAGAGTGAAGTTCTAAATTTTAAACAAAGGGAGGGAGAAAATCTAAAAGATTCTTGGTATAGAATTTGCAATGCTCAAAATAGATCTACCAGGAAGCAATCTACCTTAGTTCTTCTCCGCAATTTTTATGTAGGTGTTAATCCCTGGTATAGATATATCCTCGATACCATTACCGGAGGGAATTTCTTGGGTAGCCATACTTTTGATTCTTATAATGCTATGTTATATTTATTTGTCTCACCACCTCTTTTGGTTAATGGAACCACGTTAACTTTGGAGCATGTTATGCAAAGACTTGAAATTATCGAAAATAAAGTTGCTACTGTTGAATCAATTGAAAATCTAGATAAAAAGATCCACACTCAAATTACTCAATATGGATCTAAGGTGGGAATGACTTTGAAAAATATTAAGGAAAAAGAACCCATAGTTAATGAGAGAATGAACTTAGATTCTACTAGAATTGATAAACTTGAGGGTATCATTACAAACTTGGGAACCGCTTTTTCTTCCGTAAGGAATACTCCAAGTCCTCCTACTAAAATTGCCAATCTTATGTATGTTCCTAATAATAAGGGTGAATCATCTAGTAAGGAAACTGCGGATCTTAAATCTATAAGTGTTCATCCTAATCTTTTTGCTATCATTAAGGAACCATTTATTACAAATGAATTTTTCGATCTTGTGCCTAAAAGTTTAATAATTAATAAAAATAAAGAAATTCCTAAAGATGATAGATGTCTAATTGAAGAATTGCCTACCAAAGATGGCAATACCTAGATCTATCCTCGCCTAGCTAGGGGCGTTAAACGATAGCGCTTGTTGGGAGGCAACCCAATTTTATTTTTATTCCTTGCTTTTTGCTCCTGTTTAGTAATAAATAAATTATTTAGCCTCTGTTTTGGTTGTGTTTTTTGTGTTTAATTAGTGTTTGTGCCAAGTAGAACCGTTGGGAAGACTTGGGGAAAGTCTTGTTGAACTTGCTGTAAACAACAGAAAATTTAGCGCTCACGAGAACTGCTGTCATTTTTATTTGATGAGTGATATTTAGTTAATTATTTTTTCAGATAATTAATAGATAAATTCCTAACGTCCAGCAATTTATTTTAGAATTTTTGGGGTTCCAGATCTTGCGCTAGCTACAGATTACTACAGACTGTTCTGTTTTTGACAGATTCTGTTTTTTGTGTGTTGTTTGCTTATTTTGATGAATCTATGGCTAGTAAAATAGTTTATAATACATAGAGAAGTTGGAATACAGTAGGTTTAACACCAATATAAATAAAGAATGAGTTCATTACAGTACCTTGAAGTGGTCTTTTGTTTTCTTTCGCTAACGGAGCTCACGAGTTTTCTATTTTGAGTTTTGTGTTGTGAAGTTTTCAAGTTTTGGGTGAATTCTTTTGATGGATCATGGAACAAGGAGTGGAAAGAGCCTAAGCTTGGAGATGCCCATGGCACCCCCAAGATAATCCAAGGACACCAAAAAGTCAAAGCTTGGGGATGACCCGGAAGGCATCCCCTCTTTCGTCCACTTCCATCGGTAATTTACTTGGAGCTATATTTTTATTCACCAACATGATATGTGTTTTGCTTGGAGCGTCTTGTATTATTTGTGTCTTTGTGTCTTAGTATTCCACAATCATCCTTGCTGTACACACCTTTTGAGAGAGCCATACATGAATTAAAATTTGATAGAATACTCTATGTGCTTCACTTATATCTTTTGAGCTAAGTAGTTTTGCTCTATGTGCTTCACTTATATCTTTTAAGCTAAGTAGTTTTGCTCTATGTGCTTCACTTATATCTTTTGAGCTAGATAATTTTGCTCTATGTGCTTCACTTATATCTTTTGAGCATTATAATTTTACTCTATGTGCCTCACTTAGATCTTTTAGAGCACGGTGGTGGATTTGTTTTAAAGAAACTATTGATCTCTCATGCTTCACTTAAATTATTTTGAGAGTCTCTTAATAGCATGGTAATTTGCTTAATAATAATATGCTTGGTATTCAAGATTTGTGAAACTTTCTTTTGAGTGTGTTGAATACTAAGAAAAGATTGAAGCATGATAATTGTTTTGAGATATGGAGGTGATAATATTAAAGTCATGCTAGTTGAGTAGTTGTGAATTTAAAGAATACTTGTGTTAAGGTTTGTGATTCCCGTAGCATGCACGTATGGTGAACCGTTATGTAACGAAGTCGGAGCATGATTTGCTTATTGATTGTCTTCCTTATGAGTGGCGGTCGGGGACGAGCGATGGTCTTTTCCTACCAATCTATCCCCCTAGGAGCATGCGCGTAATACTTTGCTTTGATAACTTCTAGATTTGTGCAATAAGTATATGAGTTCTTTATGACTAATGTTGAGTCCATGGATTATACGCACTCTCACCCTTCCACCTTTACTAGCCTCTCAAATACCGCACACTCTTCGCCGGTATCATACACCTACCATATACCTTCCTCAAAACAGCCATCATACCTGCCTATTATGGCATTTCCATAGCCATTCCGAGATATATTGTCATGCAACTTTCCACCATCTAGTTCATCATGACACATTCATCATTGTCATATTTCTTAGCATGATCATGTAGTTGACATAAGTATTTGTGGCAAAGCCACCATTCATAATTTCTTCATACTTGTCACTCTTGATTCATTGCATATACCGGTACACCGCCGGAGGCATCCATATAGAGTCATACTTTGTTTTAGAATCGAGTTGTAATCATTGAGTTGTAAATAAATAAAAGTGTGATGATCATCATTCAATAGAGCATTGTCCCAATAAAAAAGAGAAAGGCCAAAGAAAAAAAAAGAAGGCCCAAAAAAAGAAAATAAATAAAAAGGGGCAATGCTACTATCTTTTTTTCCACACTTGTGCTTCAAAGTAGCACCATGATATAGCGAGTCTCATATATTGTACTTCAAAGTAGCACCATGTTCTTCATTTAGGGAGTCTCATATGCTGTCACTTTCATATACTAGTGGGAATTTTACATTATAGAACTTGGCTTGTATATTTCGATAATGGGCTTCCTCAAATTGCCCTAGGTCTTCATGAGCAAGCAAGTTGGATGCACACCCACTAGTTTCTTTTGTTGAGCTTTCATACATTTATAGCTCTAGTGCATTCGTTGCATGGCAATCCCTACTCACTCACATTGATATCTATTGATGGGCATCTCCATAGCCCGTTGATACGCCTAGTTGATGTGAGACTATCTTCCCCTCCTTTTTGTCTTCTCCACAACCACCATTCTATTCCACCTATAGTGCTATATCCATGGCTCACGCTCATGTATTGCTTGAATATTAAAAAAGTTTTGAAAAAGTTAGAGTATGAAACAATTGCTTGGCTTGTCATCGAGGTTGTGCATGATTTAAATACTTTGTGTGGTGAAGATGGAGCATAGCCGGACTATATGATTTTGTAGGGATAACTTTCTTTGGCCATGTTATTTTGAGAAGACATAATTGCTTTGTTAGTATGCTTGAAGTATTATTATTTTTTATGTCAATATAAACTTTTGTCTTGAGTCTTTCTAATCTGAATATTCATACCACAATTAAGAAGATTTACATTGAAATTATGCCAAGTAGCACTCCACATCAAAAATTCTCTTTTTATCATTTACCTACTCGAGGACGAGCAGGAATTAAGCTTGGGGATGCCTGATACGTCTCCAACGTATCTATAATTTTTGATTGCTCCATGCTATATTATCTACTGTTTTGGACTATATTGGGCTTTATTTTCCACTTTTATATTATTTTTGGGACTAACCTATTAACCGGAGGCCCAGCCCAGAATTGCTGTTTTTTTTGCCTATTTCAGTGTTTTGGATAAACGGAATATCAAACAGAGTCCAAACGGAATAAAATCTTCGGGAACGTGATTTTCTCACCGAACGTGATCCAGGAGACTTGGACTCTGCTCCAAGGAACAAAAGAGGCGGTCACGAGGGTGGGGGGCGCCCCCCTAGGGCACGCCCCCTGCCTCGTGGGCCCCTCGTTGCTCCTCCGGCGTACTTCTTCCTCCTATATATACACACGTACCCCCAAACGATCAGAACAGGAGCCAAAAACCTAATTCCATCGCCACAACTTTCTGTATCCACGAGGTCCCATCTTGGGGGCTGTTTCCAGAGCTCCGCCGGAAGAGGGCCGTCATCACGGAGGGCTTCTACATCATCCTAGCCCCTCCGATGAAGTGTGAGTAGTTTACCTTAGACCTTCGGGTCCATAGTTAATAGCTAGATGGCTTCTTCTCTCTCTTTGAATCTCAATACAAAGTTCTCCCCCTCTCTTGTGGAGATCTATTCGATGTAATCTTCTTTTTGCGGTGTGTTTGTTGAGACCGATGAATTGTGGGTTTATGATCAAGTCTATCTATGAATAATATTTGAATCTTCTCTGAATTCTTTTATGTATGATTGGTTATCTTTTCAAGTCTCTTCGAATTATCCGTTTGGTTTGGCCAACTAGATTGGTAGTTCTTGCCATGGGAGAAGTGCTTAGCTTTGGGTTCAATCTTGCAGTGTCCTTACCCAGTGACAGAAGGGGCAGCAAGGCACGTATTGTATCGTTGCCATCGAGGATAACAAGATGGGGTTTATTTCATATTGCATGAATTTATCTCTCTACATCATGTCATCTTGCTTAAGGCGTTACTCTGTTTTTAACTTAATACTCTAGATGCATGCTGGATAGCGGTCGATGAGTGGAGTAATAATAGTAGATGCAGAATCGTTTCGATCTACTTGTCACGGATGTGATGCCTATATACATGATCATGCCTAGATATTCTCATAACTATGCTCAATTTTGTCAATTGCTCAACAGTAATTTGTTCACCCACCGTAGAATACTTATGCTCTTGAGAGAAGCCACTAGTGAAACATGGCCCCCGGGTCTATTCTCATCATATCAATCTCCATTACTTTAATCTTGCTTTGCTTTTTTTACTTTGCCTTTACTTTTTACTTTGCATCTTTATACCAAAAATACCAAAAATATTATATCTATCAGATCTCACTCTCGTAAGTGACCGTGAAGGGCTTGACAACCCCTAATCGCGTTGGTTGCGAGTAGCTATCGCTTTGTGCAGGTACGAGGGACTTGAGCATGGGCTCCTACTGGATTGATACCTTGGTTCTCAAAAACTGAGGGAAATACTTACGCTACTCTGCTGCATCATCCCTTCCTCTTCGGGGAAAACCAACGCAAGCTTAAGACGTAGCAAGCATTAGGAGAGGCACCTGTATGGAGGTGGTCAGGAATCGGGAGACTCAAGCCAGTCGTAGCACCGCAGTTAAAATGATAATGGCAAGTCAAATCACCGGGCCCCACCTGTCCAGCAGTAACTCACTGTCAAATCACACAGCCCTACGTTTGCAGCAGCCTACCCCCTCATCTTCTCGCGTCTCTGTCGAACTGACTAGGCGGAACTGCCTTGCCTACCGCGTGGGAAAAACCCCGCCCTTGACTTTTAGATAGTACATTATACTAATTTTGTATCCATGGATTGCGCCATGGAGCAAAGCCTCAAGAAAACGGCGGTACACATGTACGGAGTATACAGCACGCTCGTCGCGCTCGCGTCGCACCCCAGACGGTTTGTCGGTCTGGCACGCCGCTCTCCGAATGGAACGCACGTCATATTGAGTTTGCACACACATGTGGGACCGCAATTGAGAACCGACCATAGGCACACTCCCCGGCCCCGCAAGTCGGTTGAGTTAATAGAAGCACATACTCCACCTTGGTACCTGGATGACCCCTGCAAGACACGGAAGATCAGTTCGTCCATGCATGTGACCAGACTCCAGCAGACACGCCTAGATTGGCTATCGTCTACATATCGTGCAGGTTGTGTTGTACAGGCTGTAGTTCTGGTGAGAAATATAAAAAGGTTTCTTGTCATCTCGCAAAATTAGGTGTCATGTGCTTCGGATCACTGCGAGGGTTAAACAACGACAGCTGAGTTGGCCTAGTCATTGGGGGCACATGCACGAAGACTACTCGGCTGCCATCTAGGTCAAGCCGGCTATGTTAATTAGGACATCTATCGACGAACCCCTTTTCTACGAGTTTATCTTTAATTTGAGCTTTGATCCTCGTCTAGTTTGTCCGTCGGGATTCATCTTGTCTCATTTGGGCAGTGATGTTATGATTTCTTGTCATGTGGCATTTTTTGTGTTATCTATCTATCTATCTATCTATCTATCTATATCTATCTATCTATCTATCTATCTATATCTATATACCTATACTAATTACAGACTCCCTAAAAATTCCCATGTTAATCAGTAATTAAAGACCGTTAATCTTGTCGGGCCAAGTTATTACGGTTTAGATCTGCCTGTATAATATCTATATTTAATTAAAAAACAAAGTTATTACGGTTTAGATCTGCCTGTACAATATCTATATTTAATTAAAAAACACAAGCCATTTATCTGGTGGGGCCATGTTTTCACGGTGACCGCAACCCATACAACCCTCGCAGATTTTTTTCCCTTTGAAGGCTCACATATCTTTCTCAAATTTGTGGAAAATAGAATCTTATCTGCCATCTCATTCCATCTAGATATCCAACCGATCCCTCCTCCCTATTCCTTCTCTCTCCTCATGATGGAAATATTCCACCGTCCCATCTTCTTTCTCCCATGGACTCATTTTTCTCTCTCCTCGCATGGAAACTATTCCACCGAGCCTTCATATCTCCATTCTCTCTCGGTTCCCACCCAAGGATAACAATGCAACCGTCTCTCTCAAACTGATGCAAACAAGTTAGGGCATGGATCTAGCGTGGTCAAGGGGATTACTGCCTCAAATTTATTTTCATCTTCAGATCAGGTTCGTTTCTCATATTGTTTTCTCACGTACAATTTCTTGATAGGGCATGGACCTGGCATGATCAAGGGGTTTACTGCCTCAAATTTATTTGCATCATCTAGATCAGGTTCGTTTCTCACATTGTTTTCTCACGTACAATTTCTAGGAGATCTTGATTTACCCAACGGAAAGGAATTCCATGGTCTCTCTCAAACTGATTGAAACAAGTTAGGGCATGGATCTGGCATGGTCAACCGGTGTATTGCCTCAAATTTGTTTCCCGACATGATCCTTATTGCTTTTCTGGCAAATTCTAAGCCTGTAATGTCTGCCTCCCATATGCAGGAATCGTTCTCATTGGCAAGCACACGAAAAGATTTGATCGGGCGCTCTCTCAGTTTGAGGTAAATACTCCTTCCATGAAGGCTGTCAAATAGTTCTGTTTTAGCTTCAATACTGTTAATATGTTAAGTTATGTGGTAGAGATAAACACTACTTTCGGGTTTCGGCAGAACGTAGCAAACTAGCAATCTGTTATGCTCTTTCTTGACCAAATTTATAGTACTGTTATCGGAGAACAGCCTGTTAATAGTTTTCTCATTTAATTACAGTTTCTGTTTGGCATGCACCTCTGTACGCTATTTGCCTACAGGTACGTTCCACAAAGGAAGATAGTGTGTACATTAACTAATTAACTAGGCAGGACAAATAACTCATAGGTGTTAGTCCGTGATGGCCACATATATTAGTTATAGCATCTGAAATTAATCAACATACCCTATTTATTATTGTTGGGAGCATGTAGATTTGCTTAGGGAAACAAGTTTCATTTTTTATCTCCGACTTTAGATCTCTTTTATTTCTCGGTTTTTCATATTTTATACCTTATTGTCACACTTTTTTCTTCTACGACAAATCCCCAATGATGCTCTCTTCCATGTTCCTCATCTCTGCCATGTAGCGTAAAACACCCAATTATATTGATAAGACATCATCTCCCTTCATCGTACACATCTCTAAATCTACAATTATTCAATCAGGGCATGAAGTTGTCGATCGAGGAACAACTAATGCACATGGTACGAGTACAAAAAAGGTTATGTTTCAGTCCAGTTCGCTTTTGTGACATCCTATACTTGGACTTTGTTTCTGAAGTTCTATCTTATATGTGCAGTTTTTTCACGTTCTATGCTAAGCTTGATTTGATTGGTTTTTTAAGAATTCCAGCTGTTTGTTTGTTTTTTTACGTTCCAAGCATGGATATGTCGTTCATTTTGTTTTCTCCAGGGATTATAATGGACAGATAGAAGGTGTAGCTGTATAGTAGTACAATCACAGCTTCCCTTCTAATTTTAATCAGGTATGTTCTCTATGTTTCGTGTAATTTCTTTGAAGGACGACCAGTCAATTGTTTCCCAGGATAGCATCATTGTTGGGCACAGGTTATTGTCTGCAAGACAACAAATTCTCATGTTCCAGGGAATAGACTTTGCATGTATGTAGAAATTTTGACCTTATCCATGCAAGTCACCAGATCACAAAATTGGAGCGATTCTCATAGACATTTTCTGAATGTCTGACACTAAACTGGAGCAGACCTATGGCAACCCGGACCTGCAAAATAAGCCCATGAATCATATATCATCAGGTCACTGTCTTGGCAAGCTTTACAATGCTTAATGCATCGGAGGTTCAGGTTAGAGTTGCCCATCTTCTGTCGAGTTGTTTTTCTGATTGTTAGGGTACTGAATTTGCATTACTAATAAGCAAGGATTGGTCTTCACATCAGTTGATGCATTGCAACTTTGGTAAGTTGGTCTAGATTAAAATAATGATGGAAGCATGTTTGGTTTAGAGAGCAGAGTGATATGTTAAACGTGTTTTGTTCGAGATTTTGCAGCATAATCAGATTACTTGCCCAGTAACCCGAGCCTATGTAAACATACAAAAAGAACTCCATGGCAGTCAAACCCAATACACCTCGGGTACCCCAACTAGACGCAACCATATTCCAGTGTACCAAGCTATAAAGGCCATTCCTACATAGAAGCAACAACTTTGAACATGTAAGAAATGAAGATAATGAACATCAAGATATATATTTACTTCTTTTTTAGTGTTCTCAGCCTGTTTGTTCTTTGAAACGTGAACATGATTAAGTCTTCTTTTGTTAATGCCATGCTGAGCCGGAGTCTTAAAAGAAGTTTCAAAGTTTTTCAGAATAATATGCATGCTAATTTGTAGGAACCAAAGCATTCGGTTTTGTTCGGTTTGATAAATAATATTTTAGACAAATAACGTCTCAGTATTACGATTAATACAATTCCAAATTTGTTTTCGATTCATTATACCAAATTATTTCAGTAAGCATTTAGTAAAATTTTGTATATACGTCAATATATTAGCATTTTGCTTTTAAGAAAAGACTAATATAATCAAAGTAGACAAGCTTAGATCAACACATTATGATGTGATGGAAGCAAAGGAGATGCGCAAAAATGCAACCATACAGCAGCTCAACCACGTGACTATTTTCTTTATGCATGATTTTAACGTTTTCAGTATATCAGTTGGAGACTAGGCTTTTCCCTTTTTATGAGAAAATTATGGACAAAAAAGAAGAAATAAAAAATGGTCTCTAATGTGTGCATTTATTCCTCTTCTCTTTTAAAAATTCAAACTGTTCTTCTGTAGATTTTGTGAGGCTACTTAATCTTACATGTAAACTGAACTTCTTAATTACTCCAGGGACATGTAGGTGAACGAACAATCAGCAAATTATATTTTTTATGTGTTGAAGGCATTATATGCCATGTTTAGAAGAGGTCAAATAATTTGATTTTTTTTATCTATATAGAGAATATTTGAGTATATGCTACATTTAATATTCTATTATTTGAAGTATTACATTGTAACTCTGAAAAGACCTGAATATTAAGCCTATATGGTCATAGGACAAGATGTAACTGTTCCCATAGAAATTTGGAACTTTTCCATTTCCTTCCAATAAGTAAAATATAGTCTCAAAACTTTATCCCATATTTTATTATAAAGGTCACTACTAAACTAGCCCGCGCGAATGCACGGGTTGACGACTAGTATGTTATAATCCGGTGCTTCAGATCAAAATGACGTCAACTGCGCCTTCGGGGCACGTGCATGAAGACTTCTCGACAGTCATTGCCGAGGTCAAGCTGGCTCCGGCCGGTAGACAATAGAAAACTAGTACTCCATTATATAGGCAGGAGCCTCCGCGCTTGCTTGCTAGTGTTGCTTTCTTCACACTGTCTCGTCCTCTCCAGATCTAAACACGACAGCGGTGGCCACACACTCTCTCTACTCATCACTGGTCACATATCCAGCCAGGTCCTCTCCGCCGGGGAAGGTGAGAAGGTGCAAAGTTCACGTGGTCGTCCTCGGCGATGGATCTTACCCACTGCCGGCGTGTCCCGATCAGCGTGCCTTGCCGTTCTCTCCCAAGCATCGCTGGCGAGGGAGGGCCTCCCACCCCTTCTTCCTTGCTGCCGTAGTGTGGGCAGATCCGGCCTCCCACCGCCCACCTAGCGACATCCCGGCGACCCTCAGGTATAACTTCCTTCGAAACCGGCCTTGCTCTACTTCCCGAGCTCCTGACGTCACTGCATTTGTATCTTTTACTATTCCTTAGGCCCCCTCGTGTAGATAGGATCGATCGGCTATTCGAAAACCACCTAATTTTTTACTGTCAAGAGGTAAAACTAGTTCATGCACTCGAATCTAGTAGTACTTGGTTCAAACAAGGAAGAAAGGGGGTGGGGGTGGGGGAAGATTTGTTACCTGAATCTAGGACTTGGTCAAAAGAGGAAATGATGTGGGCGAAAAGTAGCAGAGACTGGCTATCCAACTGGTCTCTAGGTCTAATAGGGAAATAAAGGGAACGTAGTACAAACTCAATATAAACCCGATCTATTGGTTGAAAAAGGGACCAACCAATAAACTCAATATAAACTCAATATAAACCCACTTTCAACCCGATCTAGTGTTGGGGATTAGGGGACAAGTCAACAGAGTAAGTCCAACACTAGATTTGCTAGCCTCACACAGTATAAGGTGGCTATATACCGAACAAAAATGGGACCAACCCAGATATCCTCTTCTGATGTTTGTTGCCCCGAGCCGCTCTTATGTAATGCCACTAGTAAAATGTAGCAGTCGCACTGTTAAAAGTAAGGACACGTTAAACCAATGTTGTTTTCAACGTAATTCCTCCAGTAATATGAATCAATGGCACTTTTTTCATGTCCTGCTAAATTTCCCATTAAGATAAGTTGCTTCTTTTCGTTAGAGATGCAACTGTCCTGGTCCGCCTACTCTCCAGGAGCTTCAAGACCAACCTTTATGTTGCTCAATTTTATTGCAACTAATGAAGAAGCTCTGTGGGTTTCGTTTTCTGATGGAAATGGAAACGGGGCTGGAGCCCTTTTCTTAAAAGAAGAAGAAGAAGCTACTAGCTCATGGGACATTGCTTCATTTTAGGTGAACTGCACCAAAAGGTCCCATGAATTGAATCATCCATGTTGGCGACTGGTGTCATCCCTTCTACGACGGCGTTGACTGCAGATATGGTTCCCATCATGAGGTATGTTCCTTTTTGGTCTGACCATTTGCCAAAGATCCTGCATGTTGATCATGCTCTTGTGCTACTGTTTTGGCACTGCCATGATAAAGCAGTAATGTTATTATTTTGCACCTTAATCTAGTGGCACTATTAATTTGAGGCAATGTTTTGGCACCGCTAGTGCGATTGTTTTTTTTATATATCGAAAGAGGGGGTTCCCTCCGATTTCATTAAAGAAACCCAACCATAGAGAACCATTACCCGACAACATCTCAGTGTAAACGGGCAGTTATGCAACTACTACTAGAACGGACTGAGTACTAGCAGGAGACAAGTTCGCCACATAAGCTAGGCAGGTAGGGGGACGCAGCACCAGCTCAACCAAGTTTGGATTACAACCAAAATGCTACCACAGAAATATCAGGGGGAAGATAGGGACTGAAAGAGCCAGCTTTAGCATCCCAGTCTAAGCACCCCCGGCCTTCATCCTTGCGACGCACGGTACACCTCATTTGCCACCTGCTCGACCCTAGTGTCACTAATAAAATGAAGTAATAATATAGTTAACATAGAGCGAGTGTCCTCTCTATCATTTCATTTCTAATGTAGATAAAGAAAGTGCTTCTCTTTGTTAATGTATGTTTCATCAACTAGTCCCACTGTTAATGTTTAAGCATTTCTGCAAACTGGGGTGCTTAATTCTAGTTGATCTGCACAAAAATAGAGATTTGAATGTCTCAAGGCCCCTCCTTGTACTACTGCTGTACACTGATGTTCATCACTAGCAGAAGGTGTATCGGGGAGACTTGGGTCGATTTCCAGTATGATGTAATATTTTCTTCTGTTTATTAGTGTATGTTTCTTCAACTAGTGCCACTATAATCTAATCACGCCTTTTCATTATCTATGCAAACAGAGTTATTCAGCTGCATTTTGGTGGAACTGCACAAATGTACGGATAGAACCGGCATATCCGCAGAGTGCGAGGTGCCAAGTAAAAATTACCGACACCAACCCTGCTCCATCTAAGCATTGGCATCCACCACCATCAGTGGGATGTGTGGCGTTCACTGTGAACGGATCTTTCTCGGTAGCAAATCCTCTAACCAAATACTAGTAGCTTAGACTAAAAAAAATACTAGTAGCTTATATTGGCAGTTTTCTAGGGGTGTACTCTTTTCTGAATGAAGCACAAAACTATTTTTCTTTATTTGTACACAGTGCCACAACTTTGACCCAAAGGTCCAGAGCTATTTTAGGGTGATTGGCGTAGTACTCAGAGACTGATTGTAAGCATGATTTTTATTAGTTATCACACTGATTGTAAGCATGAGCAGATGGAAGATTAGGTTAGTGTGAAGCTTACCTTAAACCCTACCCACGCCATTGAAATGAGGCGAGTGCCGAGGGAACCGTGGAGAACGGCGGGGAAGCGACGCCACGCCATCCGACCTCCTCTTGCGGTGGGAGAACAAATACTCATGTGGCTCCGGCTGGCTCTGCACCCTCACAAACGACACACCGTACTCGATCGATTCGTTATCCTCTGGGTGCTCGACCTTCGACCTCTGCGCCCACCACCTCCGCCTGACTTTCGCCTCAGGCGAATCTGTCTGCTCCATCGCCCAGAGGAGATACTCGATGAACTCGAAGGACTGCGGCGTGACTACCGCCAAGGAGTACATCGTCGCCCTCATCGCTGTCGTCTCGCTCTTTCACATACATTGCCACATGGCCCTCACCATCCTCGAAATCTCCCACTCATTGTCAAACCAAGTAAGGATCTCCTTCAACCTGGCTAACTTTGCCTGGTCGCCGCCGGCGATCTGCCAAATTCACTAATGCATCCCTCCATAGATGTCCTTCTGAGTGGTCCGGTGCTAGCTTTGGAAGATGGGAGGAGAGACGACGGTCTTGCAATAGAGAAGAGGGAGAGGCGAGACGGTAGTTTTGGAATGGAGATGATGGAGAGGAGAGGTTCCCCTGCCTTTTGGTCGCTGATAGGTGGGCCCCGCGCTTGGTGGGGCCCATGTGTCAGTGTCTCAATGGCAGGATGGGCTACGTCAGGGGATCCTCGTCCGAGGAGAGAGGAGGTGATTTTATACTGTATAAGAGGGAGAAGCGAGACGGTGGTTTTGGAATGGAGATGATGGAGAGGAGAGGAGGTGGTTTTGCAATGGAGAAGAGGGAGAGGAGCGTGCGACAGCGATTTAGGATTGGACGAGAGGGCCGGCGTGCTGTGACTGGATCAAAATTAAAATCAATTTACCCTTCAATTAAGAAAGCGACCCCACATTAACTAGTCTCCCTTTTATTCTGGGTCATAATTGACCATGATTTTCACAAATAAAATATATGTTATACGTTGCAAAAATAATATAATTTGAAAGTACATTCAGATACGAACCAAATGATACAATTTTTGGTGACGTGCATTCACATTTTGCTTGTCAAATACAGTACATGGTCAAACTTTGACCCAAAATACGCAAAACAAAAAAAATACTTCCAAGACCAGCGCCGCTCTTCCGCTCTTCTCCTCTTAAACCACCGTCGCTCCTCTCCTGTTCCAATCTAAATCCAGCGCCGCTCCTCTTCTCTTCCATTTCAAAACTACCGCCCCTCCTCTCCTGTTCCAATCCAAAACCAGCGTCGCTCCTCTCCCATTCTTAACCAAAACCAGCGCTGCTCCTCTCCTCTTCCATTCAAAAACCATCGCCAGCGAGTGAAGGTGCTGTGGAGAAGTAGTTTGATGGAGGAGTACAACCGATACGCGAGGATCGCAGACGACGACCCTGTGAAGCTAGCTAGGATGTTGGAGATACAGTCTTGGTTTGACAACAAGGACCAACTAGTGGCGACGACGACATCCATGGCCAAATATCTGCAACAGAGCGAAAGGGCGGAGATACTCCCGGAGGGAGTCGCGCGGGAGTACATAGAGCTGCTCCTCTGGGCCATGGAGCAAACAGATTCACCGAATCCGATCGTGAGGGAGCGGTGGTGGGAGTATCGATCCCAGATGGAGCATCGACCAGAGATTGAAGGATCGAGCATCTACATGCTGCCGTTTGTGAGGGTGACGTGCCCGAGCGAGCCGGTGGAGTCTTCGTCGACCAAACCCAACTGCAAGAGGAGAAAAACAGTTGGCCCGGCGACGCTTCCCCGCCATCCTCTCCCTCGCCATTCACATCGTCTCACGGGGCGGCTGTCTGCCGCCGAGGAATAAGAGGGATTTGCCCCCGACCAATAGTCGGGCAGGTTGTGAATTGTCAGGAGGAGCTTACGGCTGTTAGTATTTGCAGGTTGTGAATTGTGTTTTGTGTTGTGTATTTTGAGAGTACTTTCAGATATGAATGTCTTTTGAATTTCAGATTTGTACTATTGAGCATATGAAGTATTTTATGAATTCTAGAGATATGTTTTTAGCACTTAAAAAATGTAATTTCATTGGAGTATAAAAGTGCAGACAATGTGATTCTTGTCGGAAATATGCCCTAGAGGCAATAATAAAAGTATTATTATATTTCATTGTTCATGATAATTGTCTTTTATTCATGCTATAACTGTATTATCCGGAAATCGTAATACACGTGTGAATACTTAGACCACACTATGTCCCTGGTAAGCCTCTAGTTGACCAGCTCGTTGTGATCAACAGATAGTCATGGTTTCCTGACTATGGACATTGGATGTCGTTGATAACGGGATCACATCATTAGGAGAATGATGTGATGGACAAGACCCAATCCTAAGCATAGCATAAAAGATCGTGTAGTTCGTTTTGCTAGAGCTTTGCAAGTGTCAAGTATCTCTTCCTTCGACCATGAGATCGTGTAACTCCCGGATACCGTAAGAGTGCCTTGGGTGTATCAAACGTCACAACGTAACTGGGTGACTATAAAGGTGCATTACAGGTATCTCCGAAAGTAGTTGTTGGGTTGACACGGATCAAGACTGGGATTTGTCACTCCGTATGACGGAGAGGTATCTCTGGGCCCACTCGGTAATGCATCATCATATTGAGCTCAATGTGACCAAGGTGTTGGACACGGGATCATGCATTACGGTACGAGTAAAGTGACTTGCCGGTAACGAGACTGAACAAGGTATTGGGATACCGACGATCGAGTCTCGGGCAAGTAACGTACCGATTGACAAAGGGAATTGCATACAGGGTTTGATCGAATCCTCGACATAGTGGTTCATCCGATGACAACATCGAGGAGCATGTGGGAGCCATCATGGGTATCCAGATCCCGCTGATGGTTATTGACTGAGAGCGTCTCGGTCATGTCTGCATGTCTCCCGAACCCGTAGGGTCTACACACTTAAGGTTCGGTGACGCTAGGGTTATGAAGATATGGATATGCAGAAATCCGAATGTTGTTCGGAGTCCCGGATGAGATCCCGGACGTCACGAGGAGTTCCGGAATGGTCCGGAGGTAAAGAATTATATATAGGAAGTGCTATTTCGGGCATCGGGACAAGTTTCGGGGTTATCGGTATTGTACCGGGACCACCGGAAGGGTCCCGGGGGTCCACCGGGTGGGGCCACCTGTCCCGGGGGGCCACATGGGCTGTAGGGGGTGCGCCTTGGCCATCATGGGCCAAGGGCACCAGCCCCTATAGGCCCATGCGCCTAGGGTTTCCCCCTAGGAGGAGTCCTAGTGGTGGAAGGCACCCCTAGGTGCCTTGGGGGGGAGGGAAACCTCCCCTAGGCCGCCGCCCCCCTTAGTAGATCTCATCTACTAGGGCCGGCGCCCCCCCTGGCACCCCTATATATAGTGGGGGAGAGGAGGGACTTCATACACCAGCCCCTGGCGCCTCCACCTCCCCCCGTTACGTCTCTCCCTCGTAGTCTCGGCGAAGCCCTGTTGCTGTGACGCCCTGCATCCACCACCACGCCGTCGTGCTGCTGGATCTTCATCAACCTCTCCTTCCCCCTTGCTGGATCAAGAAGGAGGAGACGTCTCCCGTCCCGTACATGTGTTGAACGCGGAGGTGCCGTCCGTTCGGCGCTGGTCATCGGTGATTTGGATCACGTCGAGTACGACTACATCATCACCTTGCAAGCTTCCGCACGCGATCTACAGGTATGTAGATGCAAACTCTCTCCCTAGACTCGTTGCTTAGATGAACTCATAGATGGATCTGGGTGAAACCGTAGGAAAAATTTTTAATTTTCTGCAACGTTCCCCAACAGTGGCATCATGAGCTAGGTCTATGCGTAGTTCTCTTTGCACGAGTAGAACACAACTTTGTTGTGGGCGTGGATTTTGTCATCTTACTTGCCTCTACTAGTCTTTTCTTGCTCAACGGTATTGTGGGATGAAGCGGCCCGGACCAACCTTACACGTACGCTTACGTGAGACCGGTTCCACCGACTGACATGCACAACTTGCATAAGGTGGCTGGCGGGTGTCTGTCTCTCCCACCTTAGTTGGAGCGGAATCGATGAACAGGGCCCTTATGAAGGGTAAATAGAAGTTGACAAAATCACGTTGTGGTGATTCGTAGGTAAGAAAACGTTCTTGCTAGAACCCAATTGCAGCCACGTAAAAGATGCAACAACAATTAGAGGACGTCTAACTTGTTTTTGCAGCGATTGATCATGTGATGTGATATGGCCAGAAGTTGTGATGAATGATGAATTGTGATGTATGAGATCATGTTCTTTGTAATAGGATTCACGACTTGCATGTCGATGAGTATGACAACCGGCAGGAGCCATAGGAGTTGTCATTATTTTTTGTATGACCTGCGTGTCATTGAATAACGTCATGTAAACTACTTTACTTTATTGCTAAACGTTAGTCATAGAAGTAGAAGTAGTCGGTGGCGTGACAACTTCATGAAGACACGATGATGGAGATCATGATGATGGAGATCATGGTGTCAAGCCGGTGACAAGATGATCATGGAGCCCCGAAGATGAAGATCAATGGAGCTATATGATATTGGCCATATCATGTCACAACTATATAATTGCATGTGATGTTTATTATGTATTATGCATCTTGTTTACTTAGGACGACGGTAGTAAATAAGATGATCCCTTATAAAATTTCAAGAAGTGTTCTCCCCTAACTGTGCACCGTTGCTACAGTTCGTCGCTTCTAAGCACCACGTGATGATCGGGTGTGATGGATTCTTACGTTCACATACAACGGGTGTAAGACAGTTTTACACAGCGAAAACACTTAGGGTTAACTTGACGAGCCTAGCATGTGCAGACATGGCCTCGGAACACGGAGACCGAAAGGTCGAACACGAGTCATATAGAAGATACGATCAACATGAAAATGTTCACCGACGATGACTAGTCCGTCTCACGTGATGATCGGACACGGGCTAGTCGACTCGGATCGTGTAACACTTAGATGACTAAAGGGATGTCTAATCTAAGTGGGAGTTCATAATTTGATTAGAACTTTATTATCATGAACTTAGTCTAAAACCTTTGCAAATATGTCTTGTAGATCAATGGCCAACGCTAATGTCAACATGAACTTCAACGCGTTCCTAGAGAAAACCAAGCTGAAAGATGATGGCAGCAACTATACGGACTAGGTCCGGAACCTGAGGATCATCCTCATAGCTGCCAGGAAACAATATGTCCTAGAAGGACCGCTAGGTGACTCTCCCGTCCCAGAGAACCAAGACACTATGAATGCTTGGCAGTCTCGCGCTGATGATTACTCCCTCGTTCAGTGCGGCATGCTTTACAGCTTAGAACCGGGGCTCCAAAAGCGTTTTGAGCATCACGGAGCATATGAGATGTTCGAAGAGCTGAAACTAGTTTTTCAAGCTCATGCCCGGGTCGAGAGATATGATGTCTCCGACAAGTTCTACAGTTGTAAGATGGAGGAGAACAGTTCTGTCAGTGAGCACATCCTGAAGATGTCTGGGTTGCACAACCGTATGACCCAGCTGAACATTAACCTCCCAGATGAGGCGGTCATTGACAGAATCCTCCAGTCGCTCCCACCAAGCTACAAGAGCTTTGTGATGAACTACAACATGCAGGGAATGGAAAAGACCATTCCTGAAGTGTTCTCGATGCTGAAGTCAGCAGAGGCTGAAATCAAGAAAGAACATCAAGTGTTGATGGTCAATAAGACCACTAAGTTCAAGAAGGGCAAGGGTAAGAAGAACTTCAAGAAGGAAGGCAAGGAGGTTGCCGCGCCTGGTAAGCCAGTTACCGGGAAGAAGTCAAAGAATGGACCTAAGCCTGAGACTGAGTGCTTTTATTGCAAGGGGGAAGGGTCACTGGAAGCGGAACTGCCCCAAATACTTAGCAGATAAGAAGGCTGGCAAAACCAAAGGTATATTTGATATACATGTAATTGATGTGTACCTTACCAGTACTCGTAGTAACTCCTGGGTATTTGATACCGGTGCCGTTGCTCATATTTGTAACTCACAGCAGGAGCTGCGGAATAAACGGAGACTGGCGAAGGACGAGGTGACGATGCGCGTCGGGAATGGTTCCAGAGTCGATGTGATCGCCGTCGGCACGCTGCCTCTACATTTACCTACGGGATTAGTTTTGAACCTTAATAATTGTTATTTAGTGCCAAGTTTGAGCATGAACATTGTATCTGGATCTCGTTTAATACGAGATGGCTACTCATTTAAGTCTGAGAATAATGGTTGTTCGATTTATATGAGAGATATGTTTTATGGTCATGCTCCGATGGTCAATGGTTTATTCTTAATGAATCTCGAGCGTAATATTACACATGTTCATAGTGTAGATGCCAAAAGATTTAAAGTTGATAACGATAGTCCCACATACTTGTGGCACTGCCGCCTTGGTCACATTGGTGTCAAGCGCATGAAGAAGCTCCATGCCGATGGACTTTTAGATTCTCTTGATTATGAATCGTTTGACACATGCGAACCATGCCTTTTGGGCAAAATGACCAAGACTCCGTTCTCCGGAACAATGGAGCGAGCAACCAACTTGTTGGAAATCATACATACCGATGTGTGC
Organism: Triticum dicoccoides; assembly: GCF_002162155.2. Lineage (NCBI taxonomy): Eukaryota > Viridiplantae > Streptophyta > Magnoliopsida > Poales > Poaceae > Triticum > Triticum dicoccoides. The sequence continues at coordinate 436,345,823 of NC_041390.1, forward strand.
GGTCCAATGAGCGTTGAGGCTCGCGGAGGATATCGTTATGTTCTCACTCTCACTGATGACTTGAGTAGATATGGGTATGTCTACTTAATGAAACACAAGTCTGAGACCTTTGAAAAGTTCAAGGAATTTCAGAATGAGGTAGAGAATCAACGTGACCGAAAGATAAAATTCTTACGATCAGATCGTGGAGGAGAATACTTAAGTCACGAATTTGGTACACACTTAAGGAAATGTGGAATCGTTTCACAACTCACGCCGCCTGGAACACCTCAGCGAAATGGTGTGTCCGAACGTCGTAATCGCACCCTATTGGATATGGTGCGGTCTATGATGTCTCTTACCGATTTACCGCTATCATTTTGGGGATACGCTCTAGAGACAGCTACATTCACTTTAAATAGGGCACTGTCTAAATCCGTTGAGACGACACCGTATGAATTATGGTTTGGAAAGAAACCTAAGCTGTCGTTTCTAAAAGTTTGGGGATGCGATGCTTATGTCAAGAAACTTCAACCTGAAAAGCTCGAACCCAAGTCGGAAAAATGCGTATTCATAGGATACCCTAAGGAAACTGTAGGGTATACCTTCTACTTAAGATCCGAAGGCAAGATCTTTGTTGCCAAGAACGGATGCTTTCTGGAAAAAGAGTTTCTCTCGAAAGAAGTAAGTGGGAGGAAAGTAGAACTCGATGAAGTACTACCTCTTGAGCGGGAAAGTGGCGCAGCGCAGGAAACCGTTCCTGTGATGCCCACACCAACTGAAGAGGAAAACAATGATAATGATCAAGGTACTTCGGATCAAGTTACTGCTGAACTTTGTAGGTCCACAAGGACACGTTCCGCACCAGAGTGGTACGGCAACCCTGTCCTGGAAATCATGTTGTTAGACAACAATGAACCTTCGAACTATGAAGAAGCAATGGCGGGCCCGGATTCCAACAAATGGCTTGAAGCCATGAAATCCGAGATAGAATCCATGTATGAAAACAAAGTATGGACTTTGACAGACTTGCCCAATGACCGGCGAGCGATAGAAAACAAATGGATCCTTAAGAAGAAGACGGACGCGGATGGTAATATTACCATCTATAAAGCTCGACTTGTTGCTAAGGGTTATCGACAGGTTCAAGGGATTGACTACGACGAGACATTCTCTCCCGTAGCGAAGCTAAAGTCCGTCCGAATCATGTTAGCAATTGCCGCATACTATGATTATGAGATATGGCAGATGGACGTCAAAACAGCATTCCTTAACGGGCATCTTAAGGAAGAACTGTATATGATGCAGCCGGAAGGTTTTGTCGATCCTCGGAACGCTAACAAAGTATGCAAACTCCAGCGATCCATTTATGGACTGGTGCAAGCATCTCGGAGTTGGAACATTTGCTTTGATGAGATGATCAAAGCGTTTGGGTTTATGCAGACTTATGGAGAAGCCTGCGTTTACAAGAAAGTGAGTGGGAGCTCTATAGCATTTCTCATATTATATGTAGATGACATACTCCTGATGGGAAATAATATAGAATTTCTGGACAGCATTAAGGCCTACTTGAATAAGTGTTTTTCAATGAAGGACCTTGGAGAAGCTGCTTATATATTAGGCATCAAGATCTATAGAGATAGATCGAGACGCCTCATAGGTCTTTCACAAAGCACATACCTTGATAAGATTTTGAAGAGATTCAGAATGGATCAGTCCAAGAAGGGGTTCTTGCCTATGTTACAAGGTATGAGACTAAGCTCAGCTCAGTCACTGACCACGGCAAAAGATAAAGAAGAGATGAGTGTCATCCCCTATGCTTCAGCCATAGGATCTATTATGTATGCCATGCTGTGTACCAGACCCGATGTAAACCTTGCCGTAAGTTTGGTAGCAAGATACCAAAGTAATCCCGGCAAGGAACACTGGACAGCGGTCAAGAATATCCTGAAGTACCTGAAAAGGACAAAGGACATGTTTCTCGTTTATGGAGGAGACGAAGAGCTCGTCGTAAAGGGTTACGTCGACGCTAGCTTCGACTCAGATCTGGATGACTCTAAGTCACAAACCGGATACGTGTATATGTTGAATGGTGGAGCAGTAAGCTGGTGCAGCTGCAAGCAGAGCGTCGTGGCGGGATCTACGTGTGAAGCGGAGTACATGGCAGCCTCGAAGGCAGCACATGAAGCGATTTGGGTGAAGGAGTTCATCACCGACCTAGGAGTCATACCCAATGCGTCGGGGCCGATCAAACTCTTCTGTGACAACATTGGAGCTATTGCCCTCGCCAAGGAGCCCAGGTTTCACAAGAAGACCAGGCACATCAAGCGTCGTTTCAACTCCATCCGTGAAAATGTTCAAGATGGAGACATAGAAATTTGCAAAGTGCACACGGATCTGAATGTCGCAGATCCGCTGACTAAACCTCTCTCGCGTGCAAAACATGATCAACACCAGAACTCTATGGGTGTTCGATTCATCACAATGTAACTAGATTGGTGACTCTAGTGCAAGTGGGAGACTGTTGGAAATATGCCCTAGAGGCAATAATAAAAGTATTATTATATTTCATTGTTCATGATAATTGTCTTTTATTCATGCTATAATTGTATTATCCGGAAATCGTAATACACGTGTGAATACTTAGACCACACTATGTCCCTGGTAAGCCTCTAGTTGACCAGCTCGTTGTGATCAACAGATAGTCATGGTTTCCTGACTATGGACATTGGATGTCGTTGATAACGGGATCACATCATTAGGAGAATGATGTGATGGACAAGACCCAATCCTAAGCATAGCATAAAAGATCGTGTAGTTCGTTTTGCTAGAGCTTTGCAAGTGTCAAGTATCTCTTCCTTCGACCATGAGATCGTGTAACTCCCGGATACCGTAAGAGTGCCTTGGGTGTATCAAACGTCACAACGTAACTGGGTGACTATAAAGGTGCATTACAGGTATCTCCGAAAGTAGCTGTTGGGTTGACACGGATCGAGACTGGGATTTGTCACTCCGTATGACGGAGAGGTATCTCTGGGCCCACTCGGTAACGCATCATCATATTGAGCTCAATGTGACCAAGGTGTTGGACACGGGATCATGCATTACGGTACGAGTAAAGTGACTTGCCGGTAACGAGACTGAACAAGGTATTGGGATACCGACGATCGAGTCTCGGGCAAGTAACGTACCGATTGACAAAGGGAATTGCATACAGGGTTTGATCGAATCCTCGACATAGTGGTTCATCCGATGACAACATCGAGGAGCATGTGGGAGCCATCATGGGTATCCAGATCCCGCTGATGGTTATTGACTGAGAGCGTCTCGATCATGTCTGCATGTCTCCCAAACCCGTAGGGTCTACACACTTAAGGTTCGGTGACGCTAGGGTTATGAAGATATGTATATGCAGAAACCCGAATTTTGTTCGGAGTCCCGGATGAGATCCCGGACGTCACGAGGAGTTCCGGAATGGTCCAGAGGTAAAGAATTATATATAGGAAGTGCTGTTTCGGGCATCGGGACAAGTTTCGGGGTTATCGGTATTGTACCGGGACCACCGGAAGGGTCCCGGGGGTCCACCGGGTGGGGCCACCTGTCCCGGGGGGGCACATGGGCTGTAGGGGGTGCGCCTTGGCCATCATGGGCCAAGGGCACCAGCCCCTATAGGCCCATGCGCCTAGGGTTTCCCCCTAGGAGGAGTCCTAGTGGTGGAAGGCACCCCTAGGTGCCTTGGGGGGGAGGGAAACCTCCCCTAGGCCGCCGCCCCCCTTAGTAGATCTCATCTACTAGGGCCGGCACCCCCCCTGGCACCCCTATATATAGTGGGGGAGAGGAGGGACTTCATACACCAGCCCCTGGCGCCTCCACCTCCCCCCGTTACGTCTCTCCCTCGTAGTCTCGGCGAAGCCCTGCTGCTGTGACGCCCTGCATCCACCACCACGCCGTCGTGCTGCTGGATCTTCATCAACCTCTCCTTCCCCCTTGCTGGATCAAGAAGGAGGAGACGTCTCCCGTCCCGTACGTGTGTTGAACGCGGAGGTGCCGTCCGTTCGGCGCTGGTCATCGGTGATTTGGATCACGTCGAGTACGACTACATCATCACCTTGCAAGCTTCCGCACGCGATCTACAAGTGGTATGTAGATGCAAACTCTCTCCCTAGACTCGTTTCTTAGATGAACTCATAGATGGATCTTGGTGAAACCGTAGGAAAAAATTTTAATTTTCTGCAACGTTCCCCAACAATTCTCAGAGAAGAAACTGCAAGTTTTAGTTTCAGATAAGAAACTCCAAGTTCAGTTTCAGATAAGAAACTACAACTTTCAGAGGCAGAGCATTTATATTAACACAACCTTTTCAAACAGTGTTAACATCATGCTGGAAGTTTTATTCATGGTCGAAACTGGAACTACCAGCCAGTTAACATCATGCTGATCAACATTCATGCATAGCAGATCTTGATATGATGCATAGTCAAAAAGATATGCTATTTTCCAAATGCCCACACAATGTCGAGTGTGCGAAAAACAGAGAAAACGAGGGACGAAGTTTTGGCAAGTGTAGGATGATAACCCACAAGTATAGGGGATCACAACAATTTTCGAGGGTAGAGTATTCAACCCAAATTTATTGATTCGACACAAGGGGAGCCAAAGAATATTCTCAAGTATTAGCAGCTGAGTTGTCAATTGAACCACACCTGGAAACTTAATATCTGCAGCAAAGTGTTTAGTAGCAAAGTAATATGATAGTGGTGGTAACGGTAGCAAAAGGTAATAGTAGTAAAAGTAATGTTTTGGTATTTTGTAGTGATGATAGCAATAGCAACAGAAAAGTAAATAAGCGAAGAACAATATATGGAAAGCTCGTAGGCAATGGATCAGTGATGGAGAATTATGCCGGATGCGGTTCATCATGTAACAGTCATAACCTAGGGTGACACAGAACTAGCTCCAATTCATTGATATAATGTAGGCATGTATTCCGAATATAGTCATACGTGATTATGGAAAAGAACTTGCATGGCATCTTTTGTCCTACCCTCCCGTGGCAGCGGGGTCCTTACGAAAACTAAGGGATATTAAGGCCTCCTTTTAATAGAGAACCGAAACAAAGCATTAACACATAGTGAATACATGAACTCCTCAAACTACGGTCATCACCGGTAAGTATCCCGATTATTGTCACTTCGGGGTTAACATATCATAACACATAATAAGTGACTATAGACTTGCAAGACAGGATCAAGAACACTCATATATTGATGAAAACATAATAGGTTCAAATCTGAAATCATGGCACTCGGGCCCTAGTGACAAGCATTAAGCATAGCAAAGTCATAGCAACATCAATCTCAGAACATAGTGGACACTAGGGATCAAACCCTAACAAAACTAACTCGATTACATGATAGATCCCATCCAACCCATCACTGTCCAGCAAGCCTATGATGGAATTACTCACGCATGGCGGTGAGCATCATGAAATTGGTGATGGAGGATGGTTGATGATGATGATGGCGACGGATTCCCCTCTCCGGAGCCCCGAACGGACTTCAGATCAGCCCTCCTGAGAGGTTTTAGGGCTTGGCAGCGGCTCCGTATTGTAAAACGCGATGATTTCTTCTCTCTGATTTTTTCTCCCCGAAACTCAATATATGGAGTTGGAGTTGGAGTCAGAGAGTCAACAGGGGCCCACGAGGTAGGGGGTGCGCCCCCCACCCTTGTGGAGAGGTGGTGGGCCCCCTGACCTTCATATTTTGCAGGTATTTTTGTTATTTTCTGAAAAGTGGCTCTGTGAAGTTTCAGGTCTCGGAATGACAACACTTTCTCAAAACAATCATAATACTATGGGCACATAAATAACACCATGGTAATTCTGCTGAAAACAACGTCAGTCCAGGTTAGTTCCATTCAAATCATGCAAGTTAGAGTCCAAAACAAGGGCAAAAGTGTTTGGAAAAGTAGATATGTTGGAGATGTATCAACTCCCCCAAGCTTAAACCTTTGCTTGTCCTCAAGCAATTCAGTTGACAAACTAAAAGTAATAAAGAAAAACTTTTACAAACTCTGTTTGCTCTTGTTGTAAATATGTAAAGTCAGCATTCAAGTTTTCAACAAATATTATAACTAGCCACATTCACAATAACGCATAGATCTCAAGTTTACTCATATCAATAGCATAATCAACTAGCGAGCAATAATAATAAATCTCGGATGATAACACTTTCTCAAAACAATCATAATATGATATAACAAGATGGTATCTCGCTAGCCCGTTCTGAGACTGCAAAACATAAATGCAGAGCACCTTTAAAGACCAAGGACTGACTATACATTGTAATTCATGGTAAAAGAGATCCAGTCAAGTCATACTCAATGTAAACTAACAGTAATGAATGCAAATGACAGTGGTGCTCTCCAATTGGTGCTTTTTAATAAGAGGATGATGACTCAGCATAAAAGTAAATAGATAGGCCCTTCGCAGAGGGAAGCAGAGATTTGTAGAGGTGCCAGAGCTCAGTTTTGAAATAGAGGTGAATAATATTTTGAGCGGTATACTTTCATTGTCAACATAACAACCAAGAGATGGCAACATCTTCCATGCTACACACATTATAGGCGGTTCCCAAACAGAATGGTAAAGTTTATACTCCCCCTTCCACCAACAAGCATCAATCCATGGCTTGCTCGAAACAACGAGTGCCTCCAGCTAACAAGAGTCCCAGGGGGAGTTTTGTTTGCAATTATCTTGATTTAGTTTGAATAAAGCATGGGACTGGGCATCCCGGTGACCAGCCATTTATCTCGTGAGTGAGGAGCGGAGTCCACTCCTCTTGAGAATAACCCGCCTAACATGGAAGATACGGACAACCCTAGTTGATACATGAGCTATTAGAGCATAGAAAACAAGATATTTATTTGAAGGTTTAGAGTTTGGCACATACAAATTTACTTGGAACGACAGGTAGATACCGTATATAGGTAGGTATAGTGGACTCATGTGGAATAACTTTGGGGTTTAAGGGATTTGGATGCACAAGAAGAATTCCCGCTTAGTACAGGTGAAGGCTAGCAAAAGACTGGGAAGCGACCAGCTAGAGAGCGACAACAGTCATGAACATGCATTAAAATTAATCAACACCGAATGCAAGCATGAGTAGGATATAATCCACCATGAACATAAATATCGTGAAGGCTATGTTGATTTTGTTTCAACTACCTGCGTGAACATGTGCCATGTCAAGTCACTTAAATCATTCTGAGGAGGATACCACCCTATCATACCACATCATAACCATTTTAATAGCATGTTGGCACACAAGGTAAACCATTATAACTCATAGCTAATCAAGCATGGCACAAGAAACTATGATCTCTAGTTGTCATTGCAAACATGTTTATTCATAATAGGCTGAATCAGGAATGATGGACTAATCATATTTACAAAAACAAAAGAGGCCAAGTTCATACCAGCTTTCCTCATCTCAATAAGTTCATCAGATAATCATCATTATTGCCTTTCACTTGCACGACCGAACGATGTGAATAATAATAATAGTGCACGTGCATTGGACTAAGCTGGAATCTGCAATCATTCAATAAACAGGAGAAGACAAGGCAATATGGGCTCTTTTGTCAGATCAACAATAATGCATATAAGAGCCACTTCAAAAATTTAATTATGGTCTTCTCCTATCGACCCCCAAAGAAAAGAAATAAAACTATTTACACGAGAACGATCCCAACAAGCAAAAGAAGAACATGAAATCTTTTTGGGTTTTCTTTTTAACTACTACTACAAGCATGGAAATTAAACTGATTAAAAGTTACAACTAATTTTTTTTGGTTTTGCTTAAGGTTTATTAAACACACAAGAAGAAAGCATAAAAAGGAAAATAAACTAGCATGGATGATACAATGAAAAAGTACGAGCACCGACATCTAGCAATGAGTGTGTGAACATAAATGTAATGTTGGTGGGAAATATGTACTCCCCCAAGCTTAGGCTTTTGACCTATGTTGGTCTATGGCCACGGCTGGCCTGGCGGATATCCATAATAATAGTTGGGGTCATACTGAGAAGAAGAAGAGGAAGACTCCGATTGCCACTGGCTGACAATCATCTTCGGATCCCACTGATAATTAGACTATCATGAAGGATCAATTTGTGGTTCCGGCTCTGGCTCCTCAGCTGGTGCAGGGTTCTGGTAGGCGTGAATAGCCTTCAACAGAACAAGGTACGTGCCTACAGATAAATCAAACAAAGAAGGAGCAGGCAGGGTAATAGTCTCAGGATGGTGTTTATTAAAGAACAATTGATATTTAAGCTCTCCTTCCCTATTCTTAACAATAAAATCATGTGCCACCATACTTTTATAATCTAGATAAACACGAGGCAACACTTTTTCTTCCTTCTCATAATGCCTAATAGGTATGTTAAAATGTGCAGCTAGGCGTGAAGCATAGATGCCTCCAAAGATGGGGCCCTTTGTACGGTTCAGACTTAACCATTTGGCAATAATGCCGCCCATACTAACAGAGTTATAACCGTATAAACCATGGAGCAAAATAATAATATCAGGGATACTAAGGTTTCCACAGTTTCCGCGACCAATTAAACAACGACTAGCAAATAATGCAAAGTAACATAAAACAGGAAAATGTATGCTAGTGATTCGTGCATCGAAAACCTTCCTTGTTTCCCCTACAGTGATAGTATCAATGAACCCCTCCACATCATCATGATGTGGTTCTTCTGTCTTGCCCTCAAAAGGGATTAAACAAACCCGACAAAAATCATAAAGCGACATCTCCTTATGCTCATCATATAAATGAAACTCCACCGTAGGTGGTGAGCTCCTAGAATGGAAATGAAAATTTTGCACAAAGGTATTTGTGAGTAAGAGATACTGATCGCATTGGTCGTGGAGGAAAGCGGTGATGCCTGCATTTTTAGCCAATTCATGAAAATCTTCATAAATCCCGGCTACTCTCAAGAAATCATCAGAAGGCCACACGCCCGAATCTCCGTGGTGCGAGGCAGATTATACTTAGGGTTTGGTGCCTTTTCTTTCGAGGTTTGGCTTGATGAGCCCCTCAAAAGTCTCCTCATCATTTTCTGAAAAATTCTGAAATTTTTAGTAACTTCAAAATAAAAGTAAACCAAACTCAATAATATTGATAGAAACTACTCCTACAAGTGCCTAGAGCCTATATCATGCATCAAAACTACTTGGAACCATATAAATTTGACATGCAAGCTCAAGAACAGGGTCACCTAAGAAACAAAAATTTGCAATGAATAAAGCACTAGAACAAAAACTAATTGGACCAATGGAGGAGTCACATACCAAGGAACAATCTCCCCAAGCAGTTTTGTGAGAGGTGCTTTGAGCAAGGAGATCGAAAATGGCAGCAAAGTGAGCTAGAACTCGTGCTTGAGCTGGATATTCATGTTTGTGGGAGAAAGATGAAGTGTGTGGGTGCAGGAATAAGTGGAGGAGGACCACCGTGGGCCCACGAGGTAGGGGGCGCATCCTCCACCCTCGTGGGCAGGTGGTTGACCCCCCTGCTATGTTCTTAGTGACAAATATTCTCAAATATTTTGGAAAAAATCATATTCAAATTTCAGGGCATTTGGAGAACTTTTATTTTCGAGGTATTTTTATATTGCATGGATAATCAGATAACAGACAGAAAAATATTTGTTTTTATTTTATTTAATATAAATAACAAAAAGTAAAAGGAGGGTACAGAAGGTTGTGCCTTCTAGTTTCATCCATCTCATGATCATCAAAATGAATCCACTAACAAGGTTGATCAAGTCTTGTTAACGAACTCATTCCAAATAACATGGAACCGGAGAAATTTGGAATAACACTACGTTACCTCAACGGGGATATGCACATCCCCAATAATAAGAATATCATATTTCTTCTTGACAGTAGGAAGAGGAAATTCAAAACCACCAAATATAATCGATGGAATTTTTCCAATAGAGTTGATAGTATGAACTTGAGGTTGTTTCCTCGGAAAGTGTACCGTATGCTCATTACCATTAACATGAAAAGTGACATTGCCTTTAGTGCAATCAATAACAGCCCCTACAGTATTCAAAAAGGGTCTTCAAAGAATAATAGACATACTATCGTCCTCGGGAATATCAAGAATAACAAAGTCCGTAAAAATAGTAACGTTTGCAACTACAGCAGGCACATCCTCACAAATACCGACAGGTATAGCAGTTGATTTATCAACCATTTGCAAAGATATTTCAGTAGGTGTCAACTTATTCAAATCAAGTTTACGATATAAAGAGAGAGGCATAACACTAACACCGGCTCCAAGATCACATAAAGCAGTTTTAACATAGTTTCTTTTAATGGAGCATGGTATAGTGGGTACTCCTGGATCTCCAAGTTTCTTTGGTATTCCACCCTTAAAAGTATAATTAGCAAGCATGGTGGAAATTTCATCTTCCTTTATCTTTCTTTTATTTGTAATAATATCTTTCATGTACTTAGCATAAGGATTGTTTTGAGTATATCAGTTAATCACATATGCAAAAAGATAGGTCTAATCATTTCAGCAAAGTGCTCAAAATCCTCATCATCCTTTTTCTTGGATGGTTTGGGAGGAAAAGGCATGGGTTTCTGAACCCAAGGTTCTCTTTCTTTACCATATTTCCTAGCAACAAAGTCTTTCTTATCATAACGTTGATTCTTTGATTGTGGGTTATCAAGATCAACAGCAGGTTCAATTTCTATGTCATTATCATTACTAGGTTGAGCATCATCATGAACATTATTATTAATATTGTCACTAGTTTTAGGTTCATTACCAGATTGAGTTTCAGCATCAGAAATAGAAATATCATTTGGATTCTCAGGTGTTTCAACAATAGGATCACTAGAAGCATGCAAAGTCCTATCATTTTTATTTTTCTTCTTTTTAGAAGAACTAGGTACATCTATGTTATTTCTTTGAGAATCTTGCTCAATTCTCTTAGGGTGGCCTTCAGGATACAAAGGTTCCTGAGTCATTCTACCAGTTCTAGTAGCCACTCTAACAACATTATCATTATCTTTACTATTCAATTCATTGAGCAAATCATTTTGAGCTTTAAGTACTTGTTCTACTTGAGTGGTAACCATAGAAGCATGTTTACTAATAAGTTTAAGTTCACCTTTAACATTAGCCATATAATCACCCAAGTGTTCAAGCATATTTGAATTGTATTTCAATTGTCTACCAAAATAAGCATTAAAATCTTCTTGCTTAACCATAAATTTATCAAACTCATCTAAGCACGGGCTAGCAAATTTAGTAAATGGGATTTCAACTTTATCATATCTATAGAGAGAATTTACCTTTACTACCTGTGTCGGGTTATCAAGACCATGAGTTTCTTCAATAGGTAAAGGATTAAGATTATATGTTTCTTCAACAGGCGGTAAATTAAGACCATGTATTTCTTCAATAGGAGGTACATTCTTAACATCTTCAGCTTTAATACCTTTTTCTTTCATAGATTTCTTTGCCTCTTGCATATCTTCAGGACTGAGAAATAGAATACCCCTCTTCTTCGGAGTTGGTTTAGGAATAGGCTCAGGAATTGGCTCCGGAGGTGTCCAATTATTTTCATTTGTCAACATATTATTCAATAGAATTTTAGCTTCATCTGGTGTTCTTTCCCTGAAAACAAAACCAGCACAACTATCCAGGTAATCTCTGGAGGCATCGGTTAGTCCATTATAAAAGATATCAAGTATTTCATTTTTCTTAAGAGGATGATCAGGCAAAGCATTAAGTAATTGGAGAAGCCTCCCCCAAGCTTGTGGGAGACTCTCTTCTTCAATTTGCACAAAATTATATATATTCCTTAAAGTAGCTTGTTTCTTATGAGCAGGGAAATATTTAGCAGAGAAGTAATAAATCATATCCTGGGGACTACGCACACAACCAGGATCAAGAGAATTAAACCATATCTTAGCATCACCCTTTAATGAGAACGGAAATATTTTAAGGATGTAAAAGTAACGAGTTCTCTCATCTTTAGTGAACAGGGTGGCTATATCATTCAATTTAGTAAGATGTGCCACAACAGTTTCAGATTCATAACCATGAAAAGGATCAGATTCAACCAAAGTAATTATATCAGGATCAACATAGAATTCATAATCCTTATCAGTAACAAAGATAGGTGAAGTAGCAAAAGCAGGGTCAGGTTTCATTCTAGCATTTAGAGATTGCTTACTCCATTTAGCTAATAGCCTTTTGAGTTCATTTCTATTTTTGCAAGCTAAAATAGCTAAAGAAGCTTCTTGATCAAAAACATAACCCTTAGGAATAACAAGTGATTCTTCATCATCACTTTCATCAGTATCATCAGATTCAATATTTTCAATTTCTCTAGCCCTAGCAAGTTGTTCATCAAGAAAGTCACTAAGTGGCACAGTAGTATCAGGCATAGAGGTAGTTTCATCATAACTATCATGCATAGCAGAAGTGGCATCATCAATAACATGCGACATATCAGAACGAATAGCAGAAGCAGGTGTAGGTGTCGCAAACTTACTCATAACAGAAGGTGAATCAACTGCAGAGCTAGATGGCAGTTCCTTACCTCCCCTCGTAGTTGAGGGATAGATCTTGGCTTTTGGATCTCTCACGTTCTTCATAATGATAAGCAGATATATATCCCAAGTGACTCAAAGAATAGAGCTATGCTCCCCGACAATGGTGCTAGAAAATAGTCTTGATAACCCACAAGTATAGGGGATCGCAACAGTTTTCGAGGGTAGAGTATTCAACCCAAATTTATTGATTCGATACAAGGGGAGCCAAAGAATATTCTCAAGTATTAGTAGCTGAGCTGTCAATTCAACCACACCTGGAAACTTAGTATCTGCAGCAAAGTGTTTAGTAGCAAAGTAATATGATAGTGGTGGTAACGGTAGCCAAAGGTAACAATAGTAAAAGTAATGTTTTGGTATTTTGTAGTGATGATAGCAATAGCAACGGAAAAGTAAATAAGCGAAGAACAATATATGGAAAGCTCGTAGGCAATGGATCAGTGATGGAGAATTATGCCGGATGCGGTTCATCATGTTACAGTCATAACCTAGGGTGACACAGAACTAGCTCCAGTTCATTGATATAATGTAGGCATGTATTCCGAATATAGTCATACGTGATTATGGAAAAGAACTTGCATGACATCTTTTGTCCTACCCTCCCGTGGCAGCGGGGTTCTTACGGAAACTAAGGGATATTAAGGCCTCCTTTTAATAGAGAATCGGAACAAAGCATTAACACATAGTTAATACATGAACTCCTCAAACTACGATCATCACCGGCAAGTATCCCGATTATTGTCACTTCGGGGTTAACGGATCATAACACATAATAGGTGACTATAGACTTGCAAGATAGGATCAAGAACACTCATATATTGATGAAAACATAATAGGTTCAGATCTAAAATCATGGCACTCGGGCCCTAGTGACAAGCATTAAGCATAGCAAAGTCATAGCAACATCAATCCCAGAACATAGTGGACACTAGGGATCAAACCCTAACAAAACTAACTCGATTACATGATAGATCCCATCCAACCCATCACCGTCCAGCAAGCCTACGATGGAATTACTCACGCACGGCGGTGATCATCATGAAATTGGTGATGGAGGATGGTTGATGATGACGATGGCGATGGATTCCCCTCTCCGGAGCCCCGAACGGACTTCAGATCAGCCCTCCTGAGAGGTTTTAGGGTTTGGCAGCGGCTTCGTATTGTAAAACGCGATGATTTCTTCTCTCTGATTATTTTCTCCCCGAAACTCAATATATGGAGTTGGAGTCGGAGAGTCAACAGGGGGCCCACGAGGTAGGGGGCATGCCCTAGGGGGGCAGGCGCGGCCCCCACCCTCGTGGAGAGGTGGTGGCCCCCCTGGCCTTCATCCTTTGCAGGTATTTATCTTATTTTCTGAAAAGTGGCTCCGTGAAGTTTCAGGTCATACCGAGAACGTTTGCTCCTGCACATAAATAACACCATGGTAATTCTGCTGAAAACAGTGTCAGTCCGGGTTAGTTCCATTCAAATCATGCAAGTTAGAGTCCAAAACAAGGGCAAAAGTGTTTGGAAAAGTAGATACGTTGGAGATGTATCATAGGACGTGGTGTGCGTAGATGACAATTGGGACCCACATGTCAATAAAGGAAGAGGCAAAATTTTTGGAGATATTTTCTCTGCACAGGTGGAATCGAACCCGGCCGGAACAGCTGTCGGGTAGTGTCACTCGGACACTGGGCTACTTCAGTTGTTTCGTTACTAATAAGGCACTTCCTCAGGTTGTCGGATCTCCTCCTGCGCCTTTGTGCGCTCGCCGCGACGCTGCTGTCTGCAATTGTGAACATGCTGAACAAACGAGAGGAATCTAGAGAGGATTGTACATGGAGAGGCAGACAGTCGGGACCCACCAGGTCTATGGCCGTACACAAGCAAGTGCCTCATCGAAAAAAATACTTCCTCCTAATGCTATACTGACATTGGGCCCACGGGTTTGTCAAAATAGTTACATTTTTAGGTGCTTCAACCTAGTTACTATAGGAGATAAATTCACAACGAAGCCGGGGAGCTGACAGGTATCATCTATTATCACTGGGGCAGCAAGTATCAGCTGGGTTTTGGGATGCCCCGTCTAGGCTTTCTTTTTTAACATGCGCAGCCCACGACCTCGGATGGGAGGTCCATAAGGCTGTTTGTATTTTCTTGAGGGCCGTCATGTATCGACCGGGCTATGGACCTCCCATACGAGGTTTTACTTTTCTTGAAACATCGGCAGCCCAATTTATGTATTTTTTTGAAGAAAACGCAGAGGTCGGTTCTATTTTTCTATATAAGAATATGAACGCCTGGTCCAAGTTATGTTTCCCTTCTAACTATATTATATATATTTAAATTATTTTATATGTTATTATATATTATTGTTATTGTCATCATATATTTAACAGATACTTACATATGTAAGAAAACAATATCCCACATCTTGTTAACTTATAAAAATAATTTCTTAACAATAAAATCCTGGATTTTTTTTGGCAACGAAAATCCTGGTGATTGTGTACAAAAGCTTGGTAAGATTTAAGGACCAATGTAATAATAAATAACTTATTATATATATATAACAAAATGCTCAGCCCCTGTTTATTTTTTGATAACATTGCTGCGCCCACCCCAACATTATAATTAGAATCAGCCCAGCAAAATCATGTATTTTGAGAAAGTGCA
Source organism: Triticum dicoccoides (assembly GCF_002162155.2). NCBI lineage: Eukaryota > Viridiplantae > Streptophyta > Magnoliopsida > Poales > Poaceae > Triticum > Triticum dicoccoides. Next base: position 436,361,101 of record NC_041390.1, read on the forward strand.
AATGGCCTGTAATATTTTAGGAAAAGCATAAATGGGCCGCATGGACGCTAAATTATTTGTTCACCCAGCCCAGCTAATGGACTGTAATTCAAAAAAAAAAGATAAAATGGACTGTAAATTCTACCCCGCAAAAAAGACTGTAAATTCTAGAAAAATGGGTTGAATACGTGCCACATTTTTGGAGGCTGAAATGTGGGCCAATAGGCCGAAGCCAATGCAAGTCGTTGTCAACTTACTCAAGAAATGATTCTGACATCGTTAGCCATTGGATTTACATCCAACGACCAGCATCCATCTTCAATCTCTCGTCTTCTTCCTCCAGCGCTGCCGGGACCACCTGCTCCCGCCTCCTGCTGCTAGCAGCTCTGCTTAGCACGCTTCACTGTGAAGTGCTACTCACTACAAAAAAAAAGACACATCCGTGACATTTTGGGCCGAACGAGATTTTTTTCTGTCATACATATGACACTTCTATGACGATAATTGTGACAAAACCCGGTATCATCATAGATGTGGTGGGATCCTACTTCTATGACAAAAAATCATGACAGAAAATGGGCTTTTCGTCCTGGGCGGGCCGGAGACGCAGCTGCATGACATTCTTTGGGCCGTCCATAACGGAAAAAACCATGGTAGAAGCGAGGGCGAGGAAAATTTCGGGGAGTTCTCGGTTACGGTGGGAGGTCGGGGGCCGAGCGATGCGCGTTTCTCTCGTACGCGTACGCGCGTGTGTGCGAGGCGTTGGCTCTAACTGAACCCGAGCGAGGTGTTGGGCTCTAAGTGAACCCGAGCGATTGCACTGCAGCCTACGTGTTACTAAATCCGAGCGATCGATCGATGGCTGTTAACTGAACCTGATCGAGCGATTTCTTCGCTACTGCTGCTAATTGAAGCCGATCGATGCTGCCTCTGGGATGAACAGT
>NC_041390.1:436362478-436423612 GCF_002162155.2 Triticum dicoccoides
CGACCGTAGGAGGTCCGTTTTGTTCGTTTTGCGGTACGCCACACCCCTCCCGATCAACAGGACCCCCGTTTCGACCATAGGAGGTCCGTTTCGTCCGTTTTGTGGTACGCCAGATCCCTCCCGATAACAGGACCCCCGTTTCGACCGTATGAGGTCTGTTTCCTCCGTTTTGCGGTATGCCAGACCCCTCCCAATCAACATGACCCCATCCAGGCCTCATTTCCATCGCCTGTTCCGTCCAAGCCCTCCCGATGAACACGACCACGCATTCCGTTCCGACCCAGCCGGTTGGCTCCCACGCGTTCCGTTGCCTCCCGATGAACACGACGCATCCCGTTGCCTCCCCATGAACACGACACATTCCATTGCCTCCCCATGAACACGACGACGACGTTGTTTCTCCGTTCCGACCAAGCCATGTCAACGAGCCCTCGCCGTATGTATGCGCGAGTAGGCATTCGAGACCCCGCCCGTATGTACACATACGTGGCCGTATTTTCTTTCTTGCACCCTGGCCGTTGTACGTACGTGTACATGCTACGTGCGCTCCTCTACTACAACACATGCGCGCCTCTACATCCACCAGTATATATGTACGTACACGTTCGCGACCAGAATGACAACACTTCGTACGCTTCGACCAGGTGGGTCCCGACTGTTAGGCACTTCCTTGCATGCAAAGATGTAGCTGGTGGGTCCCAGCAGTCAGGGGTGGGGCGAATCGTTTTGTTTTTTTGCCCGGACCCACTTCCTTGCGTGCGAAGGTGTAGTTGGTGGGTCCCAGCAGTCAGGGGGAAACATTTTTTCGCAAAATACGGTGGCCCGTCCGGTGGGTCCCCGCTGTCAGGTGGAGGAATAATTATTTTGCGCGTAATAAGGAGGCACTTCCTTGCTACGGCCGTGGACCTAGCTATCAGCGTCTCCACGCACAGTACTCTTCCGATGGAAGTCGGTCGTTGGCCACATTGACCATGCCGCGCTGAGAGCACCACGGTGGTGGACGACGGCGAGGCCTAGGAAGGGGACGATACAGAGGCAGGGAAGACTCGGTAGTTGTTTCCCATGCGGAGGGGAGTACGACTGTACGAGGGTTTACTGGTTCGTCTCCCGTCGCCGGAGAATAACAGCAGGTGTGGGTGAGTAGAGGGATGGCTAGGCCAGCGATGGGAGTACGGTGGGGTGGTGAGGCCTGCGCGGCAGCACAGCCGGCCACGGGGAGGAGGGAGCAGGCAGTCCCACCGGCGCTTGTTTGAGAGGCTGGAGCAGGAAGAGCAGAGATTGAAGAAGCACGACGGCCGTTGGATGGACATCCAACAGTCAGTGCTTGTGCGTCAACTTTTTTTTTAGGAAAGCCTCAAATCTGTGGAAAACAACATACAACCCATCTGCCATTATTTCTAATAATTTACAACCCATTTGCTAATTCTTAAGGTTTTTTTGGAGCCCATATTCTTTTTGTTAGCATTACAACCCATATTGTGGCCACGGTTAAAAAATTATACGAAATTTTGCATATTTCGGTGCAGTCCGAACTGTTTTTAATCCCGAAATTTCGATTCACATTCAAACTGATTTTAAAAATAAATGTATATCAATATAAAATCCAACAAATTCTCCACGCATAAAAATTAATGTAATTTAAAATCTTGAAATGAAAAAAAGATATTTGAAACTAATTGCCGGTTTGATGTGTTTTAAAAATGTACAACCCATTTCTTATTACTGATGGGCCATTTTCTCGGCCAGCAGAATGAAAGCTCTCCTCGTCTTGAAAGATTTGCAGCCCAACAGGCCTGACAAAGCGACTTACTTGGCAAATCACAAAAAACTGGGCTGTGGCCGTGGACCCAGCTGTCAGCCTCTCCACGTACAGTACTGTTCCGATGGAAGTCGTTCCTTGACCAAGTTGACCACGCCGCGCGGAGAGCACCATGGCGGTGGACGACGGTGAGGCCTAGGAAGGGGACGACGCAGAGCCGGGAAGACGCGGCAGTGGAAGCCCATGCGGAGAGGAGTACGAGGGTTCACTAGTTCGGCTGCGGTGTGAGGCTGCTGTCGCCACAGGGCCTGGCCAGCAGTGGGAATAGTAGGGGGTGGTGAGGCCTCTACGGCAGCACAGCCGGCCACGGAAGGCAGGAGCATGCGGCACGACTGGCGCTGCTTTGGGCGGTTGGAGCAAGAAGACCAGAGGTTGAAGAAGCACTATGGCCGTTGGATGGACATCGTACAGTCACTAGAGCTAGAATAGTTCATATTGACTAAGTTGACAAAGCCCTTCGTCCCCGTCAACTTAGTAGGCCCACAAGTCAGCCTCCGACCAAGGTGGGTCCTAGCTAGCCAGGGGAGTATTCATTTTTTTTGTGCGTAATAAGGAGGCACTTCCGATGGGTCTGAGCTGACAGCGGCGGGAACATTTTTTTCGCGAAATACGGTGGCCTGTCCGGTGGGTCCCAGCAGTCAGGGGGAAACGATTTTTTCGCAAAATACTGGTGGCCCATCCGGTGGGTCCCCGCTGTCAGGTGGAGGAATAATTATTTTCCGCGTAATAAGGAGGCACTTCCTTGCGGCTGCCATGGACCCAGCTGTCAGCCTCTCCATGTACAGTACTCTTCCGATGGAAGTCGGTCGTTGACCACATTGACCATGCCACGCCGAGAGCCCCACGGTGGTGGACGACGGCGAGGCCTAGGAAGGGGACGGCGCGGAGCCGGGGAAGATGCTGCAGTGGATGCCCACGCGGAGTGGAGTACGAGCGTTCACTGGTTCGGCTGCGGTGTGAGGCTGCCGTCGCCGTAGAATAACAGGGGGTGTGGGTGAGTGGAGGGATGGCTTGGCTAGCGGTGGGAGTAGTATGGGGCGGTGAGGCCTCCGCGGCAACACAGCCGGCCACGGGAGGCAGGAGCAGGCAGCACGACCGGCGCTGCTTTGGGCGGCTGGACCAAGAAGACTAGAGGTTGAAGAAGCACTACGGCTGTTGGATGGACATCATACGGTCACTGAAGCTAGAATCATTTATATTGACTAAGTTGACAAAGCCCTTGGTACGCTCCAACTTAGTAGGCCCATAGGTCAGCCTCCAAAACGCCGCACCCCAGATGTCAGGGGGAGGAATCATTTTTTGGGCGGCCGAAGCTAAGAATATCCGAGATTGAAGAAGAAGCACGACATCCGTTGGATAGACATCCAACGGCCACTGCTGCTAGAACCGTGTGTTGACTATAATAAGTTGACAAAGCCTTGCATACGCGTCAACTTATTTCTTTGGGACGCGTCACTTAGTAGGCCCACAAGTGTGTGGCAGAGAACTTATAACCCATTTGCGTTTTGTAAGAATGTACAGCCCATTTTTGAATTCTAATGGAATTTACAACAGCCCATTTACAGTTTGTTAAAAGTATAGCCCATTTTCTAGCTAGGACAACGATTAATAATTTCAACCAACCATTGAAGACAGAATTCAATAAAATTTCCCACATTTTGATGGGATACAAAATATTTTTATCCCGAAATTTCTAGTCAGATTAAATATAAATTTGTATTACGTAAAAATCCAACGAAACATTGCGCGCGCAACAATGAAAATTTAAGATTTTCAAAATCCATAAATAATATTTTATAAACTAATTTCATGTTTGGTGCATTTTTTATAGTTGCTGCCCAGTTTTTATAATTACATCTCATTTATTATTTTTTAAAGCCCATTTTCCTGTGAAGCCTAATGCATCCCTCCTAGGAAAGATTTGCAGCCTAGCGGGGCGGAGAATAACAAGTTGACCTTGCTTGGGTATTCCTCTAAAAGACGTATAGCTGGGCTAGCCATTTTCATCTTGAAAAAATTAGTATCTGGGCTGGATATCTGGCCTGGGCTAGACGGGCCACAACCCGCCCAGTTAATACCCTGCTCTCCTCTGAACAACAACGAAATCATCGCCAAGAAAAACTCTACAATGCTCACGCTCAAAAACACAAATACTGCTCGAGCTGCTTGGTCCCAGCTGTCGGCCGCACCTTGTGCAATTCTCTCGTTTATATTGACTACATAGGTTGACAATGGTGTGGGACCGTGATGTCAGGAAACCAGGAGAAAGCAAAAAAATATAGTTGTACATAATAAGGAGGCACTTGCGTATGTACGGCTATGGCCCTAGTGGGTCCCTAGTGTCATCTAGTCAAAATAAAGTCATCTCCTGAATCCTCATGTTCGTTGACGATGTTAACAATGCTCGGCGCCACGGCGAGTGCAAAAACTCGAAGGACAACGGAGAGGGCCTCGCGGGCCCTGTGGATGGTCTGATACAGCGCCCGTTGCTCATTCAGGAAGCCAGGATCATCGGACACCTATGAGCACCTTCGAGAAACTGAGACGGCATGAAACGGTAAGGCCGCGCTTGGGAGCTCTGGTTTATTTCAAACCTGTATTAACATACAAGTGTAATTTACTCATCACCAGAAACAATGCATAAAATATAGGCGTAATGAAACCGAGGGCCCGAGGTCTGTAAGTAAAACCGGCGGGTTACGCGTGTAATTTGAGAGACCAGTGTATATTTTACGAGCACTGCTATATGGACGACATTACCAGACGATACATGCACGATGTGCGTATCATGCCATCCATGGGCAAGGCTGAAACAGCAGCTAACGGTTGGATTAGCAATCGTCCTAGTGTCGTTCAGCGTTTTTATCGTGTGTGAAGTACTTCGGATCTTTTACTAGTCGAAATCGACCAACCAAGCGCCTTCGCCCGAGACCATCTGCTTTAATTTACAAGCGTCGGTTTTAAAAGCGGTTTTGGTTGGAAAACGAGGATCCAATCATGGCCTAATATCATGAGTTGGTCGGAAGATCATATGGTTTCACGTCTAACCTACCCGACTTGTCGTATAGGCTATGAATGAAACATCAGACGATGAACTTCTTAAGCACAGAAACAACAGAAGAGGATGATCTTCTTAACAAGCAAATCACTGGCATTAGATCGACATGCAAAACAATACGAAGCATTATTCTCAGGAGGCACAGTGAACAGCTCGTGATGCCACATGCCACAACATTCCAAGCTCAACTTTGCAATCAAACACAAGGCCTGGCATTACATAAACAATATTCAGAACAAACTCTTAACACAGGAATATCTCAGCAGAGTAACTATTTAATTCTAAACTGAACACAGGAATAGTAAAAAACACTCGACGCTGCTCACAGCAAGGGCGTCCCACTCAAAAATATCAAATGCATGTCTTCTGGCTAACATCAATGAGCAAATTTTGGCAAGGTTTTCCAATTCCAATGTATTAAACTAACGTCTTCTTGCTAACATCAATGATTAAACTTTGACAAGCTTTTCCCATTCAAAATATGTAATGCCTATGATCGCCCTGTCGTAGCTTCTTGTACTTGTTTGGGCACTTTTTGCCCAGGGCACTCCACGTGTTGTTAATTTGCCAATGGTCTCTACAGACTAGTCATGTCACCAGTGTCTAATAATACTCTGTAAAGCTTCTCGGTCATTACTTCTGTAATGTAGCGCAAACAGTGACTGCTTCTTTATGCAAAGTGGAACGACCAACTGGACCCAGTAATGCAGTAGTTTGCCTTGGACACATTGGCTCCTTTTGTGCAGTTCAACTAAAATCGAAGTCGGAATAAAACCGAGCTTTAATTTTGATATCCCTGTAAGCAAAAATAGGTATAAGGGAAACAATTACTGAGAAATAACGGTTGATGACTTGTACTCCCAGAAGAAAAGTATCTACTGATCTACTTTATCTTAATGGGAAACAAAGCAGGAGAGTAGCAATTCTCCATCAGTGTGATTCATTCATATTGACTGAGACATTATCTTAACAATGCCTTGTTTCAACATGTATAAAGAACGACAAAGCAGAAAAGTACCATTCCTAAAACAATGCAACTGATTCATTTTAACAGAGACATTATCTTAACAATACCTTGGTTAAACATGTAGAAAGAACTACAAAGTAGGATAGTACCATTCCTAACAAGTGTTACAGTTTTGAACTAAGATTCAGTAGTTAATTAATTCTGAGAGTGGCATTGCTTAATTTTACCAGTGACATTAGATTAACGAAAAGCATAAACAGTTCCAGGGGAGAGTGGGTGCAACAACAATATGTGCTTCCGCCTACTTATAAAGGGGGTGATGCAGAGTTTGTTGTAACAAAGCAACAAGAATCATGTCTGGGTTGGTCCCATTTTTGTTCACTACTTAATGGGAAAAGACAGCAATACAATAGCTTCAATTCAACATTTATTTAAAACAATACCAATACAAGTAGCACAACATCTCAAAGCACACTGCACAATCATGTGGATGAAGGCCTATACTGACCTTTCATGAGACGGACAAGATAAAATACGAATCTGCCAACACGAATAGGAAATCCAATCTCGTTTTGTGCAGTTGCACTGAAATCAAGCAAAGTGTTTAACGTAGCGAAGCATAATGTCGCAATAGCAACAAGTTGAATCGATACAAATACTGGAAACAAATCTCGATCTCCTTTTGTGCAGTTCCACCAAAACTAAGCAAAGTCACCGGTGTGACATTCAAGTTGAACTGCACAAAACACTCTTAAAACATAAGTGTTTTGAGTAGCAAAGCAAAATGTCACAATAGCAACAAGTTGAATCGATACCCCTGTTTTAACATAGGCAAAAAAGGAAAAAATTACTTGCCGATAAAGGAGGATGAAACAAACGGTGACAGAAAGAAGCATCTAACTTATCTTGGATGGAAAACAAAGTAGGACAGTAGCATTTCTAAAACGGTCCCATTGATTCATATTAACAAAGACATTTTCTTGAAACAATATTCGTTAAAAATGTAATTTACTTTTAACAGTGGCATTGCTTCAATTTTCCGGCGGCATTCTTAGATTAACAACAGCAAAATAGCTGTATGGGAGATGCCGGCACCATGTGCGTCCACACGTATAAAATGGGTGATGCAGAGTATGTAGCCAAGCAGCATATATGTGCTGGTCCCATATTTGTTCTCTTTGAACCTTCTTCCTGTGTGAGGGTAGCAAATCTAGTCCTGCACAAACTACCCGACCCCCCAGTTTCTTTCCCTTTTCAACAAAGAGATCGGTTCCTTACAGATGTGTGTACTAGGTTACCCCCCCTTTTTCCCTTTTCGACCTACAAAGCGGCTGGATAGCCAGTCTATACTACTTTCCGCCCCTCCTTTCCTCATTGAACCACGTCCAAGATTCTTGGTCCAGCCCACCGCACCATTCTTTCCTCTTTGAACCAAGACCTAGATTCTACTACAGATCGAAAAAGATCCACATGCAGCTAGAGCAACGACGGTTTCAAAGAAACTTATACCTTAGGGTCGTCGGGATGTGGCAAGGCGTGCGGCGGGAGGCTGGATCTGCCCACACTACGTACGGCAGCGAGGAAGAAGGGGTCGGTGGCCCTCCCGCACAGGCACTGGGTGAAAGAGAACAACGCAACCGACAGTGGATTGCCTCCCTCGCCGAAGGCAATAGAGTGAACGTTGGACCTCCTCCCCTTCCCGGTGCGACGGGATACGGACGCCTCCTTCACTAGCTGTGAGGGGGGAGAGAGACAAGAGGCCAACACAGTCTTGTTTAGATCTGGTGAAGAGAGGGTGAGAGACTGTGAATATAGCAAACCCTAGCAAATGAACGCTGAGCCTCCAGCGTGTAACATATATGTAGTGCGACGAGCTTGTGGAGACTGCAAACCCTAAGTTGATGTCCACTCTGTTTGTGGTCTATTTTTTTCCTAGTTTTTTTTGTTTCTTGTTGCTACATTATGTACTTGTGGGAGCTTAGATGTGATATCCTTAAATAACATCTAGATGTGAATTAGACAAACTGATTTTCTAACGTACCAAGAAAGAAAACTCGATCAAAAACACGCCCCCGCTTCCAGGTCGCGAGAGTCGTCACGCACACACACATAGACATGCATATCCGTGTCGCGAGAGTGGGGGCGAGTTGTCACATCCCTAGTTCTGGTATGACCTAGACCAGCTAGCCATTTGTGCATCATGTTTAAATTCCATTTAAATTTGAAATGGAGATTTGTGAAACCCTCAGAATCATTTCTGGAAATAATCCAGATAAAAATTTCTCCAAAAAGGTCCAACAAAATATTCATGTTACTCTCTGAAAATATTGGTCAGAGGTAAAAACCAAACCAATATTTTAACGAACTCATAAATAGTTATTTTGGACATTTGGAGTTAATCCAGTAATTATTTGTGTTGGATAAATATTTATATATATATGAAATATTGTCCAATAATTCTGAATTTTGGTGAGGGGCTTTGGAATAATCCCTTAGGCCCCTGCAAAAATTGTCAGAATTAAATAAAATGATTTGGTATTTTTATCAAATCAAAACAAATGGCAGATAAATAGAAAAGAAACAGAAATGGTAAAAACCCACTTGTGCTTACCTGCGGCCCAGCTCCTGTGCAGCCCAGCAGCAGCCCAGCCCACCTGTCTCCCTCCCCTGTCGTCTTCCTCCCGCCAGGAGGACAGCGCGTGTGGCCGCCGCGCGCGAGCACGTGCCTCGCCACCTCCTGCTTGCCACCGAGCCCCTGGACGCGTGGATGAACGCCCCGGTGTCGTCCCGATCCGCCCGACCTCTCTCACTCTCTCTCGCTCTCCCTCCTCCCCTGGATCCCTCTCTCTCGACCGCCCGAGCGCTGCCGTCACCGCCGCTTGCTGTTGCCGTAGCCACCGACTTCCCCTCGCCTTGCTGTTGTGTCCAGAAGCTCCGCCACATCCGCGTCTACCTCCTCATCGAGCCACGCGCCTCGGGAGGCCCTGGAGCGCCTTCATCGCCGTCGTCTTCATCTCCGGCCGCCGTGGATCCCCATCGCCGCACCGTCGACCTCAGCGCGTCCCCGAGCTCGCTGACGATGTCTACGATCTCCCCATGAGCTCTACTTCATTCTCCCCTCCTCCCCGTGCTCGTTTGCCCCGCCTAGCTAGCTCAGCTACCGCGCCCGATACCTCATCGCCGCCGGCCATGGCGCCACCATGGCCAGAGACCGAGCCAGCCGCTCCCGCGCGCGTCACCGTGCTCCTGGTGACGCCAGGAGGCCGTAGAGGGCCTCCGCAGTTCCTGCCGTGCCCCGCAGCCCGTTTTTCGCCCGGAGCCGTGCTCCGGCCGCCGCCTCGAGCTTGTTTCCGGTGAGCTCAGGCACCCCCGCAGCCTCCTGCTTGCTCCAAACGATGCGGACGAGCTCCAGCTCCTCGTCCGTGATCTCCGCCGCCTAAATGGTCACCAGAGGGCGTTTCCCGAGCCCTTCGCCGTGTTCGGCCTCGCCGGCGGTTAAACGCCCGTGGGGTTTGACCCCTTTGACCTCGCGGGCCCGTTAGGTGGGCCCCATGGGTCAGGTGATTAGCTTAAGGCTAATCACCATTTAACTAAACCTGACACTGACAGTGGGCCCCTGCGCCACTAATCCTATAATTAGGATAAACTAATCCCCTGTTAACTAACCGGTCACTGACGTGTGGACCCCACACGTCAGGTTTGACCTGGTCAGCCCTGCTGACGCCTCTGTGATGTCATGCTTACGCAATAATGATTTTTCTGGATTTTAAATAATTCAGAGAATTCCAGAAATTGATATAAACTTCAAAAATTCATAGAAATTCAACCGTAGCTCAGATTGAAATAATTTATATATGAAAAATGATCAAAAAAATTCAATCTATCCATCTGTACCATTTCCATGCATGACAAACCAACCTATACATGCTGTATACATGCAAACACACTTATGGCATATTTAAGAGCTTAATATGGAGTTTGCATATGAACCCTTGGTCCATATGGACTTCAACCAAATAATTGCTAGATGCTTTAACTCAAACAATATCACATATTCATGCCATGATCATGCATAATATTGTTGCATATACTTGTGTTTGATTTTCGACACCGTTCCTTCTCGATAGGTTCTGCTCCGGAGATCGATCCAGAGTACCTATCAGAGGAGCAGTGCCCCCCTGTTGATCTACCAGGCAAGCAACCCTCCCTTGTTCATTCCGATAAAATCCTACTCTCTCGCTCCTGCTCTCATTTATTGCATTAGGACAACAATGATTCAACTGCTACTTTATGCTGCGGTAGTTGAACCCATTCCTCTGCATGACCTGTCATTGCCACAGTAAATAGTTCAAACCCACTAGCATGTGTAGGAGTTGTTTGAGCCATGTTGTTTTCCTACCATGCCATGCCTGCTATTTCTTAGAGTTGTGTCAGGTCTGATTCATCAGGAATGAATTGGAATGTTATGATATGTTCTGGTAATGAGAGTTAAGCGTGTGAACACGATTTGGTAAAGGTAGCGGTGAGAGGCCATGTAGGAGTACATGGTGGGTTGTCTCATTGGGGCCATCCTTAAGAACTGAGTTCTGTGTAAGTTGTCCAATGACTAGCTACTACCACACATTGGGCTCCGGGCGCTCCAAGCTCTCTCGACTTATTAACCGCCTTGAACTCTGTCTAGGAGTTGCAAATAGTTTCTGGTGTTTGTAGGTAGGGCTATTTTTCTACCGAGTGGCACCCGGTAGGGTGGACTTGGGACAGACTAGGCACACATGGCCCGGTGTACCGAGTGGCACCCGGATGGTGGGCTCGGGAACCCTGTACACATCGTTTGGGGCCGTGAGCGAAACCTCGGCCGGATCTCCTTGCGGATGGAACCCGAATAGGCGATAAACCTGGACTAGAGTCTTGTGTGGTTAGTCAGGTCGTGGCCAACACCCTCACCAGGCTTCCGCTTGAATGTTGCCGAGATACATGACAGGTATATGGTGATAAGTGGTGAGAGCGTGTGTGATGAAGTACACCCCTGCAGGGTTATCATGATCTATTCGAATAGCCGTGTCCTCGGTTATGGACTTCTTGGATGCTTACGTGGTACATAGACAACCTGAAGTGGATACTCTAAAATGCTCAAGATAAGTGTGAGTGCTATGGATGGCCTTCTCATAGGAGAGACGGGGATGAATCCATAGTAGTGTATTGATGTGGTGATTAGTGGACTCGTGTGCGCTGCCTCACCTCAAAGAAGTTTCTCATTGTCGTAGAACAGGATAGCCACTGAGTCAAAGCTGGCTTGCTGCAACTAAACCCCACATTACCTTCTTGATACAAATGCATGTATGATAGGATCTGATGTAAGTCTTGCTGAGTACCTTTGTACTCACGTTTGCTTTATTTATGTTTTGTAGGTGAGACATCTGTCTCACTAGTAGTACCGCTTGGACTTCGACGAGTAGCTTGTTACCTCAGCTACGATCTTGTACCTTGGAGGGACTTGTAGATAGTCAGGCTTCTCGGCCTTTTTCTTTTGTAGTTGTCTGTACTCAGACATGTAATGCTTCCGTTGCTTGTATGCTCTGAATGATGGGTCATGTGACCCCTGTTTGTATTAATGCTATGTGTCTCTTCTGAATCTTTATCTATATGAGATTGTGTTATGTTGTGATGCCATGTTGTACATCACATACTTGCATGTTTTGCGTACGTGTGACGTGTATTGCTACGTGTGGGATCCGACAATCTGGTTGTTTGTCCTTGGCAGCCTCTCTTATGTGGAAATGTAGTCTAGTGCTTCCTTGAGCCATAGTAGTCCGCTACAGCCCGGTTCACCGGAGTCCTGCTAGCCCAGCACTACTGCTTAGAACACTTGACTGGCCGGCATGTGTTCCACTTCGTTCCTATGTCTGTCCCTTCGGGGAAATGTCACGTGGTGACTTCCGGAGTCCTGTTAGCCCAGTGCTACAACCCGGATTCATACGCTGTTGACCGACATGCTCGATGTGATTCATGTATGCCTGTCTCCATAGGTCTGTGCCGCTTTGGGTTCATGACTAGCCATGTCAGCCCGGGTTCTCTGTCATATGGATGCTAGCGACATTATCATAAACGTGAGCCAAAAGGCGCAAATGGTCCTGGGCCATGGTAAGGCGACACCCGTGGGGATACCGTGCGTGAGGCCGCAAAGTGATATGAGGTGTTACATGCTAGATCGGTGTGACTTAGAATCGGGGTCCCGACAACTTTGGTATCAGAGCCTGACTGCCTGTAGGATTACCAAGCTAACCTGGTCGAAGTTGAGTCTAGAAATTCTTTAGCTATATAGGGGAATTAATTGTGGAAGGGAACGTAAGGCTCTTTTTACTCCTTATGCCTCATGCCTTCTGATCTGAGTCATCCTATCTTTCCTACGGGGTTAAGGAACTAGGCTTTCTCTTCCGTCTATCAGGATCACGTGTACTACTCCGTAGTCTCTTAGGATTGGTTGATCAGAGTCATATCCCAGTTCGAGTACCTCCGGTGTAGTCTGTTTAGTAATATCTCAGAACCTTGAGTAATGATGTTGAGTATGGTGCTACCCCGTCTTTTGCAGAATGTCTCATTTCGAGCATTCTACTGCCGTTATGCTGCCGGAATTGTCCTAGGAATTCAAGAGATAGTATTTTTCTTGTACTATATTCTACATCCTTATGATGATGCTGAATCCATCCTTGTTTCCTTGGTTGGTTCTTCAGGATGTTGCCGGTTAACCGAAGTTCTGTTGCTCGTATCCGGAACCACGGAGATGGTAGGGATGAGGATCCTCCCGACCAGTCTTCGTTGGCAGAGTTCATGTTAGAGGTTGAGAGGAACAAGCGTGAGTCTAACCGCTTGCTAGCACGTATTGAGGAGAACACCTCCCATCAGCACAAAGAGTTTGTGTCCATCCATGACTTCATCGGTCTGAAACCACCTACCTTCCATCATTCCATTGAACCACTCAATGCAGATGACTAGCTACGTAGTATCACACAGAAGCTGCATTCAGCGAACATAGCTGAAAGTGACAGGGTCACCTACGCTGCTTATCATCTGGAAGGTCCTGCTAGTATTTGGTGGCAGGACTATGAGGCTATGCTTCCAGCTGGCCAGAAAACCACCTGGTGAGATTTCACTGAGACTTTTCGCGAGCATCACATCCCTCTGGCTCTCATCGACTGCAAGAGAGAAGAGTTTTGTAGTTTCACCCAGAGTAAGATGGCTGTTGATGCTTATAGTAGAGAATTTGAGAACCTTGCCCGCTATGCTATAGAAGAAGTATCCACAGACGCCAAGAAGCAGGCTAGGTTCTGAAAGGGTCTCAACCCCAAGTTGCGTCGTGATCTCCACTTGCATCATTGCAATACCTACCAAGCTCTTGTGAACAAGGCCATTAATGCAGAGACAGCTCAACTCACATACGAGGAGTCTCGTAAGCACACCCGTGATTTGGGTTCTTCTTCCGGTTCTACTTCGCAGAAGCGCCGGATTTGGGTTCCGAACTCCGCTCTTCCACCCGGTTATACACCAAGGCCATCTTGTGTGGCACCTCACCCAGTTTAGCAGTATGCTCCACCCAGGCCTATTGGTAGACTGCTTGTCAAAGCAGGTCCACGTCCTACTTCAGGGACTTGTTTCACATGCGGAGAGCCAGGACACTATGCATGTGACTGCTCTCAAACCAATTATGCTCCACCCCAGCCTAAGAAGTCTGTTGGCCGTGGTAAGCCATCACACAAGATGATTAGTGTCAAGTCAGCTCCCACTGAACGTGGATATGTGCATCATGTCTCAGCTAAAGACACTCATGATGATCCGGATGTCGTTCTTGGTACCCTCCTTGTCAATTGCCATCCAGCTTCGGTTATGTTCGATACCGGAGCATCTCACTCCTTCATCTCTGAAGGTTATGCTCGTTTGCACGACATGTCATTTTGTGATATGCCAACTCCACTTGAAATCCAAACTCCAGGGTCTAGATGGCAAACTACCATAATAAGCCATGGTAATGAAATCCTTGTTGACAGACTTGTATTCCTTGCATCACTTATAGCCCTCAAGTCTACAGATATTAACATCATCTTGGGTATGGACTGGATGAAAGCTCATCATGCCAAGATTGATTGTTACACAAGGTCTGTTCAGCTTACACACCCATCTGGCAAGATAGTCACCGTCTCCACTAGACTTGCAAAGCGTCAACTCTATTCTCTTAATGCCAACCCTCTTACAGACCTTGAAGATATCCCGGTAGTCTGTGACTTTCCGGATGTCTTTCCAGAGGAACTGCCAGGTATTCCACCCGACAGAGATGTAGAATTTGTCATAGATCTTATCCCAGGAACCACTCCAATCTCTAGGAGACCTTACAAGATGGCACCCTTAGAACTAGCTGAGCTTAAGAAAAAACTTGATGAATCCTTGCAAAAGGGTTTCATCCATCCCAGTTCTTCTCCCTGGGCTTGCCTCGTCCTCTTCATCAAGAAGAAGGATGGTACGGACCAGATGGTTGTAGATTATCGTCCCGTTAATTTGGTCACGATAAAGAACAAGTATCCGCTCCCCAGGATCAACGACTTGTATGATCAGCTCGCTGGATCCTCAGTCTTTTCCAAGATGGATTTGAGGTTAGGCTACCACCAAATCAAGATCAGAAATGGGGATATTTCTAAGACGACTTTTGTCATTCGTTATGGTCAGTACGAGTACACCGTCATGTCCTTTGGTCTAACCAACGCTCCAGCTACTTTCTCTCGCTTGATGAACTCGATCTTCATGGAGTACTTAGATAAGTTCGTCGTGGTTTACCTTGATGATATTCTTATTTACTCGAAGAACGAGGAAGATCATGCCGAACATCTTAGACTTGTGCTAGAAAAACTCAGAGAGCACCGCCTTTATGCCAAGTTCTCCAAGTGTGAATTTTGGTTGCCAGAAGTGACCTATCTCGGCCACGTAATCTCTGGTAAGGGCATTGCTGTCAATCCAGAAAGAGTTCATGCCGTTCTTGATTGGACTCCGCCTGAAACAGTTAAGCAAGTTAGGAGTTTCCTTGGTCTAGCCAGTTATTGTCACCGATTCGTTGAGAACTTCTCCAAAGTGGCCAAACCTCTCACGGAACTTCTCAAGAAAGATAAAAAGTTTGAGTGGTCCCCACAGTGCGAGCACAGTTTTCAGGAACTGAAAAGACGCCTGACTTCTGCTCCCATACTTGTGCCACCGGATTTCACTAAGGACTTTGTTATCTATTGTGATGCCTCATGACAGGAACTAGGTTGCATTCTTATGCAGGATCGCCACGTGATTGCCTATGCATCTCGATAGTTGCATCCACATGAGGAGAATTATCCTACACATGATCTAGAGCTTGCAGCCGTAGTCTATGCACTTAAGACCCGGCGACATTATCTTCTCGGTAAACGTTGCGGATTTACACTGATCACCAGAGTCTCAAGTATATCTTCACCCAACCAGATTTGAACCTTAGGCAAAGACGTTGGCTGGAGTTGATCTTAGATTATGACTTAGGGATTACCTACACCCCAGGCAAGGACAATGTCATGGCTGATGCGCTAAGTCGTAAGTCCTATTGCAACAATCTCATGTTGCAACAGGGCCAACCATTTCTCCATGAGGAATTATGTAAGCTTAACCTCCACCTTGCTCCTCACGGATTCCTTTCTACCTTGGTGGTGAAACCTACTCTTGTGGATCAGATCATCACTGCTCAGGAGCAGAATACGAGAATTTCCCGGATCAAGAGAAACATTAACAAGGGAGTTGGTGGTAGTTTCTCTATAGATGATCATGGTGTTGTTTTCTTTGAGAGTCGCTTGGTGGTTCCCAAGAATCAACATCTTCGACAATTAATCCTTAAGGAGGCGCATGAATCTCCTCTCACGATTCATCCCGGTAGTACTAAGATGTATCAGGACCTACGCTAGAGGTTCTGGTGGACTAGGATGAAGAGAGAAATTGCTCAATTTATTGCTAACTGTGACGTTTGTCGTCGCGTGAAGGCAGAGCATCAGAGACCTGCTGGCACCCTTCAGCCTTTAGCTATTCCTGAGTGGAAATGGGATAAAGTTGGTATGGACTTCCTCACCGGCTTTCCTAGGACCAAGAAAGAGAATAATGCTATCTTCGTAGTCATTGATCGTCTTTCTATAGTGGCTCACTTCCTACCTGTTCGAGAGAGTATCACTGCTAGTCAGCTCGCTGACTTATATATTTCTCGAATAGTGTCACTTCATGGTGTTCCACTAGAGATCAATTCAGACCGTGGTAGTCTTTTCACTTCTCACTTCTGGGAGAGTTTCCAAACTGCCATGGGCACCCATCTTTCCTTCAGTACCGGTTTCCACCCTCAATCAAGTGGTCAGGTGGAAAGGGTCAACCAAATTCTCGAAGACATTCTTAGAGCTTGCGTTATCTCATTCGGTATGGATTGGGAGAAGTGTCTTCCTTTTGCCGAGTTTGCTTATAACAATAGCTACCAATCCAGCCTCAAGAAAGCTCCTTTTGAGGTTCTGTATGGACGAAGATGTCAAACACCTTTGAACTGGTCAGAAACCAGTGAAAGACAATTCTTTGGATCGGATATGATCCAGGAGGCAGAAGAGCAAGTTCGCATCATTCGTGAGAATTTGAAAACCGCCCAATCTCGTCAAAAGAGCAAGTATGACCGTCGTCATAAGGAAGTGGCTTATGAAATTGGCGACAAAGCTTACCTCGGGTTACCCCGTTGAAGGGTACCCATCGATTCGGTATCAAGGGCAAGTTGGCTCCTCGTTACATTGGTCCCTTCCTCATTCTCACTAAACGAGGAGAGGTTGCCTACTAGTTGGAACTACCACCACATCTTTCTCGAGTTCAAGATGTCTTCCATGTCTCTCAACACAGGCGTTGCTTCTCGGATCCCATCCGTGGAGTGGACCACGAAATGCTTGATCTCCAAGATAACCTCACTTATGGGAGTACCCTGTCTGCATCCTTGATCAAGCAGAGCGTGTCACCCAACGTCATAACATCAAGTTTCTCAAGGTTCAGTGGTCTCATCATTCTGAGAGAGAAGCTACTTGGGAGCTTGAAGATCGTCTTCGACTTGAGTACCCCACTTTCCTTCCGCCGACTCCTGAATCTCGGGACGAGATTCTTCCGAGTGGGGGCGAGTTGTCACATCCCTAGTTCTGGTATGACCTAGACCAGCTAGCCATTTGTGCATCATGTTTAAATTCCATTTAAATTTGAAATGGAGATTTGTGAAACCCTCGGAATCATTTCTAGAAATAATCCAGATAAAAATTTCTCCAAAAAGGTCCAAGAAAATGTTCATGTTACTCTCTGAAAATATTGGTCAGAGGTAAAAATCAAACCAATATTTTAAGGAACTCATAAATAGTTATTTTGGACATTTGGAGTTAATCCAGTAATTATTTGCGTTGGATAAATATTTATATATATATATGAAATATTGTCCAATAATTCTGAATTTTGGTGAGGGGCTTTGGAATAATCCCTTAGGCCCCTGCAAAAATTGTCAGAATTAAATACAATGATTTGGTATTTTTATCAAATCAAAACAAATGGCAGATAAATAGAAAAGAAACAGAAATGGTAAAAACCCACCTGTGCTTACCTGCGGCCCAGCTCCTGTGCAACCCAGCAGCAGCCCAGCCCACCTTTCTCCCTCCCCTATCGTCTTCCTCCCGCCAGGAGGACAGCGCGTGTGGCCGCCGCGTGCGAGCACGTGCGTCGCCACCTCCTGCTTGCCGCTGAGCCCCTGGACGCGTGGATGAACGCCCCGGTGTCGTCCCGATCCGCCCGACCTCTCTCACTCTCTCTCGCTCTCCCTCCTCCCCTGGATCCCTCTCTCTCGACCGCCCGAGCGCTGCCGTCACCGCCGCTCGCTGTTGCCGTAGCCACCGACTTCCCCTCGCCTCGCCTTGTGTCCAGAAGCTCCGCCACGTCTGCGTCTACCTCCTCATCGAGCCACGCGCCTCGGGAGGCCCTGGAGCGCCTCCATCGCCGTCGTCTTCCTCTCCGGCCGCCGTGGATCCCCATCGCCGCACCGTCGACCTCAGCGCGTCCCCGAGCTCGCTGACGACGTCTACGATCTCCCCATGAGCTCTACTTCATTCTCCCCTCCTCCCCGTGCTCGTTTGCCCCGCCTAGCTAGCTCAGCTACCGCACCCGAGACCTCATCGCCGCCGGCCATGGTGCCACCATGGCCAGAGACCGAGCCAGCCGCTCCCGCGCGCGTCACCGTGCTCCTGGTGACGCCAGGAGGCCGTAGAGGGCCTCCGCAGTTCCTGCCGTGCCCCGCAGCCCGTTTTTCGCCCGGAGCCGTGCTCCGGCCGCCGCCTCGAGCTTGTTTCCGGTGAGCTCAGGCACCCCCGCAGCCTGCCACTTGCTCCAAACGACGCGGACGAGCTCCAGCTCCTCGTCTGTGATCTCCGCCGCCTAAATGGTCACCAGAGGGCGTTTCCCGAGCCCTCCGCCGTGTTCGGCCTCGCCGGCGGTTAAACGCCCGTGGGGTTTGACCCCTTTGACCTCGCGGGACCGTCAGGTGGGCCCCATGGGTCAGGTGATTAGCTTAAGGCTAATCACCATTTAACTAAACCTGACACTGACAGTGGGCCCCTGTGCCACTAATCCTATAATTAGGATAAACTAATCCCCTGTTAACTAACCGGTCACTGACGTGTGGACCCCACACGTCAGGTTTGACCTGGTCAGCCCCGCTGATGCCTCTGTGATGTCATGCTGACGCAATAATGATTTTTCTGGATTTTAAATAATTCAGAGAATTCCAGAAATTGATATAAACTTCAAAAATTCATAGAAATTCTACCGTAGCTCAGATTGAAATAATTTATATATGAAAAATGATCAAAAAAAATTCAATCTATCCATCTGTACCATTTCCATGCATGACAAACCAACCTATACATGTTGTATACATGCAAACACACTTATGGCATATTTAAGAGCTTAATATGGAGTTTGCATATGAACCCTTGGTCCATATGGACTTCAAACAAATAATTGCTAGATGCTTTAACTCAAACAATATCACATATTCATGCCATGATCATGCATAATATTGTTGCATATACTTGTGTTTGATTTTTGCCACTGTTCCTTCTCGATAGGTTCTGCTCCGGAGATCGATCCAGAGTACCTGTCAGAGGAGCAGTGCCCCCCTGTTGATCTACCAGGCAAGCAACCCTCCCTTGTTCATTCCGATAAAATCCTACTCTCTCGCTCCTGCTCTCATTTGTTACATTAGGACAACAACGATTCAACTGCTACTTTATGCTGCGGTAGTTGAACCCATTCCTCTGCATGACCTGTCATTGCCACAGTAAATAGTTCAAACCCACTAGCATGTGTAGGAGTTGTTTGAGCCATGTTGTTTTCCTACCATGCCATGCCTGCTATTGCTTAGAGTTGTGTCAGGTCTGATTCATCAGGAATGAATTGGAATGTTATGATATGTTCTGGTAATGAGAGTTAAGCGTGTGAACACGATTTGGTAAAGGTAGCGGTGAGAGGCCATGTAGGAGTACATGGGACAATCCTTAAGAACTGAGTTCTGTGTAAGTTGTCCAATGACTAGCTACTACCACACATTGGGCTCTGGGCGCTCCAAGCTCTCTCGACTTATTAACCGACTTGAACTCTGTCCAGGAGTTGCAAATAGTTTCTGGTGTTTGTAGGTAGTGCTATTTTTCTACCGAGTGGCACCCGGCAGGGTGGACTTGGGACAGACTAGGCACACGTGGCCCGGTGTACCGAGTGGCACCCGGATGGTGGGCTCGGGAACCCTGTACACATCGTTTGGGGCCGTGAGCGAAACCTCGGCCGGATCTCCTTGCGGATGGAACCCGAATAGGCGATAAACCTGGACTAGAGTCTTGTGTGGTTAGTCAGGTCGTGGCCGACACCCTCACCAGGCTTCCGCTTGAAGGTTGCCGAGATACATGACGGGTATATGGTGATAAGTGGTGAGAGCGTGTGTGATGAAGTACACCCCTGCAGGGTTATCATGATCTATTCGAATAGCCGTGTCCTCGGTTATGGACTTCTTGGATGCTTACGTGGTACATAGACAACCTGAAGTGGATACTCTAAAATGCTCAAGATAAGTGTGAGTGCTATGGATGGCCTTCTCGTAGGAGAGACGGGGATGAATCCATAGTAGTGTATTGATGTGGTGATTAGTGGACTCGTGTGCGCTGCCTCACCTCAAAGAAGTTTCTCATTGTCGTAGAACAGGATAGCCACTGAGTCAAAGATGGCTTGCTGCAACTAAACCCCACATTACCTTCTTGATACAAATGCATGTATGATAGGATCTGATGTAAGTCTTGCTGAGTACCTTTGTACTCACGTTTGCTTTATTTATGTTTTGTAGGTGAGACATCTGTCTCACTAGTAGTACCGCTTGGACTTCGATGAGTAGCTTGTTACCTCAGCTACGATCTTGTACCTTGGAGGGACTTGTAGATAGTCAGGCTTCTCGGCCTTTTTCTTTTGTAGTTGTCTGTACTCAGACATGTAATGCTTCCGTTGCTTGTATGCTCTGAATGATGGGTCATGTGACCCCTGTTTGTATTAATGCTATGTGGCTCTTCTGAGCCTTTATCTATATGAGATTGCGTTGTGTTGTGATGCCATGTTGTACATCACATACTTGCATGTTATGCGTACGTGTGACGTGTATTGCTACGTGTGGGATCCGACAATCTGGTTGTTTGTCCTTGGCAGCCTCTCTTATGGGGAAATGTAGTCTAGTGCTTCCTTGAGCCATAGTAGTCCGCTACAGCCCGGTTCATCGGAGTCCTGCTAGCCCAGCACTACTGCGCAGAACACTTGACTGGCCGGCATGTGTTCCACTTCATTCCTATGTCTGTCCCTTCGGGGAAATGTCACGCGGTGACTTCCGGAGTCCTGTTAGCCCAGTGCTACAGCCCGGATTCATACGCTGTTGACCGACATGCTCGATGTGATTCATGTATGCCTGTCTCCATAGGTCTGTGCCGCTTTGGGTTCACGACTAGCCATGTCGTCCCGGGTTCTGTGTCATATGGATGCTAGTGACATTATCATATACGTGAGCCAAAAGGCGCAAACGGTCCCGGGCCATGCTAAGGCGACACCCGTGGGGATACCGTGCGTGAGGCCGCAAAGTGATATGAGGTGTTACATGCTAGATTGGTGTGAGTTAGAATCGGGGTCCCGACATAATCTCACCATATTTTTTTCGTATGCATGTCAGATATTGTACATAGTCATGCTAAACATGTAGAGAAAAAGAGAAGAGTTTTTTGTGGTAATACAATGTCATGCAGACATCACTCCATGGTGGGTTCAATGGCAAACCCTCCCCTCCCCTCTCCAGATTGTAATCCAGAGGAAGATATCTGTTCTAAGGCGGATTCAGACGCCGCTGACCACTCCTATTTACCCCCAAGGTGTTTGCTCTACCTTGGCATGATGATGTTAGTCATATCATGCATATGTTGCCTTGCAGTGCCTACTTTTGACCTCATATATGTCATCTGCTTAGTTTAGACATGTTCTGTAATGCCACCTGTTTAGTTTCTATATCATATATGGGAATTATGCAGTCTCATGTCTTTTAGCCAGCCATAATATATGTGAAATGTGCAATGCCATCCTGTTTAACCAGGCATCATATAGTTGAATGATATCTTGCCCATCATTTTCTTCATTACATTTACATTTGTCGACAATGTTTGTACATTAAACTACTCTTCCTGTGAATCAGCCATTTGGGTGGGAGATGGAAAAATCTGGAGTGAAAACAAGGCCTTCAGAGCAGACAGTGCTACCTGTTGAAGCAGATCTCTTGTTGGGTCCCGATAGCTCCTCAGAGATGGATTCAGAGACAGATGACCAATCCTATTCCCCCACTGAGGTGTATGCTCTAACTTGGCATGGTTATACCGCTCATATCATGCATACGGTGTCTTGCATTGCATAGTGTAGACATCATATACACAATATTCAACACCATGTTCTTAGTTCAGACATCATATCGAATGCCCTCTGTTTAGCGTATAAATCACATATGTGAATTAAATGATGCGATCCTGATTACTTAGATAACATGTAGGTGAATTATGTCATGCGATCCTGTTTAGTTATTCATCATATCTTTGAATTATGTTATGCTATGCTATCCAGTTTAGATAGACATCATATATGTGAAATTATGTCATGCTATCCGTTTTAGTTAAACAATATACATGTCAACTATTTCATGCACTCTTTTTTCCACACTATCTATTGCATCTATCTCTCATACAATGTTTGTACATTCAACTATGTTTCCTGTTTATCATCCATTTGAATTGGAGCGGGTGATGCCAGTATCTAGCGGACTAAAAACACAGTCTGCAAATAAAACAGTGCTACCTCTTGGTGGAGATAGCACCCCGGTTGTACATGCACAAGAACCAGCCCTACCACACATAACCCAAACTCTCACAGATTGTACCCCTACTGCGATGGACAGAGAACCAGCTTCACCCAATCTAACCCCAACCCCAGCCGATAGTAACCCAGTTCCTGTTGACACAACACCATCTCCACCACAGATCTCCCAAACAAGAGCAGTTAGTAAGGCAGCTCCAGTGCCCAAAGGGCCAGTACTATCATGGCGAACCCCAACTCCACCAGTTAGTACGCCTATTCCCGTGGAGGAAGCACAACCAGCTAGTCGTAGCTTAGCATCTATCGCATTTGATGTTGTTAAATCGTATGTGCGTATCTTCCCATCTTGGAAATATTATACTGAAGATGAAGGAAAATGCCAGTTGCAGGTGTTTGTCCAGGATTTATGTGTAAGTAATGTTATTCATGGCAATTACTTTGCTTCGTCCCATACATCCTACCTCCATGATGGTTATAATACAACAAATTTTCCCATTTTTCTCTATAGAGAATGACCGATTTGGAAACTCAGGATGAGGTAACCTGTGCTAATACCTCTGCTATCTTCAAGAATGCTTGGTGGCAGTATCAGAATTATTTGAAGAAAACGTACTTCACCGGCAAAGAAACTCATCAAATTCGCTTACGTTCTCCTGAGACACATTTACTGGACGATGACTGGGAACGCCTTGTTCTGTACTGGTCCCGAACCAAGAATGTGGTAAGGTTTATGAGCTCATTTTCTATTTTGAAGTATTATATTCTTGCGTCTTACTGTACTCTGTTCATGTAGAACAAGTGCCTAAACCTGAAGAACAACTGTTCTAATTTAAGATTCCATTGCTATCATAGTTCAAAAAAGCGCTAGGCGTTAATTGTGCATTTTTCCACCGCCTTGCACTTTACTGACCAAAGCGCATGCTTATGTGCAGTTATGCACAGATTATGCGTAGGTATGCGCAATGCGTTTTGCCAACGCCTAGAGCCTAGGCGCGCTTAAGTGCTCGCTTAGGCGCGCCTTTCTTAACTATGATTGCTTTGCTCTTGTATCACTGTATTTACTCATACAAACTTATTTTTAAATTGAAGGATCCAATGGAAACTCCAATGGCACAGCAGGTATGTTCACGCATGTTTCTTTAACAGGTTTGCTCTTATCAGTAGCTCTGTTGATTTCAATTTCAATTGTGTATACAATTGACTTTCATATCATGCACATTACTAGCATCACAATAGAGCCAATAGTGTTGTTGTACATGTAGACCCGTGGTACCCATCTGAAATCTTGTTGTGCCGTGTAGTTTCCCACGCTTTGTCTTTTTTCACTTCTGCTTTGTCTTGAACTGATATGATTTGAACCGTGTCTCTATTTTGATTTGGCAAGACAATGCAGTGACCATAGGACATAGATATATGTTTGTGTGATGATTTTATTATGTACTAGTACTTGGCAATAGAAGACTTGGTAGTTTAATCCTGTCCACCTTATTGATGAACTGGTTCACCGAAATGACTTTCATATACTAGTACATGCTAAACTTGTTATGTGTCTGCTTGTTTCTTCTTTTAGAATGCTGACAGAATATTGGGGAAGAGTGCCTTATTAAGCAATGGTAAAGGAAGTAATGCAGATAAGGTTTAGGATAGTGACACATCCTTGTTGGTCTCCAACAAAGCTGATAAAACAGCTAAGGAAGACTATCTTGAAGACAACGAGACAACCCCAAAGTCCTGTCTTGGTTTTGTGTTCGAGTTACTGGCCACTACCGCTTGCACAAGCTATTCAAACTCACTGTCTGAATCAGTTTGGTTTCTTGAGTCTCAGCTACAAGCTGAAAGACATCGATCAGCTGTGCTGCGACAAGAAGTGGAAGGACTGCGGAAGTCCCTGGAGCATTCAGATGCATACTTTCTGGTGCAACAGCAAGCGTTGGATGATTTTAGCGCCAAATAGGACAAAGCTAATCAGCTTGCTAAGCTTATTGCCAGCATGGTGGATACCCAGGATAACGCTTCTTGAGCTCTTCTGAAGTTGTTTCAGTTATGCTCTTGTTTTGCTGCCGCGTTTATTTGCACTGGTGGCCAATTTTGACGGCCAGTGTATGTAATGTGCTGCTTTGTTCCCTATATTTGCACTGGTGGCGAACTTTGATGCCCAGTGAATGTAATATGTGTAATGGCGGTAATAGGCTAGCGTTAATTGCTTGCTTATTTATTTCCTTATTGTCTTGCTTAGTTGTTTGCTTGTAGTCACTGCAGTTCTTTTTCTGTTTTTTTCTAGTGGCCACAATAGCCTATTTTTGGTAACTAGGCCAAAATAATCATGGGCCTTCTACGGGTCGTATGATCCATGGGCCTTCGTCCGGCCGTAGGATCCATCGGCCTTCTATACGGGCCTTAGGGTCCATGGGCCTTCTACGGGGCATAGGGTCCATGGGCCTTCTATGGGCCATACGATCCATGGGCCTTCTACGGGCTGTACTATCCATGGGCCTCATACGGGCCGTAGGATCCATGGGCCTTCTATGGGGTGTATCATCATTTCGCCAATCATGGGCCGTACTATTCGTGGACCATAACGGGCCATTAATAGGCCGTATTTGATAGCTCTATGAAAACATCCCAACGGGTTTTTTACATGAAAACGACCCAACGTATTAACGGTCCGCAAACGGGCCGACTGTAACGACGGGCTGAATTTGGCCCACAAGCAGAAAATGACAGTAACGGGCCGTATGTAACCGAATGCTGCAAATGAGCCCAAGAATCAATGGGCCCTGAGAAGGCCAAAAGATAACTTGGGCTGGAAACGTCCCAATGGAATAACGGGCCGTTAATGGGTATAAAGTGATACACTGTTCATTACGGGCCAGTTTCACCACGGGCCATTAATGGGCCAAGAGTTACAAAGGTCCTCATATGGGCCAAAAGGAGTCATGGGCCACACATGGGCCGGAAGTTAAAACGGGCTGAATCATATTGGACGGCCCAGATGACGCTACTGGGCCTAATTCGGAAAGGGCATAACAGGCCCTGGGTTAGCGGGCTGTAAATGGGCTATATGCGAACAGGCCGTTAACAGGATTTCCATGGGCCGGCCCGCCACCTTTTGACCAAGTCAAACGAGCCGGCCTTTTCACAGGAATGGACCTCTGTTGGGCCGTGCCACGTGTCGCCGTATCATAGGCGCCTTCGGTCCAATGAGCGGATGACATCTGTCCCAACGGTGAGCCGACACGTGTTTCCTCCAGCCAATGATGATTTTACACGTGGAAACTCCCCATTGGCCGGGGCTATTAACGGGTTATCGGATCCAAAACCCGACCCGATAGCTTAACGGCATTCCGTTATGGTGGATGCCACGTGTCGGTCACCCTTGACAAAAGCACTTCTGTGATGCACGATTTATCGTCATGGAAGTGGACACTTCCGTGATGATAATTTTGGTAATGTCATGGAACACTTCTACGATAGCACAGGTATGACTATCTTGATTGTGTCATAAATTTGTCATCGATGTACATGCATGAAAAAAAACGCGACCTACCGTGACAAACACGTATCATCACGGAAGTGTATTTTTTTTGTAGTGACTCCACCGTTGGCCAGGCCATCCCTCCACCCCTCCACATCTCCTGTTCTTCTCCACCGACTGCCGAACCACACCGCACCAGAACCAGTTAACCCT
Source organism: Triticum dicoccoides (assembly GCF_002162155.2). Taxonomy (NCBI): domain Eukaryota; kingdom Viridiplantae; phylum Streptophyta; class Magnoliopsida; order Poales; family Poaceae; genus Triticum; species Triticum dicoccoides. Next base: position 436,388,490 of record NC_041390.1, read on the forward strand.
TGTACACCTCTCCGTCTGCGACTCTACTCCCGCGTATTCCCATCTCCAGCTCGTTGCTGTCCGGGGCCTCATCGTCGTCCAACACCTTGGATGCGCTCGGCGCGGAGTGGTCAATGTGGTCAACGAACGACACCATCAGAAGTAGAATATGCATGGAGAGGCTGACAACTGGGTCCACGGCCGCACGCAAGGAAATGCCTCCTTATTACGCGCAAAATAATGATTCCTCCACCTGACAGCTGGGACCCACTGGAAGGGCCTCTGTATTTCACAAAAAAACATTCCCACCGCTGACAAGTCGGACCCACCAACTATATCTTCGCACGCAAGGAAGTGCCTCCTTATTATGCAGAAAAAATGAATAATCCCCCTGCTAGTTGGGACCCACCTTGGTGGGAGTCTGACTTGTGGGCCTACTAAGTTGACGGGGACGGTGTGCTTTGTCAACTTAGTCAATATGAATGATTCTAGCTCCAGTGATCGTACGATGTCCATCCAACGGCCGTAGTGCTTCTTCAACCTCTGGTCTTGTTGCTCCGGCCGCCCAAAGCAGCACCGGTCGTGCCGCATGCTTCTGCCTCCCGTGGCCGGCTGTGCTGCCGCGGAGGCCTCACCGCCCCCTACTATTCCCACTGCTGGCCAGGCCATCCCTCTACTCACCCACACCCCCTGTTATTCTGCGGCGACGGCAGCCTCACACCGCAGCGAACCAGTGAAGCCTCGTACTCCTCTACGCGTGGGCATCCACTGCAACATCTTCCCCGGTTCGTGTCGTCCCCTTCCTAGGCCTCGCCGTCGTCCACCGCCCTGGTGCTCTCGGCGCGGCGTGGTCAACGTGGTCAAGGAACGGCTTCCATCCGACGTGGACTGTACGTGGAGAGGCTGACAGCTGGGTCCACGGTAGCAGCAAGGAAGTGCCTCCTTATTACGCGCAAAATAATTATTCTCCACTTGACAACAGGGACCCACTGAACGGGCCACCGTATTTCGCGAAAAAACATTTCCCCCTGACTGCTAGGACCCACCAGCTACATCTTCGCACACAAGGAAGTGCGTCCAGGCAAAAAAAACGATTCGCCCCCTGACTGCTGGGACCCACCAGCTACATCTTCGCACGCAAGGAAGTGCCTGACAGTTGGGACCCACCTGGTAGAAGCGTACGTAGCGTTGTCATTCTGGTCGCGAACGTGTACATACATACTGGTCGATGTGGAGGCGCGCACATAGCATATACACATACGTACAACGGCCAGTGTGCAAGAAAGAAAATACGGCCACGTACGTACATACGGGCAGGGTCTCGAACGCCTACTCGCGCATACGTACGACCATGGCTCGTGTACATGGCTAGGTCGGAACGGAGAAACATCGTCATCGTCGTGTTCATGGGGAGCCAACCGGCTGGGTCGGAACGGAATGCATCGTCGTGTTCATCGAGAGGGCTTGGACGGAATAGCCGATGGAAACGAGGCCTGGCGTACCGCAGAATGGAGGAAACGGCCTTGTGTTTGACCGGCCACATTCAAAATGGGATCCTGTTCATCGGGAGGGGTCTGGCGTACCGCAAAACGGAGGAAACGGACCTCCTACGGTCGAAACGGGGGTCCTGTTGATCGGGAGGGGTGTGGCGTACCGCAAAACGGAGGAAATAGACTTGTGTTGGAGTGCTACGGTCGAAACGGGGGTCCTGTTGATCGGGAGGGGTGTGGCGTACCGCAAAACGGGACTCCACGGGATACTGTTCATCTCCACCGTCGACCCCTCCAGCCTCCACGGGCTATTGTTCATCCACCGTCGACCTCCTCCAGCCTCCACCTGCGACTATTCATCCATGGGCTCCTGTTCATCCAGCCTCCACCGCACGCTACTCCACTGGCTACTGTTCAACCAGCCCTCTCCATGGGTTCCTGTTCAATCACCCCTCCATAGGCTACTGTTCATCCAACCCTCCATCGTCTACTGTTCATCTTGCCCTCCACGGGGTGGTCCTGTTCATCCTGCCCTCCACGGGGTCCTGTTCATCCAGCCCCAACCGGCTCGATCGATCGGGGTCTTGTTCATCCAGAGGCAACACCATGGGGTCCTGTTCATCCACCCCCACTGGGAACTGGTCGTCCAAACCCCCCAGCAATGCTCACTGTTCATCCAGAGGCAGCATCGATCGGTTTCAGTTAGCAGTAGTAGCAAAGGAGTCGCTCGATCGGGTTCAGTTAACAGCCATAGATCGATCGCTCAGGTTCAGTAACGCATAGGTTGCCGTGCAATCACTCGGGTTCAGTTAGAGCCCAACGCCTTGCTCGGGTTCAGTTAGAGCCCAACGCCTCACACCCACGCGTGTGCGTGTACGAGATAAATGCGCTCGCTTGGCCCCGACCACCCACCCTAACCAGGAACACCCCAATATTTTCCTCGCCCTCGCTTCTACCATGGTTTTTTCCGTCATGGGTGGCCCAAAGAATGTCATGCAGCTGCGTCTCCGGCCTGCCCAGGACGAAAAGCCCATTTGCTGTCATGATTTTTTGTCGTAGAAGTAGGACCCCACCACATCTATGATGATACCGGGTTTTGTCACAATTATCGTCGTAGAAGTGTCATAAGTATGACATAAAATATTTTTGTTCAGCACAAAATGTCACGGATGTGTCTTTTTTGTAGTGACGGTAGTACCACGGCTCGCTGCAGTAGTACTGTGAGCCCTTGCGGTAGTATCGCGGGTTTGGTGCGGTAGTACCGCAGGTCGCAAGCTGGTTAAGTGGATAACGGTTGGATTTGTCTCTCCACTATATAAGGGGTGTCTTCTTCTCTGAGTTGACCACCTCTTCCAACCCTAAGCTCCATTGTTGCTCCAAGCTCCATTTTCGCCCGATCTCTCTCCCTAGCCAATCAAACTTGTTGATTTTCTAGGGATTGGTTGAGAAGGCCTCGATCTACACTTCCACCAAGAGTGAATTGATTCCCCAACTAATCCCTTGCGGATCTTGTTACTCTTGGGTGTGTGAGCACCCTAGACGGTTGAGGTCACCGCGGAGCCATATTCCATTGTGGTGAAGCTTCATGGTGTTGTTGGGAGCCTCTGATTAAGTTGTGGAGATTTCCCCAACCTTGTTTGTAAAGGTCCGGTTGCCACCTCCAAGGGCACCAATAGTGGAATCACGACATCTTGCATTGTGTGAGGGCGTGAGGAGAATATGGTGGCCCTACTGGCTTCTTGGGGAGCACTGTGCCTCCACACTGCTCCAACGGAGACGTACTTCCCCTCAAAAGGAAGGAACTTCGGTAACACATCCTCGTCTTCACCGACTCCACTCTTGGTTATCTCGTACCTTTACTTGTGCAAGCTTATTTGTGTTATTTCCCATCTTGTTTGTGTGCTTGTTGTTGTTGCATCATATAGGTTGCTCACCTAGTTGCATATCTATACAACCTACTTTGATGCAAAGTTTAATTTGGTAAAGAAAAGCTAAAAATTGTTAGTTGCCTATTCACCCCTCCTTTAGCCAACTATATCGATCCTTTCAGAAGCCTATATTTGGACATCAGAATAGTTCTGGGTGAAATTGTGATTTTACCGGAGTGCTAGAGCGGTTATCGGAACCCCCGGGGGTTAATGGGCCTTGTTGGGCCCTAGTGGAGAGAGAGAGGGGCCGGCCAGGGCAGGCCGCGCGCCCCTCCCCTTGAGTCCGAATAGGACAAGGAAGGGGGGGCGCCCCCTTGCCATCCCCCTCTCCCACTCCTTCGTTCCCCCTCCTAGTGGGACTAGGAAAGGGGAGTCCTACTCCCACTAGGAGGAGGACTCCTCCTCCTGGCGCGCCCTGCTAGGGCCGACCGGCCTCCCCCATTGGTCCTTTATATATGGGGGCAGGGGGCACCCCAAGACACACAAGTTGATCAGTTGATCTTTTAGCCATGTGCGGTGCCCCCCTCCACCATAATCCACCTTGGTCATATCATAGCGGTGCTGAGGCGAAGCCCTGTGTCGGTAGCATCATCATCACCATCATGACACCGTCGTGCTGACGAAACTCTCCCACGTAGCTCTGCTGGATTGTGAGTTCGTGCGACGTCACCAAGCTGAACGTGTGCTGAACTCGGAGGTGCCATATGTTCGATACTTGGGTCGGTCGGATCGTGAAGACGTACGACTATGTCAACCGCGTTCTCATAACGCTTCCACTTACGGTCTACGAGGGTACGTGGACGACACTCTCCCCTTTCGTTGCTATGCATCACCATGATCTTGCGTGTGCGTAGGATTTTTTTTGAAATTACTACGTTCCCCAACAGTTGTCGCCATCACCACGAGGCTCCACTTATTTCCCTATCCTTGCTGCCTCACACGCCTCCCCTAGATTGCCTCGCCGTGGCTGAGCAAGCCCACTACCGCCTGACCTCGTCGCCAGCAACATTCTGACAACCTTTTGGTCACACGGTCGTGTTCAACGGCCTTGCCCGGACCCCTAGTTCCTAGCTAGCATGCTAACCCGCTCGTGCCCCCGTGCTAAGTCCCTTGCCGTACTAACCCGAGCTCTGACCTTCACTAATGGCGTCACGGCCGTCGCTATTCTCCACCCCAGTGATAAGTCTCCAACGTATCTATAAATTATGAAGTATTCATGCCATGTTTACAACAATTTTATCTGGTTTTGGTATGATTTGATTAGAACTAACCCGGACTGACGTTGTTTTCAGCAGAACTACCGTGGTGTTGTTTTTTGTGTAGAAATAAAAGTTCTCGGAATGGGCTGAAAATTTACGGTGATTTTTTATGGACCAAAAGAGAACCTTGAAGCATAAGAGTTGGAGCATAAGCTTCACGAGGAAGCGACAAGGGTGGAGGGCGTGCCCCCCTTGGTTGGCGCTGCCTCGTGGACCCCCTTGATGTGAGACCGACGCCAAAAATTCCTATAAATCTCCAAACCTCCGAAAAGAAACCTAGATTGGGAGTTCCACTGCCGCAAGCCTCTGTAGCCATGAAAAATCAATCTAGGCCCTCTCCGGCACCCTGCCGGCGGGGTCCATCATCACCGGAGGCCATGGAGGAGGAACCCAGAGGGGGCCATCATCACCATGGAGGCCAAGGAGTAGAGGGACAACCTCTCCCCATCTAGGGGGAGGCCATGGAGGAGGAAGCACAAGGGGGAGACTCTCTCCCCCTCTCTCTCGGTGGCGCCGGAGTGCCACCAGGGGAATCATCACCGCGGTGATCGTCTTCATCAACATCACCATATTCATCACCTTCCTCATCTCTTTTACGCGGTCCAGTCTCCCGCACCCCGCTGTAATCCCCTACTTGAACATGGTGCTTTATGCCACATATTATGATCCAATGATGTGTTACAATCCTATGATGTTTTGAGTAGATTTCTTTTATCTTTTGGGTTGATTGTTAATATAGATTGGTTTGAGTTGTATGTTTTATTTTGGTGCTGTCCTATGGTGCCTTCCGTGCCGCACACATGTGAGGGATTCCCGCTGTAGGGTGTTGCAATACGTTCATGATTCGCTTATAGTGGGTTGTTTGAGTGACAGAAGCATAAACCCAAGTAAGGGGGTTGTTGCATATGGGATAAAGGGGACTTGATACTTTAATGCTATGGCTGGGTTTTACCTTAATGATCTTTAGTAGTTGCAAACGCTTGCTAGAGTTCCAATCATAAGTGCATATGATCCAAGGAGAGAAAGTATGTTAGCTTATGCCTCTCCCTCATATAAAATTGCAATAACGACCACCGATTTTGTTAACAATTGCCTAGGATAATTCCGCACACTGATCCATCATTATTCCACACTCGCTATTTATAATATATAGTAATATGTTCTAACTCTATGTTAACAGCACCTACTTTTATATTTTAGTTCTCCGATATCATGCAAAGTTATCCTCTTCATACCCACAACGCAGTTTTATTTCTTGTTTCTAGATGGAAGCAAACATTTGGTGTACGTAGAGTCGTATCAGTGGCATATAGGACATGAGAGAATATTGATCTTACCTTTAGCTCCTTGTGGGTTCGACACTCTATACTTATCACTTCCACCTTTGGAAATTGCTACGATGATTCCTTGCACTTGAGTATTATCAAGCTCTTTTTTGGCGCCGTTGCCGGGGAGCAATAGTGTGGGGTTGGTATTTTCGTGTATGCTTGTTTGCTTTCTTCACTAAGTAGATTTTGTTTTCCCTTTTGTTTTTGTTTATTTGCGGGTGAAACAAACAAAAAATTAAAAGAATGCAAAATATTTTTTTACTTGCCTCTTATGCCTAAAAACTTTTTCAAAAAGAGAAGTGATTGGAAGGTTATGCATTGGAGAAGTGAGGGTCGACCTTGAACACTTGTGTTCATGCTCATGGAAACAATGTAGAATTTTTCATGGAAGTTTCTCAAAAATAATTACCCCTTTATATATCCATTGTATTATAAAAGTAATATGCCAAGGTTTGGCTTTAGAATGTTTAAATTGCTTGTTTGGTGTGTGCAACAGAAAAACAAAAACTTTTTGTGTAGTAATTGAATTTACATTTTTACTGGAGCGTGATAAAATCTTGAAATTTTTACACAATACTTCTCTGAAAATTGTTTCATTTTTCCTATTTTTTTAGAATTTTTGGAGTTACACAAGTATACGTAGTTTCCATATTGCTACAGACTGTCATGTTTTTGACATATTCTGTTTTCTATGTGTTGTTCTATTATTTTGATGATTCTATGGGTACTATCGGGGGGTATGAACTATGGTGAAGTTGTAATACAGGATATATAATGCTAATATGAATTTGGAATGAGTTTACAACAGTACCTAAAAGTAGTGATTTGCTTTATTATACTAACGGATCTCACAAGGTTTTTTGTTAAGTTTTGTGTGGATGAAGTGTTCGAAGAGTAGTTATCGATATGAGAAGAATAAGGAAAGGCAAGAGTTCAAGCTTGGGGATGACCAAGGAACCCCAAGTAAATATTTCAAGGATACTCAATCATTTAAGCTTGGGGATGCCCAGGTTGGCATCCCATCTTTTTTTTCTTCAACAATTATCGGTATACCTCGTTTTTTGTTTTGTCCATATGATATGCGTATTTTGTGTTTATTTTTCTTTTCTTTTCCTTTATGAACCATGCTAGTATGAGATATCCCTTCATTGATTTGTAGAATGCTCTTTTTACTTCACTTAAATCTTTTGAGTGTGGCTTTATATAATGCTCTTTGTGCTTCACTTAAATCTTTTGAGGATGGCTTTATAGAATGCTTCGTGTGCTTCACTTATATATTTTGAGCTTGGATGTTGGTAAATCTATATTACTTGTAGAATGCTCCATGAACTTCACTTATATCTTTTGGAGTATGAATAAGACTATCATCGAAATTGGGCTTGGAAGAGTATCATTAAAATATCATGCCTAGCTAGGGGCGTTAAACAATAGCTCTTGTTGGGAGGCAACCCAATTTTATTTTTATGTTTTTGGTTTTTGCTTCTGTTTTTCAATAAATACACATTATTACCTATGTGTTAATTTTGTTTTGGTGTTTTAATTAGTGTTTGTGCCAACTAAGACCTTTGGGGTGGCTTATGGTGATAGTTGATTTGATCTCGCTGAAAAACAGAAACTGTTGCGCCCAGTAAAATAATTTTCATTTTTAATAGAAGCACGATAAAATACTAATTATTTTTGAACAAGATTAATATACAAATTTCCTAGGTTGTCCTAATTTTTTACAATATTTGGAGTAACAGAAGTATGGTTGTTGTTCACATCATTACAGAATGTTCTGTTTTCGATAGATTCTGTTTTGAATGCATAGTTTGCTTGTTTTCTAGTTTCTATGGATTATATTGAAGGAAATATGCCCTAGAGGCAATAATAAACTTGTTATTTATATTTCCTTGTATCATGATAAATGTTTATTATTCATGCTATAATTGTATTAACCGGAATCTTAGTACATGTGTGAATACATAGACAAAGTGTCCCTAGTATGCCTCTACTTGAGTAGCTCGTTAATCAAAGATGGTTACCATAGACATGTGTTGTCATTTGATGAACGGGATCACATCATTAGAGAATGATGTGATTGACAAGACCCATCCATTATCTTAGCATAACGATCCTTTAGTTTTATTGGTATTGCTTTCTTCATGACTTATGCATGTTCCTCTGACTATGAGATTGTGCAACTCCCGAATACATGAGGAACACCTTGTGTGCTATCAAACATCACAACATAACTGGGTGATTATAAAGATGCTCTACAGGTGTCTCCGATGGTGTTTGTTGAGTTGGCATAGATCGAGATTAGGATTTGTCATGCCGTGTATCGGAGAGGCATCTCTGGGCCCTCTCGGTAATGCACATCACTATAAGCCTTGCAAGCAATGTGACTAATGAGTTAGTTACGGGATGATGCATTATGGAACGAGTAAAGAGACTTGCCTGAAAGTGCGTTATATCGACTAGAGGGGGGGTGAATAGGCGATTTTTATGTAAGTCTTCAAAACGTGAGAGTTATGAAGACAAACAGTGAAGATTATGCCTATTACTAAGCAGCGGAAGTTAGATTACACTAGGGCAGCCATGGTCATGTATTCAATTGAGTGAAAGCACAATGACAAACAGCTTCAGTGTAATAGGGATCAGGTAGGAAGAAGTTATGAAGCCAAACAGATCATACATTCATGTTGTGAAGATAAAAGATAAAGCAAGCATGCAATGGCTTCACAATGAATAACAGTAAGTCAAAGGAAGTGAAGATGAAACCAGTGACACGTTGAAGACGATGATTTGTTGGACCAGTTCCAGTTGCTGTGACAACTGTACGTCTGGTTGGAGCGGCTAGGTATTTAAACCAAAGGACACACAGTCCCGGACACCCAGTCAAGGACACTTAGTCCAAGACACCCAGTCCTCACCGTATTCTCCTTGAACTAAGGTCACACAGACCTGGTCCAATCACTCGTGGTAAGTCTTCAGGCGACTTCCAAACCTTCACAGACTTCGTTCAATGGCAATCCACAATTTCTCTTGGATGCTCTGAACGCGACGCCTAACCGTCTGGAGGATGCACAGTCCTCAAGTGTAATAAGTCTTCAGATCACTCAGACACGAAGACTTAAGTGATGCCCAATTTACTCTGGCTCTGGGTGGTTAGGGCTTTTCTCCTCGCTAGGAATTTTTTCTCAAAGGCTTCGAGGTGGGTTGCTCTCAAACGACAAAAGCCGTGCACTGAAATCTGAGCAGCCAACCGTTTCTGGTTGTGGGGGTGGGCTATTTATAGCCACTTGGCAACCCGACCTGATTTGTCCGAAATGACCCTGGGTCACTAAGGAACTGACACGTGTACCAACGGTCGAATTTTGAACTCACACGGCAACTTTACTTGGGGTACAAGTAAAGCTGACTTGTCTGACTCTGGACAAGATTTGCTCTCATAGTCTTTGCTCGAAGACATAGGATTTAAATTAGGCATCACTTCAGTCATTTTGACTGGTTCTCTTGGACCCCACTTAATAGTACGGTGGTTCCTATGACGCAACATGAATGAAATAAAACTACGAAGGATCTAAGTCTTCGAGTTCCATAAGCTTCATAGGGAGTCTTCTCATGTCATTGTCTTCAATATGAATATCTTCATAAACCACCATTGTCTTCAATGTCTTCATACATTTTTAGGGGTCATCTCTGGTAGTGAAACCGAATCAATGAGGTACTTCTACCTGTGTTTTCCTGCAATTCTCACAAACACATTAGTCCCTCAACTAGGTTTGCCGTCAATACTCCAAAACCAACTAGGGGTGGCACTAGATGCACTTACAATCTCCCCCTTTTTGGTGATTGACGACAAACTAGTTGAAGTTTTCAACGGGAAACATAATTTGTGAAATTGTAAAGGAATGGTCTTCATAAGTTGCAAGGGCTCCCCCTGAAGATGTGCATATAAGTAATTTGCTTCTTGAATGCAAATGCACATGGCAGGTTGTACTTGTGGAGATCCACTTCAACTTATGATGACAATCCACTATGCATGTGAAAGTATATGAAGATAATGACATGCATAATGGAAAATGGACGTCTGCAGAATGAGATGAGTGCGGAATTTATCGTCGCACATGCGGAATTTATCTTCGCAAAACGGAGTGACAAACAGGTAGTAGACGACCATCAAGGCTAAGTGTTACAACTCAATGAAGCAAATGTAGCAAAAACGGGAGTTGTAAGCACAAAGCAAAATGTAGCAAAATATGAAGGCACCCGCCCATAGTGACCCGCTTGAAGACTATAAACATCATATGCTTCTCCCCTTTTGTCAGTGATGACCAAAAAGGTTTGAAGACATAGAGGTTTCTACGCGTTCCTAGGCGCAGCAGGGTCGGTGGAGTTGTTTGGTGGCGGTGCAGACGAGCTTGGTGCAGATTCGACGCGTGTTGAAGCAGGTGGAGATGATGTCGCGTCTTCTTCTTCTTCAATAATCCGGGCAGACACGGTGGCAGCAGAAGAAGAGAACTCTGACTCTTCAAGTGATGGTGTGCTTCGCATCACAGCTTTTCTTGGAGGCGTGGAGTCAAATTTGAATCTCTCTTTGAAGCCATCCTCATGCAGGTCAGCTTCAGTGCACATCATGGTGAGGCCTTTCCAAGTGCGGCGACAGGTCTCGTGTGCGACAAATGCATTTTTGGTTGCCAGATTTCTGATGCGATTGACGTCTTGCATGAGGCTTCTCATCTGCCTCTTGAGCCAGTCGTGATGCCTGTCTTGCTTTTGGTGAAGAGCCACAAGAAGCTCTCGGTCATTGAGTGCACGAGCGCGCTTCTTGGGTCTCTTTGCAGCTGTGCTGTTAGTGGCTTCGGTTGATGCAGGGGCACGTGTGGTGCCAGCCATTGGATACACTCAGGAGAGAGCTTCAACACCTTCAATATTTTGAGTGAAGCTCTGGTGTTCTGCATTCTGAAGACTTAATGGTTGCTTGGCAGGCTCTGGATATATTGCTTCAGCAGATGTGTCTACATCTGGCAAAAATATCCTATGATTGCGGGCTGAGGGTTGATAGGAGATTGCAGAGTGAAGCTTGATCAGCCTCATAACCCAAGGAGCATAGAACTTCAATCCAAACAATTCTGAGGCAGACGCTGCAACTTGACGGATGAAGAGATCCTGTGCGTTGAAGCATTTGCCATGAAGAATGCAGAAGATGAGAGTCTTCATTGCACCGCCAATCGTTGCATATCGAGAGTGTCCTTTAACGGGCCAGAGAGTCCGCCTTAAGATGTGATATATTGTTCTGGGCAGGTACTCTAAGTCTTCAACGAAGAACCTAGTTGGATAGGGTGCATTAGGAGGCAATGGCTTCATCATTGAGAGCATCTGACTCATATCTGGCTCAGGATGGTGAAATATGCTCTCAATTGCTTCAGCATGGAGTTGGCAGCCTTCTTCAAAGAATTCGCCAGGAGTGGGAAGGTCGGTAAGCTCAATTATGTCGAAAGCATTGGCTTCATGATGGAAATTGCCGGTCATCCACTCCAGGACCCATTTCTTCGGATCTCTGTTATAGCCTTTGATATGCAGGGTGGCATAGAACTGGAGCAGAAGCTCTTCGTTCCAGTGCTCTTCATCGGTGATAAACGGCAGCAGACCCACTTGCTTGAAGCAATCCAATGCTTCTTCCAGACCAGGCAGACCAGCAACAGCTTCAACCTCAAGGCGCTTGTGAGGAAAGATGCGGCCTTGGTTGTATAGGATGCATGAATAATAGCTGCGCTGTTGATAGCTCCAGAACCTATCTGATACAATCCGTTCCCTCGAATAAGGGTTCTTGGAGCTGTTGAAGAACGTGTTGTCTGTCCTGAAGCCGTTGATGTTGAAGGACCCAGGAGCTGATGCAGAACCTGGGAACCTTGGCAGTCGCGGGATCGGCTTCTGGACCTGGGGCCTGTGTGCAATATGATAGTTGAATTGGGGACCCGCAGCAGACTCAGGCACAGAAGGTTCAGGAGCAGTAGCTTCATTGTCTTCTGAAGCTGTTGTTGGGGAGGGCTCCACATTTGCTTCGGCGTTGTTTGTGGCAGCCTCAACATTTGCCGCCTCCACACGTGTAGTGGGAGGGACGAACTCAGGCACGTTCTCCTGGAGAACTGCTTCTTGTTGGTGCGGGGGAGTTGGAATGTCGTCAGCAGCCTGAGCCCTTGGCCCTTTGCAAAGCCTACGGAATGTAGGTGACGCCGGTGGAGTTGCAGTGGGCTGGGGCTCATTATCTTCCTCCTGTGGGCGATCTGCCCATGATGCATCTTGTGTGATTGGCGTCAATGGACGACCAATGCTGATCAGTTCGCTTGTCTCAAGTTGAGGAAGGGCTGCATCACCTTGTACATTGTCTTGGAGACCAATGTCTTCAGCAGCGTTTTGGTCAGCTGCTGGAATGTCTTCGGCGTGCGGAGCCTCTATGAAGGCAGGCTCATGCACAGTCAACTGACGATCTGCGTCAGGATAGCGGACGGAGAGGGGTTAAACTATCAAGGGCTCTGTGGGAGCAGCCCGAGATTTCTTGGTCTTGCGCTTCTTGATGGTGGGTTCAGAAGGAGAGGCTTCAGAGTGTTTCCTCTTCTTAGCTTCAGCCTCTGCAGTCCTTGTCTTCTTTAGCTGTGAGGCGGTTGATCGACTCTTTGGCTTCGAGTCTGTCGTTGTAGTGGGGAAGACAATCGGAGCAGTTTCTGACCTTGGCGCCTCTGGTTCAGGCACAGCAGGCTTCTTTTTCTTCTTCGAGGACATTCTGGGGTCAATGCCGGGACGCCCAAGTGCCTTGCGCTTCTCGGCCTCATTGTAGGCCTGCACGCAGCGATCAGCCAGAGTCTTCATGCGCTCTCGTGAGCCTTGAGCTTCGGCACGCGTCTTCAGAAAGTTCTCTTTCATCTCGTGCAACATGATCTTGAAGTTTTTCACTTCTTGCACGCTGAGCTTGGCCACGTGCTTCTTGAACTGAGCCTTTTCATAATCAATTTTCTGCTTCAGTTCTACAATGCGTTGGGCTATTGCAAGTTCTGAAGCAATTGCGCCTTGAAAGGCCACGCTGAGGCCTATGGGCAGCTGCAGATCGTCGAAGCTGATGTCCGGTGAGGTAAACCATTCATCGATGAAGTTGTGGATGATGGCGACATCAAACAGAGGCAGATTGTTGAAGATTTTAGCCTCCTCCTTGCTCTTGATGAGCTGCTCAAGAGCATCATCTCCAAGATCTTCATCGCTTGAGAGATCAATGGTTTCGCACCGCAGAATGGCAGCAGCTGTGAGCTCTTTGCCTGTGTGTGGCTGAGGCTTCTTGGCTTCTTGGGGCTTGGAGACTCGTGATAAGTCTTCAGACTGCACACTGGCTTCAGGAGGTGCAATTGTCAATGGCTTCGCTCTTGAGATTTTGGGAGAAGCGGCTGGCTTTGAAGCTTTTGGCTTCTTCTGCTTTGGCTTCGGCGCAGCAGGGGCGTCATCAGACTCAGTATCTGCTGGAGGGTCATTCACGGCAGTCCCTTGGACTAGGATGCGGGTGATGAGGCCTGCAAGATTGGCATACGGCCCGATGATATTGGGATCGGCATCGCGTGTGCCATCTGCCCTTGGTGAGGAGGGACCAGGGTTGAAGTCAAGCCCAAATTTCTTCTTGTTTTGCTTTGCAGAGTTCTAAGCAAATTGGAAGTTGCGCTTGAACAGATTGTCATCGCGACACCAGAGAAGTGATGACGGATGTGCTTCAGCTGGCTGTGGTCCTCTCACCATGCATGGATAGAAGCCTTGAGCAATGGCTTCGTCTCTGGACCTGGGTACGAGATTTTTGTATAATACGTCTCCCCACGGTCTCTTGATGGCGCACGTCTCCGCATATTCCTGAGTGACGAAGCAGTATTGAAACCATTGCTCTGCCCAATATCTTCGAATCCATTGGATTCGTGTCTTGCGCTGACCATAGCTTTCTTCAGGATCAGTTTTGTACATTTCTGCCAATTCATCAGGCAGATCTTTGGACGTTCCACCACGTCGTTGTCTGCCTCCCTTCCTTGCTGCTGTTTCTGAAGCCATGAATCTTAACTTGGAAGGCTTCAAGATGTTCAAAGGCTTCCTTTTGCTTGACCAACAAGAACTGGCTTCAGGAGAGTTGATGTGATGCTGCAAGTACTCTGCAAATGAATGCAGACTATGAGATCCAAAGGATTCTCCCACGGACATGTACCTGTGACAGCATTAAGGTGCGAGGGAAGGGGAAGAGGTCATATGCATTCTCAGAAGATTTTGAAGTTAAATCGGTTTAGAAGACATTGACCTCATTGGGCGAAGACATTCACTTATAGATAAGAAGTTGGTTCCAGATTTGTACGAACCCATAGATCAGTACAAGTGAGGAATCTAACTGCTTTATGAAGCACAAGTGAATATACTAGGCATGTTATGAGATGCAGCGAGAGATCTAATTGGTGTGAAGAGAAACTTCTTATGGTAGAAAGTGACAGAACCAAGAGATCAAAAGAGACTGTAAAAAGAAGTTTTATTTACCACACTGGAACTGCTAGACGGAAGGAAGTTGATGCCGAGCAGTTCAGTCCTCCGTGCCCTAACTTGGCGACAGAAAACACCTACGGCGACAGCGGAGAGGACGATGTCCGCGGTCGGCGTGAGGACGACGTTGGAGAGGTTGCGGCAGTGAAGCGCTTCGTCTCCAGCGTCGTAGAGTGCTAGCGGTGGCGCTAGGGTTCGTGCGAGGGTGGAAGAAGGAGATAATGACCGCGGTAAGTGTGAATTTATAGACTCAGAGGCGGCACTATGCTATTACGCAGGTGCCCCTGGCGGTTCGCATTTGAGGCAAGCGTGGCCAGTTAGAGGAAGATTGGGGTTTGTTCCACGTCCCACGCACGCCTAAATTGTCGGGCGGTCGTTCCTGCTTCTCCGGATCTTATGTGGAGGAATGAGCATTAAAAACAGACTTTTATGGTTGTCTCTATGTCTTCGTCTGACAAGGACACAGCGAAGACATTCGACAGTTTCAACAGAATGCATATGACTTGGAGAGATAGAGTTTGAGATAGAAAGCATATAGAGGTTAGGGTCCGATCACATTCACTTAGTTCAAAAGATTCAAACAAGAAGACATAGCTATAAGTGAATGCTATAGAGGACAGAACACCAGTACATATGTATATATATATCTATATAATCAACGCAGTGAAGATAATCATGAAGACATATTGAGATTGAAGCCAAACCAAATGTGAAGACATTGCGAGGTAACACCATGAGTGAAACACTTCAGAATGGAACGTTTGGTGGTGGCGTTACCCACCGTATAGGAAGTATTAGACCCAGACACGGCGCACAATTATCGTGGCGCTCCGAAGTCAAATTCCACATTAATGTATTCACACTTAGAATGTATGTCTTCATTGATTGAATATATACGTTACTTCGTGTGTTGCACATCTAAGTCATCAATATGCATAAGTGTTAGGATGTGTGCCTGATCACAGAACATTTGAGGATTCCAAGATATTTAGCTCACACCATAACTTGCAAAACCTCTTCTCATCCAAGGGCTTGGTGAAGATATCTGCCAATTGCTCTTCAATGCTGACGTGTATGATATCAATGTCTTCCTTCACAACGTGATCTCTGAGAAAGTGATGGCGAATTTCAATGTGCTTTGTCTTCGAGTGCTGAACTGGGTTGTTGGCAATCTTGATGGCGCTTTCGTTGTCGCAGTAAAGTGGCACTTGCTTCAGATGAATGCCATAATCCTTGAGTGTTTGCTTCATCCACAGAAGCTGAGCGCAGCAAGATCCAGCAGCAATGTATTCAGATTCAGCAGTGGAGAGAGATACACAGTTCTGCTTCTTTGAAGACCAACATACAAGTGATCGTCCCAGAAAGTGACATGTGCCTGATGTAGACTTGCGATCAACTTTGTCACTAGCATAATCAGCATCCGAAAATCCAACCAAATCAAACTCTGAGCCCTTTGGATACCATAATCGTAGAGTTGGGGTGTGAGCCAAATATCTAAGAATTCGCTTCACAGCCAAGTGATGCGACTCCTTTGGTGCCGCTTGAAATCGAGCACACATGCAAACACTAAGCATGATATCTGGCCTAGATGCACATAAATAAAGCAAAGACCCAATCATGGAGCGGTATACCTTTTGATCGAACTCTTTACCATTGTCGTCAGGACCTAGATGATGTTTGGCTGGCATTGGTGTTGTGAAGCCTTTGCAATCTTGCATACCGAACTTCTTCAGGCACTCTTTAAGATATTTCTCTTGAGATATGAAGATGCCGTTGCGTTGTTGCCGTATCTGAAGACCGAGGAAGAACTTCAGCTCCCCCATCATGGACATCTGATATTGCTCTTGCATCATATATCCAAACTCTTCACTATACTTCTGATTGGTGCAGCCGAAGATAATGTCATCCACATATATTTGGCACACAAACAGTTCACCATCATATGTCTTCGTGAAAAGAGTGGGATCCAGGGAACCAGGTATGAAGCCTTTGCTCTTCAGAAAGTACTTGAGTGTATCATACCAGGCCCTAGGGGCTTGTTTGAGGCCATATAGTGCCTTGTTGAGCTTGTATACCATGTCAGGATGTTTTGGATCTTCAAAGCCAGGCGGTTGTGCAACATACACTTCTTCTTCAATCTTGCCATTGAGAAAGGCGCTCTTCACATCCATTTGATATAGAAGTATGTTATGATGATTTGCATAGGCCAGCAGTATGCGTATGGCTTCAAGCCTAGCCACAGGAGCAAATGTTTCATCGAAGTCAATGCCCTCCACTTGAGTATATCCTTGAGCAACGAGACGAGCTTTGTTTCTGACAACTTGACCATGCTCATCTTGCTTGTTGCGGTATATCCATTTGGTGCCTATTACATTGTGCTTCCGTGGATTAGGACGCTTAACCAGTTCCCATACATTATTCAGCTCAAACTATTGAAGCTCTTCTTGCATAGCTTGAATCCATTCAGGTTCCTTGAAGGCTTCTTCAACTTTCTTGGGTTCTGATATTGAGACGAATGCGAAATGCCCACAGAAGTTTGCCAGCTGAGTTGCCCTTGAACGAGTGAGTGGACCAGGTGCATTGATGCTGTCAAGTATTCTGTCAATCTGTACTTCATTTGCAACACGAGGATGTAAAGGGCGAAGACTTTGCTCGTGCTGATCTGCGTTGTCATTTGGAGGTATATCTTCAGGCTGAGCATTGTCTTCATGTGGGTCAGGTGCTGAGATCATAAGTTCTTCTTCAGGATGAGCTTCAGAAGGTACAATCTCTCCAGTTCCCATAAGCTTGATTGATTCACTAGCTGGAACTTCATCTAGCACATTTGGCAATTGCTCGCTTTGTGATCCATTGGTTTCATCGAACCGCACATCCACAGTTTCAACCACTTTGTAGTGGAAGAGATTGAAGACTCTGTAGGAGTGCGAATCCTTTCCATATCCAAGCATGAATCCCTCATGTGCTTTTGGTGCAAATTTTGAGGTGTGGTGTGGGTCCTTGATCCAGCATTTTGCGCCAAATACTCTGAAGTAACTGATATTTGGCTTCTTGCCAGTTAGGAGTTCATAAGATGTCTTGTTCAGAAGCTTGTGAAGATAAACACGATTGATTGTATGGCATGCAGTATCAACGGCTTCAGTCCAGAATTTTCTTGGAGTCTTGTATTCATCTAGCATTGTTCTGGCCATCTCAATGAGTGTTTTGTTCTTGCGTTCGACGACGCCATTCTGCTGTGGCGTGTATGGAGCTGAGAATTCATGTGTGATGCCCAAGGTATCCAGATATGTATCAAGGCCAGTGTTCTTGAATTCAGTGCCATTGTCACTTCTGATGTGCTTTATCTTGGCGCCAAAATTGTTCATGGCTCGATTGGCGAAGCGTCTGAAGACATCCTGCACTTGAGTCTTGTAAAGGATTGCAACAAGCATGACTTTATCCATGTGTTGATCCTTTGAGATTGCAACTCTACCTAGACCCAATACCTTACTTTTACCAGTGTCAGCAAATGTGATGTGACTCTTGTTGGATGGACGTAAAGTTGAGTCCATAAGAAGGCTTCTTCTGCCAGTCATGTGATTTGTACACCCACTGTCAATAATCCATTCTGAAGACTTTGAAGTCGCTGGTGTCGTACCCTACAGCGCAGTTAGGGGGATAGGCTTCACGAAGAGAGTTGTGAAGCATAAACATTTGACGAACCAGTGGGTTATGAAAACTTAGATCCAGATTAGGACTAATAGGGAGAGTAGCATGCGATTCAGGAGCAAAGTACATAATGATGCCATTCGGGCATTTTATCTTGCGCCCTGCAAGATTTTTAAGGTCCCCAGCAATAGCATCAGAAGATTTTGTTTTTCTGCTGGAGACCTTTCCCTGCAAAAGAAAGTTAAGCTTTCTTAACCACCCACATCTTCAAGGGTGGCTTAGAAGCAATAAGACTAAGTGCAACATCTGAGAATTTTGGCTATGGAGCCCTCGCAAACAGTCTAGCAGGGGGACAATAATACTCATAGGAATAAGCAGAATAATTTTTGGTCATATGAACATGACGGTTCGATGAACCGCTCTCATATCCATATGCCTGAGTATGGTTTCCCTACAAAACATTTGCGTTAGTGTGACTCAGGTGTGTCCTCTGTTTGTATGAAGCCATTGGACCGTATGAAGCCTTTGGTCTGAGGTTTGTCTTCTTCAAGTGAGGTGTCATGAAGACATTCACAGGAAGATTTTCCAGACACTTTTTCGGAACCCAGATCATCTTCATAGGAGGTCCATTCCTGCAGTTAGTACCAATGTACCTGGCAAACACTTCACCATTCTGATTCTTAAACAGTTTATAGTTTGCATCAAAGAATTCATCAATGATAATGGGGTTAGCACAAGTGAAGCCAGACAGATTGGATGGATCTGCTGAGGATGCCTTTGCAGCAACCCATGTGGTTTTGGGGTACTGCTCAGGTTTCCAGTAAGACCCATCTGCATTAATTTTCCTCACGAACCCAACACCCTCTTTCCTAGGGTTTCAGTTCAGAATCTGCTTCTTAAGGACATCACATAGTGTCTGATGCCCTTTCAGACTTTTGTACATTCCTGTTTCAAGCAATGTCTTCAACCTAGCATTCTCATCAGCAATAGCAGTGGTATCCTCAGGAGAGGGGTTAGTTACCACATTAACAGTTGAAGATATTGCAACAGTAGTAGCAGTGGAACATTCAGCAACAGAATTAGCATTATCACGCTCAATGCATTTTAGACATGGTGGTTCAAATCCTTCCTGAGCGGGACTGATCTGTTCGGAGCGAAGTGACTCATTTTCCTTTTGAAGATCTTCATGATCCGCTCTCAACTTCTCAAGATCTTGCTTCTTTTGAAGATAATCATAGGAGAGCTTTTCATGAGTAGTTGAGAGAGTCTCAAGACGATCTTCAAGTTCCTGATACTTAACGTGAAGATTTTTTATGTCTTCAATTAAGGATTCAGAACGAGTCATTTCGGCACCCAACAGATCATCGCTTCTGTCTAATAGTTTTTGAATATGTTCCATAGCTTTCTGTTGTTCAGTTGCAATTTTAGCAAGTGTTATGTAGCTAGGTTTTGAATCACACTCAGAGTCATCGTCACTAGATGTTTCACAGCGAGTAGTGCGTGTGTTTACCTTGGCACCGCGTGCCATGAAGCAGTAGGTAGGAGTGGAGTCGTTCTTGTCATTTGCGTCGGTGTCGGTGATGCAGTCATTGTCTTCGGTGTTGAAGATGGACTTGGCGACGTATGCTGTAGCCAGACTCGCAATGCCAGAATCAGACTCCTCCTCAGACTCCACCTCTGCCTCCTCAGATGCGGACTCCTCCTCTGAATCCATCTCCTTTCCAACAAACGCACGTGCCTTGCCAGGTGAGCTCTTCTTGTGTGATGAAGACTTTGATGAAGACTTGGAAGAAGACTTTGAGTGTTTCTTCTTCTTCTTGTCGTCAGAATCATATTCCTTGCTCTTCTTCTTACTTCTGTTCTCATTATCCCACTGTGGACACTCAGAGATGAAGTGCCTGCACTTGTGACATGTTTTCTTCTTGAAGTCATGAGCAGAAGCTTCATCATTCCTTGAGCTTGACCGTGAAGATTTTCTGAAGCCTTTCTTCTTGGTGAATTTTTGGAACTTCTTCACTAGCATTGCAAGTTCTCTTCCAATGTCTTCAGGATCATCAAAACTGCAGTCAGATTCTTCTTCAGATGAGGAGACAGCTTTTGCCTTCAAGGCTCGAGTTCGCCCATAGTTTGGACCGTAGATATCTCTTTTCTCAGAAAGCTGAAACTCATGTGTGTTGAGCCTCTCAAGTATGTCAGACGGATCGAGAGTCTTGAAATCAGGACGTTCTTGAATCATCAGGGCCAGGATGTCAAACGAACTATCAAGTGATCTCATCAGCGTCTTGATGATTTCATGTTTGGTGATCTCAGTGGGGCCGAGGGCTTGAAGCTCGTTTGTGATGTCAGTAAGTCTGTCAAATGTGTGCTGGACATTCTCATTGTCATTTCGCTTGAAGCGGTTGAAGAGATTGCGAAGGACACTGATTCTTTGATCTCTCTGGGTTGAGATGCCTTCATTAACTTTGGAGAGCCAGTCCCAGACCAGTTTGGATGTCTTCAAGGCACTCACACGGCCATACTGTCCTTTGGTCAGATGACCACAGATGATATTCTTAGCAGTAGAGTCCAGTTGAACGAATTTCTTGACATCAGCAGCAGTGACACCTTCTCCAGCCTTGGGAACGCCGTTCTCGACGACATACCATAGGTCGACATCAATGGCTTCAAGATGCATGCGCATCTTATTCTTCCAGTAGGGATATTCAGTTCCATCGAAGACGGGGCAAGCAGCGGAGACTTTGATTATCCCTGCAGTCGACATAGCTAAAACTCCAGGTGGTTAAATCGAATCACACAGAACAAGGGAGCACCTTGCTCTGATACCAATTGAAAGTGCGTTATATCGACTAGAGGGGGGTGAATAGGCGATTTTTATGAAAGTCTTCAAAACGTGAGAGTTATGAAGACAAACAGTGAAGATTATGCCTATTACTAAGCAGCGGAAGTTAGATTACACTAGGGCAGCCATGGTCATGTATTCAATTGAGTGAAAGCACAATGACAAACAACTTCAGTGTAATAGGGATCAGGTAGGAAGAAGTTATGAAGCCAAACAGATCATACATTCATGTTGTGAAGATAAAAGATAAAGCAAGCATGCAATGGCTTCACAATGAATAACAGTAAGTCGAAGGAAGTGAAGATGAAACCAGTGACACGTTGAAGACGATGATTTGTTGGAC
Organism: Triticum dicoccoides; assembly: GCF_002162155.2. Lineage (NCBI taxonomy): Eukaryota > Viridiplantae > Streptophyta > Magnoliopsida > Poales > Poaceae > Triticum > Triticum dicoccoides. Next base: position 436,409,839 of record NC_041390.1, read on the forward strand.
CAGTTCCAGTTGCTGTGACAACTGTACGTCTGGTTGGAGCGGCTAGGTATTTAAACCAAAGGACACACAGTCCCAGACACCCAGTCAAGGACACTTAGTCCAAGACACCCAGTCCTCACCGTATTCTCCTTGAACTAAGGTCACACAGACCTCGTCCAATCACTCGTGGTAAGTCTTCAGGCGACTTCCAAACCTTCACAGACTTCGTTCACTGGCAATCCACAATTTCTCTTGGATGCTCTGAACGCGACGCCTAACTGTTTGGAGGATGCACAGTCCTCAAGTGTAATAAGTCTTCAGATCACTCAGACACGAAGACTTAAGTGAGCCCAATTTACTCTGGCTCTGGGTGGTTAGGGCTTTTCTCCTCGCTAGGAATTTTTTCTCAAAGGCTTCGAGGTGGGTTGCTCTCAAACGACAAAAGCCGTGCACTGAAATCTAAGCAGCCAACCGTTTCTGGTTGTGGGGGTGGGCTATTTATAGCCACTTGGCAACCCGACCTGATTTGTCCGAAATGACCCTGGGTCACTAAGGAACTGACACGTGTACCAATGGTCGAATTTTGAACTCACACGGCAACTTTACTTGGGGTACAAGTAAAGCTGACTTGTCTGACTCTGGACAAGATTTGCTCTCATAGTCTTTGCTCGAAGACATAGGATTTAAATTAGCCATCACTTCAGTCATTTTGACTGGTTCTCTTGGACCCCACTTAACAGTACGGTGGTTCCTATGACACAACATGAATGAAATAAAACTACGAAGGATCTAAGTCTTCGAGTTCCATAAGCTTCATAGGGAGTCTTCTCATGTCATTGTCTTCAATATGAATATCTTCATAAACCACCATTGTCTTCAATGTCTTCGTACATTTTTAGGGGTCATCTCTGGTAGTGAAACCGAATCAATGAGGGACTTCTACCTGTGTTTTCCTACAATTCTCACAAACACATTAGTCCCTCAACTAGGTTTGCCGTCAATACTCCAAAACCAACTAGGGGTGGCACTAGAGGCATCTCTGGGCCCTCTCGGTAATGCACATCACTATAAGCCTTGCAAGCAATGTGACTAATGAGTTAGTTACGGGATGATGCATTATGGAACGAGTAAAGAGACTTGCCGGTAACGAGATTGAACTAGGTATGATGATACCGACGATCGAATCTCGGGCAAGTAACATACCGATGACAAAGGGAATGACGTATGTTGTTATGCAATTTGACTGATAAAAATGTTCATAGAATATGTAGGAGCCAATATAAGCATCCAGGTTCCGCTATTTGTTATTGACCGGAGATGTGTCTCGGTCATGTCTACATAGTTCTCGATCCCGTAGGGTCCGCACGCTTAACGTTCGATGACGATTTATATTATGAGTTATGTGATTTGATGACCGAAGTTTGTTGGGAGTCCCGGATGAGATCACGGACATGACGAGGAGTCTCAAAATGGTCGAGAGGTAAAGATCGATATATTGGAAGGTTATATTCGGACACTGGAATGGTTCCGAAGTGATCCGGGTATTTTTCGGAGTACCGGGAGGTTACGGGAACCCCCCGGGGAAGTTAATGGGCCTTAGTGGGCTTTAGTGGAGAGAGGGAAGAAGGGACACAAGGTGGCGCGCGCCTCCCCCTGCCCAAACCAAATTGGACAAGGGGTGGGGCCGCGGCCCCCTCCTTCCTTCACTACAAAAAAATAGACACGTCCGTGACATTTTGGGCCGAACGAATTTTTTTCTGTCATACTTATGACACTTCTATGACAATAACTGTAACAAAACCCGGTATCATCATAGATGTGGTGGGGTCCTACTTCTGTGACAAAAAAATCATGAAAGAAATTGGGCTTTTCGTCCTGGGCGGGCCGGAGACGCAGCCGCATGACATTCTTTGGGTCGTCCATGACGGAAAAAGCCATGGTAGAAGCGTGGGCGAGGAAAATATCGGGGTGTTCCCGGTTATGGTGGGTGGTTGGGGCTGAGTGATGCATGTTTCTCTCATACAAGCACACACGTGGGTGCGAGGCATTGGGCTCTAACTGAACCCGAGCGAGGCGTTGGGCTATAATTGAACCCGAGCGATTGCACTGCAGGCTATGCATTATTGAACCCGAGCGATCGATCGATGGTTGTTAACTGAACCTGATCGAGCGATTCCTTCGCTACTGCTGCTAATTGAAGCCGATCGATGCTGCCTTTGGATGAACAGTGAGCGTTGCTGGGGGGGGGGGGTATTTGGATGAACAGTTCTCGGTGGGCGTGGATGAACAGGAGCCCGTGGTGTTGCCTCTGGATGAACAGGACCCCGACCGATCGAGCCGGTTGGGGCTGGATGAACAGGACTCCATGGAGGGTAGGATGAACAGGACCACCCCGTGGAGGGCTGGATGAACAGCAGATGGTGGAGGGCTGGATGAACAGTAGCCCATGGAGGGGTGGTTGAACAGGAGCCCGTGGAGTGGGCTGGTTGAACAGTAGCCAATGGAGTAGCGTGCGGTGGAGGCTGGATGAACAGGAGCCCGTGGATGAACAGTCGCAGGTGGAGGCTTGAGGAGGTCGACGGTGGATGAACAGTAGCCCGTGGAGGCTGGAGGGGGTCGACGGTGGAGATGAACGGTATCCCGTGGAGTCCCATTTTGCGGTACGCCACACCCCTCCCGATGAACATGACCCCCGTTTCGACCGTAGCACTACAACACAAGTCTGTTTCCTCCGTTTGCGGTATGCCACACCCCTCCCGATCAACAGGACCCCCGTTTCGACCGTAGGAGTTCCGTTTCCTTCGTTTTGCGGTACGCCAGACCCCTCTCGATGAACATGATCCCGTTTCGACCGTGGCCGGTCGAACACAAGGCCGTTTCCTCCGTTCTGCGGCACGCCAGGCCTCGTTTCCATTGGTTGTTCCGTCCAAGCCCTCCCGATGAACATGATGACGCATTCCTTTTAGACCCAGCCGGTTGGCTCCCGATGAACACGAGGATGACGCAGTTTCTTCGTTCCGACCTAGCCATGTACACAAGCCCTGGCCGTACGTATGCGCGAGTAGGCGTTCGAGACCCTGCCCATATGTACGTACGTGGCCGTATTTTCTTTCTTGCACACTAGCCATTGTACGTACGTGTACATGCTACGTGCGCGCCTCTACTATGACACGTGCGCGCCTCTACATCGACCAGTATGTACGTACACGTTCGTGACCAGAATGACAACGCTACGTACGCTTCGACCAGGTGGTTCCGACCGTCAGGCACTTCCTTGCGTGCGAAGATGTAGCTGGTGGGTCCCAGCAGTCAGGGGGGAATCGTTCTTTTTTGCCCGGACGCACTTCCTTGCGTGCAAAGATGGAGCTGGTGGGTCCCAGCAGTTAGGGGGATTTTTTTTCGTGAAATACGGTGGCTCGTCCGGTGTGTCCCCGCTGTCCGGTGGAGGAATAATTATTTTGCGCGTAATAAGGAGGCACTTCCTTGCTGTGGCTGTGGACCTAGCTATCAGCCTCTTCACGTACAGTCCATGTCCGATGGAAGCCGTTCCTTGACCACATTGACCACGCCACGCCGAGAGCACCAGGGCGGTGGACGGCGAGGCCTAGGAAAGGGATAACGCGGAGCCGGGGAAGACGCGGCAGTGGAAACCCGCACGGAGAGGAGTTCGAGGGTTCACTGGTTCGGCTGCGGTGTGAGGCTGCCGTCGCCGTAGGGCCTGGCCATCGGTGGGAATAGTAGGGGGCGGTGAGGCCTCCGCGGCAGCACAGCCGACCACGGGAGGCAGGAGCATGCGGCATGACCGGTGCTGCATTGGGCGGCTGGAGCAAGAAGACCAGAGGTTGAAGAAGCACTACGGGCGTTGGATGTACATCGTACGGTCACTTGAGTTAGAATCATTCATATTGACTAAGTTGACAAAGCACTCCGTCCCCGTCAACTTAGTAGGCCCACAAGTCAGCCACCCACCAAGGTGGTTCCCAACTAGCAGGGGGAGTATTTCATTTTTTTGTGCGTAATAAGGAGGCACATCCGGTGGGTCTGAGCTGACAGCGGGGGGAACATTTTTTCGTGAAATATGGTGACCCGTCCGGTGGGTCCCAGAAGTGAGGGGGGAAACGTTTTTTTCACGAAATACGGTGGCCCGTCCAGTGGGTCCCTGCTGTCAGGTGGAGGAATAATTGTTTTCCGCGTAATAAGGAGGCACTTCCTTGCGGCTGCCGTGGACCCAACTGTCAGCCTCTCCACGTACAGTACTCTTCCGATGGAAGTCGTTCCTTGACCACGCCGCGCCGAGAGCACCAGGGTAGTGGACGACGGTGAGGCCTGGGAGGGGACGACGCGGAGCCGGGGAAGACGCGGCAATGGATGCCCACGCGTAGAGAAGTATGAGGGTTCGCTGGTTCACTGCCGTGTGAGGCTGCCGTCGTCGCAGAATAACAGGGGGTGTGGGTGAGTAGAGGGATGGCCTGGCCAGCGGTGGGAGTAGTAGGGGGCGGTGAGGCCTCCGCCGCATCGCAGCTGGCCATGGGAGGCAGGAGCGCGAGGCACGACCGGCGCTGGTTTGGGCGGCTGGAGCAAGAAGACCAGAGGTTGAAGAAGCACTACGGCCATTTGATGAATATCGTACGACCATTGGAGCTAGAATCGTGCAGATTGACAAAGTTGACAAAGCCCTCCATCCGCATCAACTTAGTAGGCCCATAAGTCAGCCTGCCACTATACTGGGTCCCAACTAGCAGGGGGAGTATTCATTTTTTTTGTGTAATAAGGAGGCACTTCCTTGCGTGCGAAGATATAGCTGGTGGGTCCAAGCTGTCACGGCGGTAATGTTTTTCCTCAAAATACAGAGGCCCTTTCGGTGGGCCCCAGATGTCAGGTGGAGGAATCATTATTTTGCGCGTAATAAGGAGGCATTTCCTTGCGTGCGGCCATGGACCCAGCTTTCAGCCTCTCCACGTACAATCCACTTCAGATGCATGTCGGTCGTTGACCATGTTGACCAGGCCACGTCGAGAGCACCAGGGCGGTGGTCGACGACGAGGCATAGGAAGGGAACTACACGGAGGTAGGGAAGACTCGGCAGTTGTTTCCCAGGCGGAGGGGAGTACGACTGTACGAGGGTTTACTGGTTCGTCTGCCGTCGCTGGAGAATAACAGCAGGTGTGGGTGAGTAGACGGATGGCTAGGCCAGTAATGGGAGTACGATGGGGCAGTGAGGCCTGCGCGGTAGCACAGCCGGCCGCGGGGAGGAAAGAGCAGGCAGTCCCGCCAGCGCTTGTTTGAGCGTCTGGAGCAGGAAGAGCAAAGATTGAAGAAGCACGACGGCCGTTGGATGGACATCCAACAGTCACTGTTTGTGCGTCAACCTTTTTTAGGAAAGCCTCAAATATGTGGAAAACATCATACAGCCCATCTGCCATTATTTCTAATAATTTACAGCCCATTTGCTAATTCTTAAGGTTTTTTTGGAGCCCATATTCTTTTTGTTAGCATTACAACCCATATTGTGGCCACGGTTAAAAAAATATACGAAATTTTGCATATTTCGGTGCGGTCCAAACTGTTTTTAATCCCGAAATTTCGAGTCACATTCAAACTGATTTAAAAAATAAATATATATCAATATAAAATCCAACAAATTGTGCATGCATAAAAATCAATGCAATTTAAAATCTCAAAATGAAAAAAAGAAATTTGAAACTAATTGCTGGTTTGATGTGTTTTAAAAATGTACAACCCATTTCTCATTACCGATAGGCCATTTTCTCGGCCAGCCGAATGAAGCTCTCCTCGTCTTGAAAGATTTGCAGCCCAACAGGCCTGACAAAGTGACTTACTTGGAGAATCACAAAAAAACTGGGCTGTGGCCGTGGACCGAGCTACAGCCATGGACCCAGCTGTCAGCCTCTCAACGTATAGTACTCTTCCGATGGAAGTCGGTCATTGACTACATTGACCACGCCGCGCCGAGAGCACCAAGGTGGTGGATGATGGTGAGGCCTAGGAAGGAGACGACGCGGATCCGGGGAAGACGCGATAGTGGATGCCCACGCGGAGAGGAGTACGAGGGTTCACTGGTTCGGCTGCCGTCGCCGCAGAATAACAGGGGGTGTGGTTGAGTAGAGGGATGCCCTGGCCAGCGGTGGGAGTAGTAGGGGGCGGTGAGGCCTCCGCGGCATCACAGCCGGCCATGGGAGGCAGGAGCACGCGGCATGTCCGACGCTGGTTTGGGCGGCTGGAGCAAGAAGACCAGAGGTTGAAGAAGCACTACTGCTGTTGGATGAACATCGTACGATAACTGGAGCTAGAATCGTTCATATTGACGAAGTTGACAAAGCCCTCCATCCCCGTCAACTTGGTAGGCCCATAAGTCAGCCTCCCATGATGCTGGGTTCCAGCTGGCAGGGGGAGTTTTCATTTTTTTGTGCGTAATAAGGAGGCACTTCCTTGCGTGCGAAGATAGCTGGTGGGTCCGACCTGTCAGCGGGGGGCACATTTTTTTTGTGAAATACAGAGGCCCTTCCGGTGGGTCCCAGATGTCAGGTGGAGGAATCAAAGACTTGAGAAAGGCGTATAGAACAAGCTAGTGTACCAGTAAAGAGACGTTGCTGAGTTTTAGAAAAAAGAGAGACGTGCTCCTGTAGCTGGTTCGAATACAAACCTAGACTATGACTATATATGGTGCTATGCTACTCTACAAGTAATGAAACTGACATATCCAACATTCGCTTCTCCTCTTCTCTACTTACTCTTCCTATCATCAGAAGCTCTGGCCGTAGCAACCATGTTCGCTGGCTGCTCGTCCACCCGCTCTTCAGCAGGCAACAACCAAATATGCGCCAAGTCACCACCCGTACCATCGCCTGTGGGTCTCATCACACCCCCGCCGGCACGCGCACCGCAGCCGGTTGCTCATCGCAACCCGCTGCCGTTGGTGTTGTGCCACTGCTGGAAATCACGCAGATTCATCCATCGCGTCTCAACCGCAATCCTCAACCCTGGCCAAGTCTTCTACAAATGCCCAAATCGTGGGGTAATAATAGGTTTAAGTGTTGTTCTACTGCTTTCAGTTGCTGATTTTCTAATAGTTTGGTTGATGATCTTCCAATTTGATTCGTGCAGGGAAGATTCATGTGATTTGTATTTCTGGGAAGTTGCTGATGTGGGGGAGTGCAACTACGTTGATTATTTGGTTAGCCGAGGAATCCCAATACTAGCAGGTTGGGGTGTTGGACAAGTAACTAAAGGAACAGTAGAAGAGGAAGATGCAGAGAAAAAGGTTAAATATGCAGTTCCTCTGATCATGGCCAAGCAACAGCTCTGAACGGCCTTGACAACAATGAGGAGATGAAAGAGCTTGTGAAGATAATGGGCTATGTAGGATGATTATCTCTTTATTTGCAGTGTATGTAGCACTCGTGATGTATTCAGTGGCTATGACATGAGCACTTTGCTGAAACTAGTAATGAATGAAACCTGTGTAGCAGGCTGGGCGTAGTGTTGTGAACATCTAATGATTTCTATTAATGGAAATCAGGGGGTATCCCCTTTTGCTGATAAATAAATAAATAGCAGAGACCCTTTTGGTAATAAATAAATAAATTAGCAGAGGCCCTGTCGGGTCAGCTTTGTTCTCATTCGAAGATGTCAAGCAAATTGTAGTCCAACAGCAAACTTTGTCATCAAATTCAAGTTTCACAGCCAAATATGAGTACAACTAAACAACAATGTCATCATGTTTTAGTCGTCATACAATCACCAATCACAAATCAGCATACATAACAAGTGATGTTCTCACAGGAAAATACTAAACAACATGTTCATCAGGTTTCAGTTGTCATAGCAAACACAATTTTCTAACAGGCAAATACGACAACATCAATGTAATCATCATCAGCAGCAGCAACGTCAACATCTTCGCCATGTGTATCAGTATGAATCGTAATTCCCCATGGTGTCATCTTCTTCTTCGTCCTCAACATCCTCGAACGTTGGCTTCTTCTTGATCGACTCTTGTATGTCCACAGCACGACAGGCAATCTTTTCACTGGCGTCATTGACGTGATGGTTCTCAAAGATATTAGGAACATCTGTGTTATCTTGTACATCAGGAGAAGTGTAAGCATCATCTTGTTGTCCAACTTCATTAAACGAATTCCTCTGCTCAAACCTTTGCAATACTCTCCAGTTATCGCTACGTGCAAATGTGTCTTCCAAGAAAAATATCTGTGTTGCTTGATTTGCCAAAATAAAAGGCTCATTAGTTTGGTACGCCGCCTTGACATTGATGGATTTGAAATAATCATCAGCTCTGGGTTTTGCGATCCTGGAAAATAGGTTATACCAATGACAGCACAACAGAACAACACACCGATGATCCTCGAAACTAGAGATATACTGCAACTGAACAATGTCTGTTATGTTATCATACATTTCAATTGTCTCTTTGTCATACGTATCCGTGCTCATGATGGCACTGTTTTGTGTCTTCCTGCCTTCGTCTCGTGTAAGGGTGTTGTAGCGCACATCTCCAACAATGCAAGATTCATAATGTCTTACCCGAGTATCAGGACCCATTGCTAGTGAGTAAAGGGCATCATCAACTGCCTGCCATCCTCCCACATCTTCTTAACCTATGGTTAGAAAATAGACAAGCTGATCATCTTATGTACTCAATATATTAAAAAAACTGACAGTGCAATTCAAAAGCTTACATGGCTCTTGAACCATTTCGCAAATCCTGCCATAACTAGTTTGTCAATGTTTCTTGGATTTTGCGGCAGTAACTCCTTTTTGTAGATGCTGCACAACATAGTGATCGCATCAAACATCTAAATATATAAGAATGTGCTACAAGTTTAGTAGATTAGGATGTATAAGCTGCAGTACTTAGCACTTACTTGATATAAGGTAATATCTCAGGACAGTTATTCAACACATACCAAACCATTTTGTCCAAATCTTTAGGTTTGTCCTCTTGTCGACTCTTCCCTGTAACTCGAACAGAATGATCAAAAACATTGAGCCCGGGATTGTCTTCATCCACCCCTTTGCTAAGCTGATCAGCTGTTTCAATGTATTTTGAGTAGAATGTCAACGCTTATGTAGCAATGTAGGCCTCTGCAATGGAACCCTCGGGTCTAGCTCTGTTCCTAACATAGCCCTTGAAACTTCCTAGCCGCCTTTCAATAAGGTACATCCAGCAATACTGTATAGGACCTCTAAGTAGTGCGTCATCAGGTAGATGAACATCCAAATGCACCATCACATCAAAGAAGGCTGGAGGATATATCTTCCCAAGGTCGCATAGGATAGTTGGTATCTTGTCTCTAAGACGCTCCAAAGCATCTATCCTGATATTTCTACTGCAGAGTTCCCTGAAGAATTGTCCCAACTTTGCAACTGCTCTGTATAAGTCAGGGCAGCCTAATCCTCTAAGGATAACATGTAAAACCCTTTGAAGTAGGACATGGCAGTCATCAGTTTTCAACCCTTGTACCTTGTTTCCATCTGCACTGACTCTCCTTTCAGGGTTGAAAGCAAATCCATGTGGGAATCTCACACGTCACAGGACCTCACCGAATTCTTTTCTTTTTACCTTGCCCAAGACGTACACAGCTGGTGCCATATCCTGTGGTTTACCTTCATCTCGCACCTGCAAATCCTGTCTGATACCCAGGTGTGTCAAATCAATCCTAGATTTTAAGGTATCTTTCATCTTGCCTTCAATATTAAGAAGTGCGCCGATAATGCTGTCACATATATTTTTCTCGATGTGCATCACATCAAGATTTTGCCGCAGATCCAAATCTTTCCAATACTCCAAGTCCAACAAAGTGGACCTGCGGGTAAACAATAATCTCTCTTCTACCCTGCCATGCTTCCTTTTCCCGCTACCATTATCAGGATGGTTTCCTGGTGTAATATGCCTGACCTTCTCTAATTCCACTTGCAACTCATCGGCGGTGAGCCTCTTTGGCGCATCACAGTTTTCATGCTTTGCATTGAACACATGTCTTTCGGTATTTTCTAGGATGCGGCTTGTCCTTGGCAAGGAAACGATAGTGTCCAATGTAACAGATCTTGCTAAGTATTGTGTATGATAGCGGATTCCTGTCACAGCGAACACATGCATTGTAACCATGTGTCATTCGCCATGACATAGTGCCCAAAGCCAGATAATCATGGATGCACCAAATTATAACAACACGCAGAAAGAAATCAGCTGGTGGGCTGCTATATAGGTCTCGAGTGAGAACACCCCTCCATAGCTGTTGAAGTTCCTCCACAAGAGGCTCCATGAACAAATCAAAATCGTTTCCAGGACTTTTTGGACCTGGGATGAGCAAGGCCATCATGTAGTTTGATTCTTTGGTGCAGATATTTGGAGGCATGTTGTAAGGGATAACAAGCACTAGCCACATGCTATATGTGGCGCTCTGGTGGCCAAATGGGTTAACTCCATCTGACGCTAAGCCAAGTCTAATGTTTCTCGGGTCAGCAGCAAAGTTTTCGTGCTTCTGATTGAAGCTTTTCTACTCACTACCATGTGATGGATGGCTCATTACATTCTGTTCTCTGTACTCCTGGTTCCTAGAATGCCACAGTACACCCGCTCTTGTTTCAGCATCATGAAACAACCTCTGCAATCTTGGTGTAATTGGAAAATGTCTCAGAACATTATGAGGAATCCTCTTCACAGCATCGCGATCTTTCCATCTTGATGATTTGCATTTCGGGCATTCACTTAAGTTGGCATAATCCTTCCGGAACAGAACACAATTATTCTTACAAACATGGATCATATTGATACCTCTCCAACGTATCTATAATTTTTGATTGCTCCATGCTATATTATCTACTGTTTTGGACATTATTGGGCTTTATTATCCACTTTTATATTAGTTTTGGGACTAACCTATTAACCGGAGGCCCAGCCCAAAATTGCTGTTTTTTTTGCCTATTTTAGGGTTTCGAAGAAAAGGAATATCAAACAGAGTCCAAATGGAATGAAACCTTCGGGAACGTGATTTTCTCACCGAACAAGACCCAGGAGACTTGGACACTAAGTCAAGAAATAAAGGAGGAAGCCAAAAGGTAGGGGGCGAGCCTACCCCCCAGGCGCGCTCTCCACCCTCGTGGGCCCCCTGTTGCTCCACCGACGTACTCCTTCCTCCTATATATACCTACGTACCCCCAAACGATCAGATATGGAGCCAAAACCCTAATTCCACCACCGTAACTTTCTGTATCCATGAGATCCCATCTTGGGGCCTGTTCCGGAGCTCCACCGGAGGGGACATCCATCACGGAGGGCTTCTGCATGAACACCGTAGCCTCTCTGATGAAGTGTGAGTAGTTTACCTCAGACCTTCGGGTCCATAGTTATTAGCTAGATGGCTTCTTCTCTCTTTTTGGATCTCAATACAATGTTCTCCCCCTCTTTGTGGAGATCTATTCGATGTAATCTTCTTTTTGCGGTGTGTTTGTTGAGACCGATGAATTGTGGGTTTATGATCAAGATTATCTATGAACAATATCTGAATCTTCTCTGAATTCTTTTATGTATGATTGGTTATGTTTGCAAGTCTCTTCGAATTATTAGTTTGGTTTGGCCTACTAGATTGATCTTTCTTGCAATGGGAGAAGTGCTTAGCTTTGGGTTCAATCTTGCGGTGTCCTTTCCCGGTGACAGTAGGGGCAGCAAGGCACGTATTGTATTGTTGCCATCGAGGATAACAAGATGTTTTTTTTATCATATTGCATGAATTTATCCCTCTACATCATGTCATCTTGCTTAAGGCGTTACTCTGTTTTCTTGAACTTAATACTCTAGATGCATGCTGGATAGCGGTCGATGAGTGGAGTAATAGTAGTAGATGCAGGTAGGAGTCGGTCTACTTGTCTTGGACATGATGCATATATACATGATCATACCTAGATATTCTCATAACTATGCTCAATTCTGTCAATTGCTCAACAGTAATTCGTTCACCCACCGTAAAATACTTATGCCCTTGAGAGAAGCCACTAGTGAAACCTATGGCCCCCGGGTCTATCTTCAGCATATTAATCTTCCAATACTTAGTTATTTCCTTTGCTTTTATTTTACTTTGCATCTTTATCACAAAAATACCAAAAATATTATCTTATCATATCTATCAGATCTCACTCTCGTAAGTGACTGCGAAAGGATTGACAACCCCTTATCGCATTGGTTGCGAGGAGTTATTTGTTTTGTGCAGGTACTAGGGACTTCGCGCGTGGCCTCCTACTGGATTGATACCTTGGTTATCAAAAACCGAGGGAAATACTTACGCTACTTTGCTGCATCATCCTTTCCTCTTCAAGGAAATCCAACGCAGTGCTCAAGAGGTAGCACATATCATATCCAATTCCAACTACACAAAGGAAATTCTTCATTTTACTGTAGGTGTGTGGCAGCTCAGATGCATCTAGGAAAGCTTTGCGGAAAGCAGCCAACATCGCATCGAATGATTTGTTGGTCATCCGCTCAGATGTCTTCACCTAAAGAAAGGTGACCATAGCTGAGAATACTGACAACTTATTTCCTGGGGTGACAACCATGTTGCATTGTTCCAACATGCGGGCCCACCGTTTTCTTCTGCAGGTGAAAGTTCATGGAATGCATGAGCATTTCGTAGCATTGTTTCAATGTTGGTCAAACTCACTCGCTCCGCCACCACCTCCTCCTCCTCTTCCACCTGAGCATCAGGCAGATCAAGATGGTGATCTGCTGCTTCCACATAGTCAATAACATTGACGTTCACAGCTTCACCATGATGAACCCACCTAGTATATGTGACCGACATCCCATACAAGTGTAGATGATTTTGCACAGTTGACTGGGGTCTTGTAACTGAATTCATACAACTGCTACACGGGCAGAGCACATCTGATTTCGGACCACCGTACTCAGCTCTGATAAAGTTCATGAAGTTTTCAACCCCCTCGACATATGCAGCGGATAATCTTCGATCAGAAGTTATCCAAGTCCTATCCATCTGTTAGACATACAAATTAGTTCTTCTACTAGATATTACAGGAAAAACATATATGCTTTTTTTGTAGTCTAGAAGAAAATACCTAGGTCGATGTCTAAAGCTATGGCAAGATATTTGGACGAGCAGATCTAAGTAGCCAAAACAATGTAAAGCTAATTCAACAAACAAATTTGAGTCCTAAATTATGGCAGGCTGTTTCAGCAGCCAATGAGGCCGAGTACACAGCCATCGAACTATCGAAGGCCATCGCAACAACAAAGATCGAGTATAAAACGGTGTAGAGCTATTTCACCTAACAGATTGGCTACTAGACCATGGCAATCTACGTCACAATAAATATATGGCAGGATATTTTAGCAACTAATCGGCCTTAGCATGCCATCTAAGCTAAGCAGATTGAGTGTAGAACAAGGCAAGGAAGCTTCTCAAGTAGAGCATATTGACCGTAAACTACTTTGGCAAACAGTGAGATTAACAACGCCTATCAGCTAACATTCAGCGCTACACCAACATGCACAGGGCCTCAGTCTAGAATGCGCGTATCTTGGGAGAAGTTGACCGCCGTGTGTCTCCACACGAACGTCGCCAGCGGTGGCAGCGCTGACCGCCGTGCGCCTCCACAAGAACGTCGCCAGCGGTGGCGGTGCGGCTAGAGGACGACAGTCTACGAGAGCGTACTGTGGAAGCGAGAGGATCGCCATGCGTCCCCTCAATGAACCGCGGTGCCGACGTATCGGCGTGGCGGGGAGGGTGTCTTTGGCGGAGCG
>NC_041390.1:436424065-436432954 GCF_002162155.2 Triticum dicoccoides
AGTGGAGGGGGACGGGGGGGAGGGGGGTTTGGGGAATATTATTGGCTAGTTGACTGAAGGGCGGTTGAATCCAGGATTTGGGGGAAATTTTTGGGTGGGTGGGGGGGGAGGATTTTCGCGCGGTGGGCGGGGGGAGTTTGGTGCATGGTCGGTTTCTCCAAGTGCAGTCCCACGTGTCAGTGAAGAGGCAAGCCGAAGCGCGTTCAGTTTGTGTGAGCCGTGTTCAGGACCGAACGTGTGTGGGATGCAATGCGACCATGACATGGGTGCTGTGAGTGTACTGCCTTTTTCCTTTTAAACTAGGTGCTTCGCCCCCTCAAAAAAACTTGTTGCTTCGCGCGATCCATCGATACTACTACTAGTAATCCGGTAATCCCGACTAAAACGGCCCGGCCGGGTCTTTTCCCTCGCGATATGCTGGGAGGTTGGCTTAGTTGGCTTTTTTTACGACGAGTAATGCTACACCTACGTAGTCCCAGTTACGTAATTAACATAATGTGAAACGTGTGAGTTATTGATTGTAGATTGGGGGGAGGGAGGGGCCCACCACCATGAAAATCAGGGGATGAGAGAGAGAGGCAATTTACGTTAACCCTTTCATAGGTTCCCGTAGATGTCGAAAGATGTGAAATGCGTGAATGTGCATTTGGAGATAAGGCCTTCCCTCGTTCATCCTTTTCTCCCACAAGATCTTGATCTTCCATGCAACGCACAGGCATCTTGCTAGTACTCCTATAATATACTATATTATTGTGAAAGTTCATATATACCGACCGGGATTAATGCAAACACGGCAGATTTTCATTACATTTCAAATTTTTATAGGACAGAAAAATAAAAGAAACCCGACCATAAACCTATTCTACGGCGTTGATCAACATCCTCCATCTGCGATCTCCATGTATGGGGGCGGGGTTCAAGACCCGTGAAGTGAAGGTGCGGTCTCCGGCGAGGAAAAGTAGAACACGGGAGATGGACCAGCCAGTTGGCACACCATGCCCTGCCACCTCCCATACCCTACTCATCCTCGGAGGAGTCCCCGACTTCGGCGGTGCCGGACGTTGGACAACGGCAAGTAGGACGCGTGGCTGACGGTGCTCCCACCACCGCCCGCCGGTGTGGCCACCGCTTGTGCGTCGACTTGAGCGAGGGCGGCGACCTTGAGCTCCATCCCCGAAGACAAGCTCTCCCGCAGAGCGTTCGCGATTGCGGTCATGGCGGATGTGGTGTTAGGTAGGAGGACGATGCGCTATGGTGTGGAGGTTAGCTGGGCGTTGCCGCTTTAAGTAGCGCATTCCGGTGAGGCCAAGCGTGCTGGTGCATCATTAAGTCACCGGAGTTGGTTCCTCGGGCACCGAGCCTCTTAACGACGGCATACGGACGGACGACATGAATGCTGGCAGCTGGCGCCGGCTGGGAATGCACCGTGCAATGGCGCGAGGGACGAGGGTTTTTGGTGTGCCAGGGTAGTCAGCTGCGGTTGTGGCAACGTTGTAGATGCCCTTTGCTCACATGCGATCGACGCATGTCATCAAAAAAGCAATACGACCCGGCATGGTCTCAGGTACTGAGGATGCAGTTGGCCGTGCTACACCACTCCGCGGACGCGCCCCGGTGATGAAGCTATGTACCTAGGGTAGGGGCACGGACCCGTCCAAAGAGCCCTACCCAAGGACATCCCTAGAAGGAATCACCTATCAATCGACTTGAAGGTACCCCACTCGACAGGTTCAAGACACTCGACCAAGAAGCTACCACTCGACCATGAAGCTAATCACTCGACTGCCAGGAGACCTACAGTCACTCCGTAGGCAAACGGTCAGCTATTAAGTAGTCTTCATGGTCATCATAGCACTTTATTAGAGGCGTTACCTATAACGCCCAATCTTAAATGTACCTTAAACCCTGCATTACTGAGGGCAGGAGGGGGCCGGCGAACTCTATATAAGCCACCCCCCCTCCTCAGTATGAAGGGTTCGCACCCCTGTAATCCATACACGCATAATCCAGTCGACCGCCTCCCGGCTCCGAGACGTAGGGCTATTACTTCCTCCGAGAAGGGCCTGAACTCGTAAACCTCGCGTGTAACAACTTCCCAATAGCTAGGATCTAGCCTCTCCATACTCACCCCCCTACATCACTATCAGAGTCGGAACCATGACAGTTGGTGCCCACTGTGGGGCCGGAATCTTAGCACTTAGTTGGAGAAGTTGCGATCTTTTCCGATCCCTTTGATCATGGTTTCTTGCGGAGTTTTGGTGGAGGGCCGCGAGATCCGTCTCGGCGCGCTCACCTTCATCGCCGATGACTCCGCCTGGCTTCAGGAGGCACCACTCGACATCGACGCGCTCCACGTCCGCGGCGCGACGCACTTCCGCGCATGCACTCATGGCGTCCTCCTGCGGCAACCGTCGACCCAGTATCAGTCGACCCCTGCGTCGTCTCCCCGCCCTGTCTCCCACCAGCGCAAGCGCTCCGGTCGGTCGAGACTTCAGCGGTGGGTGAGGCACGCCGTGGCCCGCCAGTCGGCAGCCCCACAAGTTGCGGCAATCGAGCCCGTCGAGTCCCTCTATGGCCTGTTCGACCTGTCGACTGGCTCCGTGGGGACCGCATCCGAGTGCGACAGTAGCGACCCAGCGGCTGAGGTTCTGGCGGTCGATGGAGCACACAGTCCCCCCGGTTTCCCTCGCGCTGACGGAGCTATGGGCGGAGGCGACCCGTCGCATCCCCATGATGAGTATCTGCCCAAACCTCTCACGTCGTTACAGCGAGAGGAGCTTTGCCGCCGGAACATGGACGCACTCCACACTCCTATTGTCGGAGAAACCCCCGAGGCCCGGGCCTTGGAGGACGTGCGCCTTGCTAACCTGGCCGAGCGCACTCGACTGGAGAATCTCCAGCGAATACTCGACGAGCAAGCGCGTCAGCGGGCTCCCGAGTCCAGTCGACGTCCGCTAGCTCCCGAGTCCAGTCGGCACCGGCTCTTCTCACCGCCTCAGGTATATCGAACCCCAGTTCAGAATTTGGCCGCTGCAGCCCGTATAGCAGAATCAATTCAGCCATCCCAGTCAGAGGCAGGCAGGGGCTTGTTGCAGATCCGAGCATTGCTCCGGGCGGCAGGAAACCAGAATTCCGCCGTTTCTCAGTCGCGGGATAGGATCCATAGTCGATCCGTTGCAGCA
This sequence comes from Triticum dicoccoides, assembly GCF_002162155.2. NCBI lineage: Eukaryota > Viridiplantae > Streptophyta > Magnoliopsida > Poales > Poaceae > Triticum > Triticum dicoccoides. The sequence goes on from NC_041390.1 coordinate 436,427,248, forward strand.
GACACAGTCCAGTCGGCCCACAGCCCGAGATCTCCCCCGAGCCGTGAGGGACGTGATGACCGGCATGATCAGTACAGGAGGAATGAGCAGTATGATCATCGATTCGGTCGAGATGATCGACGTTGAGTGCCAACCCCTCCCCCGAGGAGCGGGTCATATGCGCCTCGACAGCAAGATGACAGACGCCCTCACAGTGTTGGGCAGAGGATTCCAGTCGACCCCAGAGACCCAGGCTTTGATGCGAGGTCTATCCTCGTTCAAGGTTTGGTCGACAGGAACAGGGCTCGTCGAGAGGGCCACAACAGAGATGCGCCTGCCAGCAGCAGCAGAGTACGTGTTTCAGGGCCAGAGTGCTTCAGTCGAGCCATCAGGGCAGCAGTGATTCCTCCCAATTTCAGGCTGGCAACTGGAGTCAGCAAGTTCACCGGCGAGTCCAAGCCTGACACTTGGCTCGAAGATTACCGAGTGGCTGTACAGATTGGCGGTGGCAATGATGAAGTGGCCATGAAGCATTTGCCCCTTATGTTGGAGGGCTCAGCCAGAGCATGGTTGAATCAGTTGGCACCTAGCAGCATTTACACCTGGGAGGACCTCTCCCGAGTGTTTGTTATGACCTTTGAAGGAACATGCAAACGACCTGCAGGCCTCACAGAGTTACGGTCTTGCGTGCAGAAGCCGAATGAAACACTAAGGGATTACATCCAGAGGTGGATCACGCTGCACCACACAGTTGAGAACGTGCCAGACCATCAAGCAGTTTGCGGTTTCAAAGAGGGCGTTAAATACAGAGAGTTGAATCTGAAGTTCGGTCGAACTGGAGAGATGTCTCTGAATCGGATGATGGAGATCGCCACCAAATACGCTAATGGTGAAGACGAAGACCGACTCCGAAGCGGCAAGCTCAAAGCAGTCGCCCAAGAACCTGGAGGAAACTCCACTCGGAAACAGAAGCGGAAGGCCGAGCCAGCTGCTCCCGGGGAGGCCCTGGCCGTTGCCCAGGGAAACTTCAAGGGGAAACCCAAGGGCACTGGAAGCCCAAGAAGGTCAAAGATCAAGACGGGAATGATGTTTTGGACTTACCGTGTCACATCCACACCAAGAAAGACGAAGAGGGTAATTTTATTTACCCAAAGCATACCACTCGACAGTGCCGGCTCCTGATCCAGCAGTTCCAGGGCAAGCAGCCCAAAGATAAGGAAAAAGAGCCAGACAGGATTGAAGACAAAGAAGACAGTGACGATGGATACCCCTAGATCAATTCCACCCTGATGATTTTTGCTGATGTTGAGAGCAAGAGTCGACTGAAAGTCATTAACCGTGAGGTGAACATGGTTGCCCCGACAACACCCAATTACCTAAAGTGGTCGCAGACTGCCATCACATTCGACCAGTCGGATCACCCGACGCACATTGCCACCCCTGGGAGGCAAGCTTTGGTGGTCGACCCAGTTGTCGAACGCACTTGACTGACCAAAGTATTGATGGACGGCGGCAGTGGCCTGAACATACTGTACTCTGAGACTTTAAAAGGGATGGGCATTCCGATGTCCAGACTTAGTACCAGCAACATGAGTTTCCATGGAGTCATTCCTGGGAAGAAAGCCGAGTCACTCGGCCAGATTGCTCTTGATGTAGTTTTCGGTGATTCAAAGAATTACCGCAAGGAAAGGTTGACATTCGAAGTTGTGGACTTCCAGAGTGCCTATCATGCCATTTTGGGTAGGCCAGCTTACGCACGCTTCATGGCTCGACCATGTTACGTGTATCTCAAACTGAAGATGCCTGGCCCCAAAGGTGTGATCACTGTTACTGGCAGCCGAAAGAAAGCAGAAGAATGCTTTCAGAAAGGCTCAAAGATCGCTGACGCTCAGATGGCAGTAGTCGAGCTGAAAGAGTACCAAAAGACTGCCGATCCGAGTGAATTGCTGCGAGCCAAGAAGCCCGCCTCAGAATCAGCTTTTCAGTCGGCTGGCGAAACAAAGACAGTCCACATTCACCCGACCGACCCCGACGCTGCTCCGATTCACGTCTCGACGACGCTCGACTCCAAATACGAAGAAGCGCTCATCCAGCTCCTCCATGAGAACTGGGATATCTTCGCATGGAAACCCTCTGACATGCCTGGAGTTCCCAGAGAGCTGGCTGAGCACCGTCTACGAGTCGACCCAAAATTCAAGCCTGTGAAGGAACATCTTCGACGGTCCGCCATCCAGAAGAAGCAAGCCATTGGCGAGGAAGTGGCTCGGCTCTTAGCAGCAGAGTTCATCCGAGAGATTTACCACTCCGAGTGGCTCGCCAATGTCGTCATGGTCCCCAAAAAGGACAAGTCGCTCCGCATGTGCATTGACTTCAAGCATATCAATCGGGCCTGCCCGAAAGATCATTTTCCCCTCCCTCGCATCGACCAAATAGTCGACTCGACTGCGGGGTGCGAGAGACTGTCTTTCCTAGACGCCTATTCCGGGTACCATCAGATCCGTCTGTATGGGCCCAACGAGATCAAAACAGCTTTCATCACTCCATTCGGGTGCTTCTGTTACGTCACCATGCCGTTCGGCCTCAAGAACGCCGGAGCCACGTTCATGAGAATGATTCAGAAGTGTTTACTCACTCAAATCAGTCGGAATGTGGAGGCATACATGGACGATATCGTGGTCAAGTCCCGAAAAGGTTCCGACCTGCGGGCTGACCTTGCTGAAACCTTTGCCAATCTCAGGAGGTATGATATCAAGCTCAATCCATCAAAGTGCACATTCGGAGTTCCAGGTGGAAATTTACTCGGTTTTCTCGTTTCCGAACGAGGGATCGACGCCAATCCTAAGAAAATTGGCACCATACTCCGGATGAAGCGTCCTATATGCGTGCACGATGTCCAAAAGCTTACAGGCTGCTTGGCGGCTTTAAGTCGATTCATTTCTCGTCTCGGTGAAAAGGTGTTGCCTCTTTACCGACCGATGAAGAAGTCTGACAAATTCGAGTGGACTCCAGAAGCTGATGCAGCATTTGCAGATCTCAAAGCTCTACTCTCCACCCAGCCGGTGCTTGCTGCCCCAATCAGCAAAGAACCTTTGCTGCTTTGCATTGCAGCCACAGGACAAGTTGTTAGCACAGTACTTACGGTCGAGCGGGAAGAGGAAGGAAAGGCCTTCAGAGTTCAGCGCCCAGTGTATTACGTGTCTGAAGTTTTGACCCCTTCAAAACAAAGATACCCCCATTACCAGAAGCTTGTATATGGGATTTACATGACCACAAAGAAGGTTGCACATTACTTCTCTGACCACTCCATTACAGTCGTCAGCGACGCCCCACTGTCGGAGATTCTGCACAACAGAGATGCAACTGGTCGAGTGGCCAAGTGGGCGATTGAACTCCTTCCCTTAGATATCAAGTTCGAGGCAAAGAAGGCTATCAAGTCCCAAGCAATCGCAGATTTCATCGCCGAGTGGATTGAACGGCAACTTCCAACTCAAGTTCACTCGGAGCACTGGACCATGTTCTTCGATGGATCTAAGATGTTTAATGGTTCCGGCGCGGGAGTAGTCTTAGTCTCCCCCCGAGGAGATAAGCTCAGATATGTTCTCCAGATTCACTTTGATTCCTCCAATAATGAAGCAGAGTATGAAGCACTTTTGTATGGGTTGCGCATGGCCATTTCACTCGGCGTCCGTCGCCTCATGGTCTATGGCGATTCAGATTTAGTGGTTAATCAAGTGATGAAGGAGTGGGACGTCAGAAGTCCGGCTATGACCGGTTACTGCAACGCAGTAAGAAAGCTAGAAAAGAAATTTGAGGTGTTGGAGCTTCATCACATTCCCCGACTAAAAAATCAGGCAGCTGATGATCTGGCAAAGATAGGCTCCAAGAGGGAAGCCATTCCCAGCAACGTGTTCCTGGAACACATCCACTCGCCGTCAGTCCAAGAAGATCCATTCACAGAAGAAACCCCGCAGCCGAAAAGTGCCACAGATCCGACTGGAGTCGAAGTTCCTGCCGTGGTCGACCTAATCATGGAAGTCTTGGCGATCACTCCTGACTGGACGGTACCGTACATCGCGTATATCCTAAGAAAAGAACTCCCGGAGGACGAAGAAGAGGCTCGACAGATCGTCCATCGATCCAAGGCCTTCACAGTCATAAAAGGACAGTTGTACAGAGAAAGCGCGACTGGAATCGGTCAGAAGTGCATAACACCGGAAGAAGGTCAGATGATCCTTGATGAGATCCACTCGGGGACCTGTGGTCACCATGCGTCCTCTCGGACCATTGTGGCCAAAGCATACCGAGCGGGATTTTACTGGCCAAGAGCAAATGAGATGGCAAAGGAGATTGTCGACAAGTGTGAGGGGTGTCAGTTCTACTCCAACATGTCACGCAAGCCCGCATCAGCCTTGAAGACCATTCCACTCGTCTGGCCCTTCGCTGTCTGGGGACTGGACATGGTCGGTCCTCTGAGAACAGGCAGGAGCGGTTTCACCCATGTGCTTGTGGCAGTCGACAAGTTTACCAAATGGATTGAAGCTAAACCCATCAAGAACCTCGATGCTTGCACTGCTATTAGTTTCGTCAGAGGACTAACATTCAGATATGGAGTCCCTCACAGCATCATCACTGACAATGGGTCAAACTTCGATTCAGACCAGTTCAGAGCCTTTTGCGCCTCTCAAGGCACTCGAGTCGACTATGCATCAGTCGCCCATCCCCAGTCGAATGGACAAGCTGAAAGAGCAAATGGTCTGATCCTCAAAGGACTAAAACCTCGACTAATGCATGATCTCAAGCACGCGGCAGGTGCCTGGGTCGACGAGCTTCCGTTAGTTCTGTGGGGATTAAGGACCACCCCTAACCGGTCGACTGGAAGAACCCCATTCTTTCTTGTTTATGGAGCCGAAGCCGTTCTGCCAAGTGATCTCCTTCACAACGCTCCCCGAGTCGAGCTTTACACCGAAGATGAAGCAGAACAGGCTCGGCAAGATGCAGTAGACCTCCTGGAAGAAGAAAGAGAGATGACCATGATCAGATCGACCATTTATCAGCAAGACTTGCGTCGATTCCATGCCCGACATGTGAAGAGTCGAGCCTTCCAAGAAGGAGATTTGGTCCTCCGAGTGGATCAACAGAAACCACACAAGCTTGCTCCTACTTGGGAAGGCCCCTTCATCATCACCAGAGTCCTCCACAATGGAGCGTATCACCTCTACAATGTTGATCGCCAGATTGACGAGCCGCGAGCTTGGAACACGGAGCTGCTCCGCCACTTTTACACTTAAGTTCCTTCCTATAAAGATGTAATAAGAGAAACTTCCGCAGTTCATTTTGATCAAAGACAAGAGTGTTCCAATGATTGCTGTCACTTTTGTTTACATACGAAAACCCCCAGTGGGTGACTTAGCCGCGAATCCGTTTCGCCTAAGTTCAAAAATAAATCCTACCGAGTGGAGAGCAAACCTCCCACTCGGGGGCTCAGCTGCAGTCCAGCACTCGCCTAAGTTCTCCTACGAAGAGACTTAGCTGCAGTCAGCACTCGCCTAAGTTTGAAAAATCCTACCGAGTGGAGAGCAAACCTCCCACTCGGGGGCTTAGCTGCAGTCCAGCACTCGCCTAAGTTCTCCTACGAAGAGACTTAGCTGCAGTCAGCACTCGCCTAAGTTTCAAAAATCCTACCGAGTGGAGAGCAAACCTCCCACTCGGGGGCTTAGCTGCAGTCCAG
>NC_041390.1:436433403-436433784 GCF_002162155.2 Triticum dicoccoides
CAAACCTCCCACTCGGGGGCTTAGCTACAGTCCAGCACTCGCCTAAGTTCTCCTACGAAGAGACTTAGCTGCAGTCAGCACTCGCCTAAGTTTGAAAAATCCTACCAAGTGGAGAGCAAACCTCCCACTCGGGGGCTTAGCTGCAGTCCAGCACTCGCCTAAGTTCTCCTACAAAGAGACTTAGCTGCAGTCAGCACTCGCCTAAGTTTGAAAAATCCTACCGAGTGGAGAGCAAACCTCCCACTCGGGGGGCTTAGCTGCAGTCCAGCACTCGCCTAAGTTCTCCTACGAAGAGACTTAGCTGCAGTCAGCACTCGCCTAAGTTTGAAATCCTACCGAGCGAGAGCAAACCTCCCGCTCGGAGGCTTAGCTGCAGCCCAG